>NW_010973092.1:13103070-13178930 GCF_000737465.1 Haliaeetus leucocephalus | reverse complement strand
CGCGGGGTGTGAGCGGCAGGGGGCCGGCCCCCCGTTTTGTAGTGCTATCCTTAACAAAAGTAGTCCCGAGTGGGAAAGAGAAAATGGGGGAACCGGGAGAGGGGCGAGCACATGGGCACATCCTTTTGACTCGGTTGGGATTCACGTCGGGCCTCCAGCATCTGTATCTGCCGGGGAACAAGGACCTGAGCTACAGATGTTGGCATTTATTCCAGTCTTTGTACAAACGTACAGACCCAGGGATCTGTTTTTCCTCTTGGTTTGTGTCTTACATTGCTTAGGTAACCTTATTTTTCACTAGGTACTATTTTTCAGAATAATGGTTTTCAAGCCAGGCTATTACAGTCCTGAAGTACAGTTGTTAGTACTGATCACTCCTTGTATGCAATGAACGGGGTGAAGTTTAATGGTTCTTAAATGCCCTTTTTTGGGAGGGGACGACGACACTGTTACGTATCACAAAATAACTTAAAGCCTTATCAGCTTCTGAGGTTTGGGGTTTGCTGTTTTCATTGCTTTTCTATAGTAAGGGGTTCTTGGGAGGCCAGAAGTCATCAGTGATACTGTATATCTTATAAGCAATCTAACTGCGTTTTACAGGTGAAGATACCTCTTCATCTTAGTGCTTGTTTTCTAGACATAAGGTCTGTGCAAGTACATGAGAGAAAAGTGAAATTTAACCAGGGTTGTTGTTGAAAATAATTGGCATGCAAAAAATGCAGCACTTTTTTCCCCCCAAATTTCAGCTGCATGTGTGGTCATGTGGTCATTTTATCACTCCCTTTTACATTACTAGTAGCTGTTTAATAACTTCCTGTAATATCAATATTGTCAATGCTTTCTAAAAGAAAAGGTATTAGGGACGAGCACTTTTGTCCTGGGCCTAGCTTTTTGGTTCGTTTTTGAAACAAAAGGCCTTTTCTGAAACCTAAGTTCTGGATAATGTAATGGAAGTAAGTTTTAAATTTGTCAGTTGTTGTGGTTTGAAATGCTAAGTTATCAATTTGTCTTTTAAAGCCAAGTCCTAAAATATGATCTGTAAACTGTACTCACCTCTGGTGTGAAATATTAAATGTCTCAAAGAGGCCAGAAAGCCTTACAACTTTAGTAATGCTGATTAACATCAATTCTTTTGTAGGTCTGAAGTTATACCAGCAAAATTATATTGTTGCCCTGGTCAGCAGAGTGACAAAGCATGTGCTTCTGTACTTCTTAGGGTCTATATGTGTAAAGAAGGAAAAAAACAGCTACTCCCTTACTTCTGAAAGATTTCATATCTTACTAAACACACATTGACCACAAACATCCCCTCATTTGTCTGAGGTTTTCTTGTGCACTGAAGACCCTTCTCTCATGCAGCAGATCTACTGCAGCCCTTTGCAGTAAAGGTCATCTGTAGCAGGCAAACTGTCTGCTTCTTTTGCATTGTGGCTTCAGTGGAAGCACACATCTCAATTTCCCCTGTTTTTAGGCACAGGCCCTGGGGCAAGTCCTCACAGTAATAACTGGGGAGAAGTGATACATGAAGGCTTGTGTGTGCTGTTACTCCCAGGTATTCTTATGCAGTGGAACCACTTATTCCTTTCTCTCCATTCATATGATCTTGGACTTCATTTAGAAGTGCTTGTTACATGGGAATCCAGAAGGTGAAATTTAAATTCTAAAAGCCAAGCTCTTTGGAGTGCTTGGACAAGAAGAATTGACTTTCTAGACATAAGGTCTGTAATATTTGGCTGGTGACAAGTTAATATTTGTAGATGAATAGGAGTCTGTGTTGAAATGTCTCAGAGCAGGAAATGCAGTGGTAAGCATACTCCAGAAACAGTCCAAGAACTTCCTACCTGTAGGAAATTGAAGCTTTATCAGAAAACAGGTGTTATATGAATGCCCAAGATTTAAATTTTTTCTGGACTCTATGACTTTGGTGGTAAGTGACTGAGTGGTAGTACTGTTTAGGTATCAGCTTTTTTTTTTATATATCTGTTTATTTTTGTTTTGTGTAGCAGCACATGGACTTGTAGAACATTAGCATTTTTCATGAACTTCCTTCTGTATCTGTGGCACTGTGGCAGGCCCTGGCATTCTTATAACAAGTTTTTCCACTGGACCAAAAAAAAAAGAGTAAGGGTAGGGTTAAATAAAAACCACCTAAATTCCAGCATACATTACGTGAAAACACTGGGATTTCTAGTATGGAAGATGGATGGTTACTGAAAGCTGTCTCCACTAGCCCATTCAAGTGCATGGAAATAGTCTTATAAACTTTCCAAATGCAAAGGGGATCGGTATCTTAAGACTGCCAGTTCTTATTTAATAAAAGTGAAATTTTATATTAGAATTTACTCATTCAATAGCTTCGAAAAGTGGCTGATGTGTTCACTGCATGTGCTAATACTCTTTTCAGTGTATACTTGGAAGAAAATAATTCCTAGTCCTTCATGGATCTTAATTTCTGCTTTCCCCTCCAGGGCAATGAAGGTGCTGCTTCTGTACAGTACTAAGAAGAGCAAGTTTTAATGACCTTTTAAAAAACCTGTCCACTGGACTCTTTTTAGCCTTCTCAAGTTGTGTTCTGAGTTACTTGAACTTCAAGGTGAAAGAAAAGCAAAAATGTCCCCATATGTTCTTGTTTTAAAGGGTTTTTTTGGTTGGTTTTGTATATTTTCTTTTTTCCTAGTTCTGTTTCCATTGTTGAAATGATGTACTGACTTCGGATTTTATTCTTGTGGACTTTGATATGAAGTCAGTGGTGTTTGTATTAAAGATCTGATTTCCTCTTCCTCTCCTACCCCTTGTAAGTAGGATGTCCATTTAGGAGTTTATAACACAAGAACACAAGAACCTCAGTGTTCAGTGGACTTTATTCCTACATTTATGTGAGGTAAGGAAGTATTTTGTCTGCCTGCACTAATGGCAGTTCTCGTGTACCTGTCAGCAGCTGTACAGGAAGTTTTGAAAATCAGCAGAAAATAGGAATCTACATCTACTGAGTCCCAAATCAATTTCTTATGCAGTAAGTCATCATTTAAAGAGGGACATATTCCCACTTTTGTTACTCTAAAGGCTCATCGCACAAATTAAAAATGTGATCCTACTGTTAAACTTTATTACTACTGTTGCCATTACCTTTTAAGTGCCTTATTGCATGCTAGGATAAGGTTCTGATGCGAGTTCCTCAGTGTATACCTGATGGAGTTGTGCTGATAGGAGAGATGGGAAATCCAGCCAACCATCAGGCAGGCAGGAGAAGGCAATCCTGTCTTATTTTGTCAGAGTGGATAGTGGAATGCTTCATGCACGACTGTAGTTAATTTTCCATGCCATTATACAAATTGTCATTGAAAACTACTCATTGCGTATGGGACTTAAATAGGGCTTGTAAGGTTGCCTGTGTCCAGCATTTGACTAATACTGTGTTTGCTTGGGGTATATGAAATGTTAATGCCACCTGCTGGCTCAGAATTAGTGTAAATCTTGCTCTGCACCTGCAGGAAGTAGACAGTAAGGAAATACCTGATGAGCATAGCATTTGTAAATCTTAAAATGTAGGATTAAGAAGTCCTGGTTTTAGTTTGCTCCTCTGGAGAGAGGATAATTATTTCTGCAATTTTTTTTCTTTCCCTTCCCAAAGATTGAGGGAGGGAGGGGGATTAAGTTTATGTTCTGTTGTTTTGCCAATAGTCAGTACTTGGACTTTCTCTTATTGCTTTATCATTTGACTAAAATTTTCCTTCAGATCATACAGATGTGATGGACACATGTCTTCCTATTGTCTTTTTCTCTAAGCTATTTCTCTTCTGACTTGTGTGTGATCATAGTAGTTCTTGAAGGGGAAAGGAAGAGCAAAAAGTTTTGTGACCTAAAAAGCCTTAGATTGCCAAAAGATGCCAGATGTATTGCTAGTAGACAGATGCTTGATATTATATCTTAATTGGGATTTGGTTGTGGAAGATAAGGAAAGATTTCCTCAGCAAGGTATGCGTGAACTATATGATGAAAATAAACTTTTATAGACAGCTTCAAATTCTTATAATCCTAGTAGCAGTTTTCAGTTACAGCTTGCTTTCTTGGCGACTCTTGAATCCTACGCTTTTCTCAATTTATTCATTGAACTTTCTACTGCAAAAGAAAAAGGATTAAATAATGAACTGTTGCATCCATTCTCTAGTTCATGTTGTCTTAGTCTTCATAACATCTGTTAGATTTTTAAATCATTTACATTTAGCATTTCTTGAAACGTGCTGTCTATGTATGCTCACGTTTTGTTGGTATAAACTCTGCAGGGTGAATCTAGTGTGTTGTAACCATATACGCCAAGAAAGGTGGGAGGGGAAGAAAGGTACTCCCAAGCTGAGAAATTCAAGATCTGCTGACACAAGAAGGAAACAGCAGAAGTCTTACTTGAAAAAATGTGGCACGTTTCTGCCTGCTCTTAAGTTCTCTTTTACTAATAACTTCATTTAATAAATAGGGACAACATTTGGCCGTCCTTGTCTGGGGAAGGTTTAAGTTCTATAGAAGTACTGATGTGCTGCAATATATATTCTCAACGGTAAAGAAATGTCTGTTACTCAGGGTTGTGTGGGGGTTATGTTTTGTTTCTCTTTTTTTTTTTAAACTTACACTCAGTTTGCAAGGTGTTCCTACAATTCATCACCTGTTCTCTTCCATTTTTCTCAGATGTGTAAAGAAGCTTGGTGAAACTCTAGCATTTAAGGAACAGCCATAACACTTTGATATTTGCTTTTATCCCCAGAACGTTGGAAGCATAAGAGTGATGGGTGTGTGGTGAAGGGAGTTAATCACATATACTTTGCTTGTGACTAACAGAGGTTATCTTGAATGGTATAGTGTCAAATTTAGCCTCACTTAGAGGACAGGGTTGGATCAGAAGACCTTGTGATATTGCTTTCAACCTAAATTTTTCTACAATTTTGTAATGTTTCAGCTTTTATATGAAAATAGTTTCTTTTGTGTCTCTCTCTGCATCCAAAACTTTATTCAGTGTTATTTGTGGTCACTTATCAAATGCTTTTTGAAAGGCTTATTTGTTTCCACTTGGGAAGTGAAAATGGCTAACAAAAGTGGACGAGCTTTTAGGATTTTGCTAGTATAGGTATAAAGGCTGTTAAAGCTGCTGGTTGTACTGAAAACTCTTGCCAATCTGCTGCTGATTTTGAGCCAGTACAAGGAGTGTGACTTCTCCCTTTCTCAAACCAGTAAGCCCTAGTCTTGCTGGTAAATAGGGCATCTGTGGATTGTGCTTCAAACTTTCCTTTCCTAAAGCAGCTGTAATCTACTACTGTTCTTTGTTGGACTGTGACGCAACAGATGAAAAGACAGATAAACTGTCCTTTCTTCTTATGGAATGCTTTTCTGTATTCCAACAGCATGGGTTGCCATTGCTTTCTAAGAGTAGCATGACTTGACATGGCTTGAAGTGTTGAGAGACAAGGTGGAGGTGAAATTTTCAGTATGCTTTAAATAATATTTTTCTTTACACTGTTATGGGACTGATGAATCTTGTCCATCCTGACACTGAATTGGCTTAAACTTCATCCATTAATAAATGGTATCATTCTCTTCCATTTGTCTTGGGTCTGACTGGTTATGTGGATGATCTTGAAGTGTATATTCAAGGTATTCTATCATAATCATAAAGTTTTGCAGTTGTGTAACACTTCCAAATATATCAGCAAAACATCTACTTTAAAATGCACCTGACACTTGAAACTAATAATGCTAACAGATGTAAAAATTAAAAGCTAATTTCAGTTTAAACAGACCTTCAGCTTTATAAGCATGCCAGTAAAATTGTGGTAGTTAGCGGGAACCCTAACTTAAAGCATTGTATCTTTTAAAGTTTACTTTTATATCCTTGATAGAACTCCAAGTTACAGAAAACTGAAGGAAATTCTGTGAATGCACTTGTAAATCCTTTCCAATGAAAAGGTGAGGGGTACCTTCCCACTTCTGTGGGGGGAAAGCAGTGATTAGGGGACCCTCCTGCATACTCTTCAGGCTTATCAACTTAGGGATTCTTCTGTCTCTACAGTGGATAGTTCTTCAAGGTCTGCATCAGCAGCCTGACTACATGGACTTCTGTGATTCAGTTTCCTGGAAGTTGAAGTCTTTCAAAGGGCTTCTAACTTCCTTCAGAGGTGTACTGTGAGCTAATACAGCCTTTGGTATATTTGCATGTTGTTTGGTAGCCATTAGTTGGTTTCCACTTGGGTAGTGATTGCAGTAGGAGACCCAGGTGACAGTGGTTAGGAATAATTAAAATCAGCTGCTGCCTTGGATACTTCTAACCAGCTTTTTTGAGATACTCTTTCAAACTCAATTCTATACATACTCTGCTCTAGTTTTTCCTCTGCCTTGAAAGTGTGCCAGAAATAAGAGCTTGGATTTCAGGCAAGTGTACCTGCTTGAAAAACACTAAGCTTAACATTGAATAGTAAAAGTCTCCAAGTTTGTAAGCTTCCTACTAGTTTGCTTAGATGTGGATTGTCACACATTACTTAATTTGAACTATGATATATTTAACCAAATTTTTCTTGGTGCTGCAAGTTTGTGATGGTGTAGCAAGATCTATTCCTGATGATGTGTTCTTTCCAGAGAGTCACTTACACTGCAGTCCTTTACTGTGTTTTTAGAGCTCTAAGTGAAATACACATTTTCTAGTCTATTTAGCCCAGCCTGTGTTACCTTGCTCAGGAGACGAGTAAACCACTGAGTTGATAATTTGGCTTCTGCATATGCTTTTTTTCAGTAAGGTGCCTGCTGCTTAAAGCAATGTGTTCCATATCGCGCTTTATCACACCAAGTAAATCGTATATTAAAAATAGGTTATTGCATAATCTGTGTTTTGAATACGGGTTATTTTGAGGGTTCTGAAATACTTTGTGTTCAAATAGCTATGATCTAATCGTATATTACATTGAATATTATAATTTAAACCCTCAGTTTAGATACATGCGTGAAATGTGTATATATATACTTAGCTCTTTGTTATTTCAGCATATTATTATACTCCCAGCATTCAGAGTCATTGAACTTTTATGCATGCAATAAAAATTGCTTCAGTTGTTGCTTGTCTTGGCTTTTGCAAAACACTAAGAATGATACTGAGTACAATAGCAATGCATAAAAAGGTAATCAGAGATTACTGTAGTCTGACTTAGTGGTGAAGATGAGTTTTGATCGTACTCATTTACAACAGACTTGATCTAACATCACAACTCTGGAAGTTATTGTGCTTTGACTTTAATTCAGTGTGTTTGCAGACAAATGTGAAATACTTCTGAACCAGTTCAGTGGGTTCTCTCCTTTGGCTCTTGGCAGAACAAGGTGCTTTTTCATTTTTGTTTCTTTTAATAGAGAAGTAAAAGTTAGACATTGGAGGCTAAAGATGAGAGCTTAAGACTTTATGTAGTAACATAAAAACACTTTGCCCCAGGATGTATTGTTTAGATGTTTATGTACATACAGTTATGAATTTAAATGGGATTTGTTCCTTATGTCATGATTATTTTTTTTAAAATACTCTTTAACTGCACTGTGTTTTGCATACAAATTGAATAGTAATATATATTCATTGTAGTAATTCTGCTAGAGAATTTAGATTTGAAAAAAAGTGGGTTTACTTTGCTTGAAGTACTTAAGTTTACATATCTGTAATACAAATCTATATGGCTCTAAGTGACAGGCTTCTAGGTTTGATAGCCAAACTAGCTTTTACATAATGACAAAAGATGCCATGGCTACCTATTCATTAACTTGCAGTTGACAAACAGCGGAAATAAAACCTAACTGTTTTTGTCATAGTTCTGTCTCTGTGTACCCTAGTCAACTGAAAGCTCTTCTCAGTGTAAAGATCGCTGGACTGCTAGAATTGATCTCATCTACCCCATTAGTCTCTTGTTTAAATATAGTTCCTGATATTCCTGTTGCTATTTATGTCTTTAATGCATATGTATATTGAAGTGATATGTATAGCAGAAATATGATAGCAGATCCTACTGATTGCTCTGTTACTTGTAAAACTTCTTGGAGATAAGTTTCTTAGGATGACTCTCAACCGTCTTCTCTTTTAGAAGTGCTTTTTCAAAGCAAAAAAGAGCCAGGACACCTATACAGAAGAAGAACCTGGCAACATGGAAAACTGGTTCTAATTTTGAATAAGTATGAAGTAGCAGTGCACTGCTTTACAGAACTGCCTTAAATTAGGTTGAAATGCCTATTTCTTACTTTGGTTTTCCTAACACTTCAATTTTAGATCCCACATCAACGAACCCTTTTATTCCTTCAAGAGATAGTCTGAGGTAGAACTATATTATGTTATGCATGAGTGGGCTGTACAATGAACAGCTGGAACTTAGGCACAAATGGGTTGGTTTTTTTCTTTTTAAGCAAACAGTAATTGGAGTATGTCTTTCCAAGAGTAGCCTTTTCTGGAGGAAAGTAATATTATAGTAGGAACAGGTGATACTTTGGATTAATATAAGAAAATAATGTAGTTTGTTAGAATAAAGACAAGGCAGTTCCTTATAGTACTTAAACATGCAACATGTGACAAACGAAATATGTAGGTGGTCTCACTGATGTAGCATAACTGAAATGTGTTTTTTTGGTTGTTTTTTGTTGTTTTTTTTTTTAAGAGGTGATCTTCTACTGCCCGGTCATTGACTGACGTGTGGATCAGTAAATGTTGTGATACAACTGAGTTGTGCTGCTTGGATTTTTTAACCTTTTTTTATACGGTAGCCTTTTAGTCCTTCTTCATCTCTGTAGTAGATGAACCAAATGCTAGCTCTTGCAATTTTTATGTCTAACCTACATACACATGGCACTCCTAGCTATTTCAAACGTGTAGTTGGTGTAAAAAAAATTATTATTGTGATTGTCTGAGAAGCACTTGTCTTCAATGTCCACCAACTAGATGTATGAAAATAGGGCTTCAAATTCTAGTATATGCAATAAATACTTGTGTTTGCAGTTGAACTAATTAGATGCTGTGTCATGCCTTGTCTTGAATAGGTTTGTTAAGATCACATCTTTGTTCTGCTTCTCTTAAGAAAAATAGGCCATTCTTTGTTTTGTCTTTGCTTTCTTCTTACCTTGTTCTTTGTTTTCATTCTCTCCTGTGTCTTTTACTGTTTCATTCCTAAGTTTTTCTGCCATTGTTCTCTGTTCTTAATTTTCGTATCATTCTTCTAAGTTGCGTAGTTGGAGAAGTTCATTCACCAAGGAGGAAACAAAGATCATCTAAAAACTGAATGTTTATGGATGCAACCTGCTATTGGATGAGGCCAAAGAAGGTACCACACACTCAGCTGTTGGAAGTAATATTCAGTCTCTGGGCTTACCAGATTTATCTTGTACTTCAGGTGGACTATGTCTTGACTAGTCATGTCTTTATGTATTGACATATCACTTACAGGAATAGTGTCTTCATTTGTTCTTATGTAACTGGCACCAGACGATATCTGTGAATGTTCTCTTAACTCTACAATTCATTAATTTTTAGGCAGACAGGGACGGGAGATTCTAGTTCACTTGTTAAAATGGTACTTTTTGTGAGACAGACTCTAGCTTCAGAGATTCAGTCTGGATTGGTTTTTTGTCTTACTAAAGCAGGTTTGCATCTTGGATAAAAATTCCACTTAAGCTGTCCTGTTCTTCAGCTGTTTGGCCTAGTAGTGTATCATGCAGATGCTTGAGGAAAAGGATAGTCTAAAGTGCAGTATTAATCTTCAGTGCCTTCATGGTATCAGTCATATGCTGAGCTTTCCGTTAGGCTTTTTTATGTGTTTGGAGTGCTAATTGTGCTGATTTTGCTTGTGAGGCAGTAAAACAAAAATCTAGGAAAAGAGAGATGAAGTACTTAAATGGGATCCTTCTAGAGAATCTCCTTGCAGTCCTTTTCATCCACTTCTTCCCTGGTCACTGCTAGCTTAATTTCCTAAGACGGAGTCAGCATAAATGTCTTCTAGAAAAAAGGCTTGTGTATTGGACTATGGAAATGTCTTGTGAGGGGCTAGGAAATGCAGTTCCTGAGACAGTAAAAAGAGTTGTAAGTGTTCTTCTGCATGGGTTTTGCCCATTTGATATTGCACTGCTGTCTAGTTTATCTACTTCTGTGGTGTTTGTCTGGTATTGAAATTTGCACAGCAGGGATCTTGCCCTGTCTTGTTTTCAGCTCTTATACTACATTAACTTTTTCCCAAATCCTGTAATCTTTGTTAGGTGGTGAAAGATGGGATTCTGGATCCTACTGCTCTTAAAGAAGCTGAAGTTCTTGCTGCAAGTAACACTGAAAATACTGCTAATTTAATTATTATCAGCTGATAGTTTCTTTTAAAGCCCTTGGAATTGTATAACTTAGTCATCATCTTTGGTGGAAGAAAGAGTGTTTGTGGAAAAGCAACTTCTTTACATGTGGTGGACTTCTGGGACTTTAGGGAACTTAAAACTTAGTTATGAGTGAGTCCCTTGTGGTTTAATGCCAGACTGTAAGCTGGAAAAATGTCTGCATCAGCTGCTAAATGTTTATAATTCACTGTAGCCTTCACTAGTGCAGTAGACTGCATTTAGTTATGCTGCTCACTTCTGTAACCTTGCGTAGGTTGTTTGCTGTTTCTGTTCTCCATTTGTAATGAAGTGCAAACTGGATGGATAATTTAATCTTGGATGGATTGTTTGCCTCAATTGCAACTTTTAAGTGTAAAAAGAGGCTTAACCGATAAGCAAAA
The DNA here is from genome assembly GCF_000737465.1 of Haliaeetus leucocephalus. Lineage (NCBI taxonomy): Eukaryota > Metazoa > Chordata > Aves > Accipitriformes > Accipitridae > Haliaeetus > Haliaeetus leucocephalus. The sequence continues at coordinate 13,168,176 of NW_010973092.1, read as the reverse complement.
GGACAAACAAGTGACGGCATTTGTTGGTGACAGTGTAAAGAATCTTCTAACACATATGATGATGTTTTTTCAAAACCAATTTTGAAGAAATAAAGCCAACACGTAGGCACTTGTATAAACTGCATGTTTCTTGCAGGAGTGTGAATGGAAAACAGACCAGTATTCAGCATTTATCTTCAGTTGAGAGGCAACCATAGATTGTAAATAAACTTCAGTTCAATCAGTTAAGAGGATGTTGCAGTTGAGCAGCTGCAGTGCAACATGAACTAGTGTTAACCTGAGGACAAATCTTGGGTAATTACTTCATTCTCCTGTCAGGTGTGGGATAAACATAATGGTGTTTGTTTAGTGATTCAAAATGGATGATTTGGTATTTGAATTGCAACCTTGTCTATCGTTGTTACTGCATTAAGGTCAAACTATTAAAATACTAACTAATATAAGCCAAACACTAGTGCGTGTATGAGAGGTGGAGTCAGGCAGAGCTCAAGAGCAGTGGACAGCTTGGTGACAGCTCTGTGAGGCTGGTAGCTCAGCTGGTAGATTGTGGAGTGGAACAGGAGGAAGGTTAAACAAGCTTTTATAATCCCTCCTGCCCTGTTCTGGACATTGAAAGATACATTGTTGTAAATGAAGGTATTTATCATTTGATTTCCACTCAGGAGAAGGCAAGCATAATGCCTTGCAAACTGATAAAATGTTTCCCTTGGCACAACCCTTTGCAGAAAGTGTTGGTTACCTGTTAGGCAACATGCTACTTACTATAGGAAAGTTGAGCTAATGCTTAAGTCATACTGGGATTTTTCATTCTCTTCTCTCAGAGCTGATCAGGGTGGTGAGAACTCCTGTGTGGGTCAAATGGGGCAGCAGAGATCTAGAGCTGTCTGGAGAAAAGTAGGCAAAGGTTTAAAATATTGTTTGCTTGCAAAACATGGAGGAACGGTTTGTACTGTGGTGAAATAAGGGTAGTTTTGCTGGAAGAAACTCTTAGGCTAGCAAGTTTTGAGCTGTAATGATATGATGATCAGGTGCTAATCTTTTGTGGATGAAGAATGATGGCATGCTCTGTTCAATGCAAGTATTTATGCAGTCTGTATTTGCCTTGATTAAATCTGAAACATATTTGGCCTTTTGTGGTATGCTAAAAATGGAAGAATTTTGTAAAAGTTGCTGAAAATGCCTTCTTCACATAAGTTGACTTAGTATGGAAATTAATCTTGGGTAGATTTGGAGTTGATGGGATGAGTGTGTAATTTACTTGTTTATAAGCATTTTCTAAAAGTACAAAGTTAATTCTTTTACTTCTGTCTGTAGGTTACGCTTTTTTGTTACATTTTCAGGGCATCTTGTTGATGCAAGAGAAACCAATAATAAGCAAAGTTATGTATTTCATATTCTCTACTGACTTGGTTTTGGTTTCCTGCTTTTTCCAAGCTTACTATAAAGCTAGATATGAAGCTTTAATTTTCCTGAGACTCATGTCTTTCAAATGGTGGCTATATAATGTAGACAGGCTTTCATATGCTTTTTAAGAAATGCAGCAAAAGATCCCTCAAAACCTTTTTTTTTTTTTTCTCTCTCTTTTAAGGTTTGGACCCCATGGCATCCCTGTGACCATATTTCCTAAAAGGGAATACAAGGATAAACCTGAAGCCATGCAGCTCCAAAGTAAACCATTCCAAGATGAGGCACAGGTGAAGTGTGAATCTAATGCTGCAGTCCCTGATGACTCTTCTCTCACGCAGCCATCAGAACCTAGCATAGCTAAAAGCCTATGGACTTCTAAACCACCTCCTCTCTTTCATGAGGGAGCACCATATCCTCCTCCATTGTTTATCAGGGACACATATAACCAGTCAATACCTCAGCCTCCACCCCGGAAAATTAAGCGGCCCAAGCGTAAAATGTACAGGGAGGAACCCACTTCTATCATGAATGCTATCAAACTACGACCTCGGCAGGTCTTATGTGACAAGTGCAAAAACAGTGTTGTTGCAGAAAAAAAGGAAATAAAAAAAGGTGGCAATGCAAGTGACTCTTCAAAATATGAGGATAATAAAAAACGAAGAAATGAGAGTGTGACTACTGTGAATAAAAAACTTAAGACTGACCATAAAGTGGATGGAAAAAGCCAAAATGAAAGCCAGAAAAGGAATGCTGTGGTCAAGGTTTCAAATATTGCCCACAGCAGAAGCAGAGTAGTTAAAGTTTCCGCACAAGCAAATACTTCAAAAGCGCAGTTAAATACAAAAAAAGTTCTCCAGAGCAAAAACATGGATCATGCAAAAGCTCGGGAAGTCTTGAAAATGGCCAAAGAAAAGGCACAAAAGAAGCAGAGTGCAACCTCCTCTTCCAAAAATGCACATTCAAAGGTCCACTTCACACGGCGTCTTCAGAACACCAGCTCAGGTTCCCTTCCACCCCGATTGCGTTTAAAGCCACAAAGGTATCGGAATGAAGAAAATGACTCTTCTCTCAAGACAGGACTTGAGAAAATACGGAGTGGCAAGATGGCAACTAAGCCCCAGTCTCGCTGCTCCTCCACCCGCTCAGCAGGTGAGGCCCCTTCAGAAAATCAGAGCCCCTCAGAAGGCCCTGAAGAGGCCAGCAGTGAGGTTCAGGACACAAGTGAAGTGCATGTAACTGTTGATCAGGATGAACACCAGACATTGGGCAAGAGAGGCAGCAAAAGCAATATAACGGTTTACATGACCCTTAATCAAAAGAAATCTGACTCTTCCAGTGCATCAGTTTGTAGTAGTGATAGCACAGATGATTTGAAATCTACCAACTCTGAGTGTAGCTCTACTGAAAGCTTTGATTTTCCTCCAGGCAGCATGCATGCACCTTCCTCCTCCTCCTCCTCTTCAAAGGAAGAGAAAAAGCTCAGTAATTCCTTGAAAACGGAAGTCTTTTCCAAAAACGTCTCTAAATGTGTCACACCAGATGGCAGGACCGTATGTGTAGGGGACATTGTTTGGGCCAAGATTTATGGCTTCCCTTGGTGGCCAGCCCGTATTCTTTCCATAACTGTGAGCCGGAAAGATAATGGCCTTTTAGTTCGACAGGAGGCTCGTATCTCATGGTTTGGCTCCACAACAACATCTTTTCTTGCTCTTGCACAACTATCCCCCTTTTTAGAAAGCTTCCAGTTGCGCTTTAATAAGAAGAGAAAGGGTCTTTACCGCAAGGCCGTCACAGAGGCAGCTAAGGCTGCTAAGCAGCTGACTCCCGAAGTTCGGGCCCTGCTGACACAGTTTGAAACGTGAACATGGAAAGTAAGGTAGGCAAGAAATCTGGAGGCTCCACAAAATTCATAGCCTAGTTAGAGAACTACCATGAAGGACTTGCCAAGTCAGAAGTTGCACTCGGTTGACTGCTCTTTTTATACTAAAGTTGTTCCATTTGTAGCGGTTTCTTGACAGTTAAACAAATTGAACACGCAATCAAAATTAGCCTAAAGTGAGAACTTCAGTATTTTTCAAGTGAGCATTTTTTTTAAAGAATAAAACTCCTCAAACACCCAATGCATAGGAGCCATAGCCTCAGCTGAAAGGCAGCTTATTTGCAGGGAATTTTTTAGTAGTTTCTACCCAGTATATAACTAGTTGCTGTGTGGCAAAGGGTTAACACAAGGGATGAAAGTAGTAGCTGTGACTTTTTTTTTTTTTTTGGTGGCCCATCAGGGAAGTGTAGAAATGTAAGCCTTGTCTAAATGGTCTTTAAAGATTATTTTAAATAGTCTCTAATGTATTTAGTCTGGCCAGTGCAGATTGGTTCAAAGCATGCTTAAACATCTTAAGGAGGCATGCCCCAACCCACATAGGCCAGTTTAAATGACATTAGAAGACTTGCTGAAATTTTTAAGGAAGAAGAATTCATGTAACTTAAAGACCAGATTAAATGGGGTTTTATCATAGTGACCACTTAAAACACTCAGCCTTTCTATGCACATGGGGGCACAAATATAACACTTCAGGGTTGAGAAGCTGAGAGGGATGCCTGTAGCTCTAAGACAAAACTGAGAAGTTGCTCAGTATTTGGGATCAAGGGCTGTTAATGCTGCATAGGTGTGAATCATAACTTCTGGTCTTTCTTCCTGAAGAAATCTTTCAGGCCATTTGCCTGGAGGTTTAGATTAAGAGAGGCTTTGTTTTGAATGTGTAAATAATTGATTGCTGAAATTGGTCAGATTTTCTCCTGACTGGTTGTTCCTAAATTCTTAGGATACGTCCTAGTAAATTACACTTTGTGAATTGTCAGATGTGTAATTGTTGCATTTTGGATGTATCTAACTTCATTTTTTTTTTAATATTTCCGTTTAAGGTATCTGTTTGCAGGTCAGAAAATGAGAATATGTAATTGTGTAATGCTCTGAAATGTAAAAAAACAAACTGTAAATAAAATTGACTAAATCTGAATTATTTGTGTGTGTTTCTCAAAAAGCTTTGAAAAAAATCCAGGATGTTAGAGTACTTTATATGTATGCCGTATTTAGAGGACACCTTTTTAAAAAGTAAATTGTCCTTTTTCACACATTCTTAAAGATAACTGCTTGATGTAAAGTATTATTGGTATACTTCAGTCTTAATTTTGAGATTAAGCAATTATCTGTCCCTTTTGTTTTCAAAACTAGCTCTGTAGAGGGCTTTCTGTAAAGTTTATCAAATTTCTCCCTTAATTAGATTTTGTTCCATATATTTGAATAAAGACTGTGGATAATGTCACTTATACAGTGGGGAAATGTTTTCAGTTTTCTCCATCTATCAAAACCTAATCAGACCCACTCTCCACTGCTACTTCGTCTTTTCTTGCATGTCTTTTGCTCAATGTTGGGGCATTTTCATGCAACTGACTACATTTTTTTTTCTTTTAGTTTTGGTCCTTATTTGACCATGTGAATTACTGTCTCTTCTCCAACCCACTCCTGTTTCAGCCTTGCAATGCCTTGTGAAGAATCTCTCAGCGTTCATCCTAAAGCAGTTTTCATCCTGTTTTTTCCATAATTGCCCATGTAGGCAATCATGACAGAAGTAAAAATTTAAGCTTAGACTGAAATTAGATTTTAAACAGACATGAAAATGGGGGTAAGGATTTAATCATCAAACCCTTAAAATCTTTTTAACTTAAGGTTAAATTTCATATGTTCATGATACTGTCTGGTCTTTCCAAAGCATTCAGTTTCTTTTTCCCTTTTTAAATTATTCTGTTGTACCCACAAAACTACTGGAAGTCCAAAGTGTCAAATACATGGCCGTTCAAATTTTCCTCAAGCTTATGGTCATCTCTGTTAGGTGCTAATTAAGCTTCCAAACATACCAGCTTTACCTTGGCATTCTAACAGTTACTGAAAAACCTCACTGGTCAATGCTTTTTGAATGTGATAAACACACAATAAATTTCATAGTGTAAAAAAAAAAAAAATCCTGTTTAACTTCTATGTATTCTTTCCTGCAAACAGAAACAGTTACTCTATTTAAGTAAATAAGCCGTACTTTGTTATTAAAGCAGACTGCTTTTTGAAGTCAAGAACCCATACAATGTGGTTTAGATGTCTACACTAGTTCGTTGAGGTTTAGAAGCTCAAGCGAACTGGCTGTAAGTTAGTTGTTCTGAGCCAAGTAGTGGTGAAATCAATATTTACACTGTTAATTTTTCCTTAAAAGACCTGGAAGCTTTGTACTCTTTTCTATTAATTTATATAAAGTTAGAATAGTACTAAGGCCAAAGTTTGCTCGGGTGTTCACTGGTGAGATGGGAGAGCAACAAGTATTAGAGGGGTTTTGTTAGATTGTTTTATGTTCAAAAGAACTGTTTATGAAAGGCATTTAAAGATTCTTAGTCTTGATTTGTAGTTGATCAGTCTTTTAAGAAGTCTTTCCGAAGTTTTACAGTGAATGTGCATTATCACTTCAGACTTACCAGGTCTCAAAACAAATAGACTACTTTTTTTTTTTTTCAATGCCATGTTACATTAGGTTGAAAATATCTTATTCATACTCGTCCATGATTTTCCTTTCCCTCTGAAGTAGCTAACACTCTAGATATAACAAGATTTGCAGTAGAGAAAATGTTGGGCTTAATGTAAAGTCTAGTTACAGTAAGTAACCTTGGTTATGGCAGTATGGATGCCGTGTGTAGATCAGCTTTGAAGACTTAGATGAAGCTGAGTACTGTTTTAGCTATAGACTGCAAAAAACCCTCCACACTTTTATGTGCCTGTCTGCTCCCAGCAATGCATACACTTTGAGTGTGGATTATTGTTCTTGCAGTTGGGTACACATCTACCATCTCTAAGTTAACTTGACAATTTAAATGACTTATCAAATAACTCGTGACAGGAGCACGCCTGTACAGTGCCAGGATAGTGCCTCTGTGTAATTAAGCTGTGCAACTGTTGCAAGCAGCCTGTGCCTTGAGAAGACAAACATCAGTAGAAAGAGTGACTGTTAGTTTTCTATCAATCAGCTTAATATAATAAAATGCAAATTCTATCTTTTTGACTTAATAAAATTCCTCAGTGTAGTTGTTGAATATGTATGGCCTTTCAATTTAGGGGGGAAAATGTGACAGGTGGTGATGAGTTTCTAGTACAAGCCTACTTCTCCTTTGAAGATCTTTAGCTTCAGTTAAAATGTTTTGGGAGAGAGTAGTTATTCCAAAACTTATAAGGATTTCCTTTAACAGGAGTGTTTGAAGGTGTGATTGCTTCATGAGTGAAGCTAGAAGCAACTGTGAAATGCTTGTATGTTTCTGAAGTAGAGTTCTATGGGAAATTGAACAAATATTTGTTATTTTTTTAATCAGAGTTTAAATTTTATGTCAACACTTAAATGAGATAATCATCTCTGATTATGGTATTTTCTTTTAGACAGTGCTATCTTTAGTTTGAAACATACATAACTGACAGCCACCTCACCAGGAGGGGTGTGTTTAGTGGGGATAATTTGGGTCAGCTGTGCAAGGCTGAGAAGACTTCTTTCTTTCAGCATGTTGTAAAATACTTTTTTTTAAGTAGTTTCTAAATGCATTAGGTTTAAGAAATCACTCATCAGTGGAATTGAGGAAGGGGTAAGAGTTGCTTTTTGCATTGCTAGCCTTGGGTTTGTTTCTAGTTAACTCTCTTAAGTCCTGAAACTGATATCCATTCATGTCTCCTATAAGCTCTTGCTAAAGTTGTCAGAGTAGAACAGGAACATGAATTTTGGAAAACCTTGGTAGCTAGTCCTCAGTAGTATTATCATCTGTCCTCATGCATGTTCTGCGAAGTACAGTGGAAAAAAAATAGAGCTGCCTTCTTGGCTAACGAATTCTGGAAAGGAGGAGGCTGACAATCAGTGAAAGGCTATTTCAGTTCATCTCCTCTTTATAATTGTATTCTAATAAATGCCTACAGGAATAAGCAAATTCAGTCAATGCAGTGGGATCACTATACTAACTTGTAGATAAAGACTGTGAACTGGAAGGTAAGTAGAGTGAGCTTATGATTAAAAGGGCAGTAAGATGGCAGTATTTTTTGTCATAAGCCATTTGGTGGAAGTGTAGGTATGCTATTTAAAAACAAACTTGAAAGTGATCTTACAGTACAGAGTTTATAATGGTTAAAGGCTGAGGTGCTTTCTGTTCTTATTTTCAGTTTACTTTTTAAGGGTATAAATAGAGAGGTCATAGGGAACCTGAAGGAAAAGAGAGGAACTTGGTGTATTGAGCTAGATGTGATACCAGAAGGAGAACTATGAGTTGGCTTTTTGAGAATAATATGTTCGTCTGCAAGTTCAGTAAAAGGGACTAGTGCTCTCCTGTTTTAGAGAGCTTATAGGAGAATTTTGGTGAAACATATGTCATTGTCACACAGTCAACTGTTGGAAATTCATCCAGCATCTACTTCATGCTTGTGGAAATGGAATGACTTGCTACAGGATTATGTCAGTTTAATCTGTGCTTACATTAAGCGTGTGTGTCTTTGTTTTTTTAGGATAGGATATAGTAGTATACATTTTGGGGATATAGACAGGCTATGCTTGCAACAATACAGTAAAATTATCCCTATAAATCAAATAAAGTATTAATGGCAGAGGTTTTGCACAACTAACTTCTTAAAGCTTCTTCTGACATGACTGTAGTGATCGGAGATCATTCACGTTTAACATCAGGACAGGTAGAGAGGCCTGTAGCATTGAAAACTTTTGTAGTAGCTGTCAAGCTACCTAAAGATCTGTTAGATCCAAGCTTCTGAGATGTGGTTGTAAGTATTCAGCTTCAAATTATTCTTAATCTGTAATGGGAAGAACCTCTGTTTTGATACATGTCCTTAACAATTATGATGACAAGTTCCTGTTCAACATCTAAACTACCTCAACTACTGTTCTTTATGACAACTTTGTATTTTAGTTTAAGTAGTTCCCTCCTATGGTGTCATCCTGTTAGTGTATTTATAGAGTGTGGCCATTTAACTAGATAAAATAAGATCCCCTTGTAAGATGGCTTTTCTATTCCCTGCTCGTCTTACTGGCATTTCTGTGCACCTGTTCTAGTTTGAACTCATCTTTCTCTGACATCAGTGGCAAGAACTGTTTATGGTAATTTAGATGGGGTTTTACAAAACTCTTGTCGAACAGCAGTGATTCTTCCTTAAGTCAGAAATATCTCTGATTATTGGCTTTTAATTGTTAGATCCTAATAGAACCCTATGGCTTCCTATGGTTTACTCATACATTTCAGTCTTTCTTCTGTAGTACCTGGGATGTGTATACCAATCAAGACTGTAATTTAGATTAATTTATGAAATTTTTCTTAAATTAAACTGTGACACAACTACCCTTCTGTGAACACAAGGCAAAATAGCAGTTCCCAGACATGGCTGTGGAGACAGTGATTTGGTAACTGGCTTGCTATAATGGTTTTTCCCTGCACGCTTTTGTTGTTGCTACCAGATGCGGCAGTTGGGAATAACTCCCTGGGGCCGCACTGGCAAGCTTAGTGCCAGGTACCGATTGTTGAAGGAAACTCATATCTCTGGCTCCATTGTTTTTTTCTCCCAGGAAAACGCAATCGGTGTTCTTGGCGTGAAGTTGAATAAGCAGCATTGTGGAAAATTATTGTCATTGGTAAGACCAGGGCTTTTATACTGAAGAAGTTCTGAGACACCTTGCACATCCAATAGGGAGACAAATGGGAGTAAGACACAGTCTTGCATGCCTGCGTAACCTTCCCAGATAGTTTCTGTACGCACAGGGCTGAAAACTGGTTTTCTGTGCTTGTGCTGATGGAGATGTGTAGTCTTTGATCTTCTCTACCTACCTACCCACGGTCCCAGGGGATAGTGTTAACAATACAAGCTGCAGGTATAAATTGGCACAGGGAATAAATCAGGATCCCCTGTTGCAAGTTTAAATTGGGGCTTTGCTCGTTCAGTGCATGAAGACAAATAGATTTGTGGGATTTATTTGGGCTACATGTTTGAGAAGTTATTTTCAAAATCAGGGCCAGGCGTATTTTGAACAACTGTGATGCAGTTTCTATGCCAATGATTTTATTCCTCAGTCCAGAGAAGGACTATTGGAACTGAGGATATTCGAGGTCTGCAAATACTTGCAGGATAGGTGCAGAGGCAAAGGGGAAACACACTTATGTTTAGTTGCAACTAGGACAAGAAATAGTATTTAAAATTCTAAGACTGCAAGTTAAGATTAGGCACTAGAATATTTATTCCAGTTGTTATAGTGAAACCCTAGGTGGTGTTTGGAAAGTCGCATAGTTTTTGTAATTACATGTTTTTAAGAACAATAGGTGAGGCTAACCTTTGTCAAGAATGGGTTAAATTCATCCTGCATTTGGGTATGGGACAGAATAGATGATCTATCCTGACCCTGTCAGGCTCTGTTTTCTGTAATTTTGTTATTAACAATTCTGATTTTGGGAAAACAGAATCTTTGTAGAAATATATATATAATGAAGGATTCCGACTTGTGTCCTGTTTAGTCATGCAGGAATCACACTTGGTACAGTGGAAGTATGGCCTTCTAATAATAGAGTCTTAGTTTCCATGTGTAGTAAAACTGCACTGCATCTTCTGCCAGGGGCCTCTTCTATGCAAAATCATGTTTGGATGACATTATTTATATAACATGTCAACTTTAAATTAGGTTGGTTGGTTGTTTTGGTTTTGGGTTTTTTTTAAATAGATCTGGGTCAGTTTTCATGTTTGCTTACTAATGGTTTTGATGTCAAATATGCAATATGAATAAGAAATATTCTTATACGTGCCAGCCATGTGCTATGAATCCGTGATTTGGAAGGCAAGCTGTGTTCTCACTAGCTTGTTACCATCACTAAAAGATTCTGTAACAGAAACGCAGCAAAGTTCTGGTGACAGAATTGTCCTTGCCTGTTTCTAACAGGTTCGTAAAGGCGGAGAGGATACTTGCTTTGTCAGTAAAGTAAGCAGATACAATTCCAAGCAATATTTACTTAAATACTAATTTTGCATCATTTTTGTTTAGTAACATCTAGGATTTTTGTTTGATTTTTAGGAAACACTAGTGTTTCATTGTACTTCTGCAGTGGTTCAGAATTTTAAAGCATATGGTGCCAGTTTTGCTAATTAGTAGCTCTGGTGAAAAGGAATTAAATCCATAAAAAACGGATTTTTCAAAGAAGTTTAGTTAGGGTTAGAACCTCAAGCTGCTCTGTATGACCTGATTAAATGCTTCAGTTGACACACAGGTATCTGAATGGCATTTCATAAACAATTGTGGACTGTTTCATGTAGTCTGGTTCTTTAGTCATCTAAAACTGAAGTCATCTTGATACTGATTTTAGTAAGGGGCATATCGTGTCAACTTTTCTAAGATGTCACCATTAAAATCAGCCCTAAAATCAGTTAGTACTTCATACAGGAATGCAGATGAATGTGGTAAGGAACACGTCCTTACATTTGCTAGTACTAGGAACGGTCTGGTTATTTTTGCTCTGCTGTTGGTGACACACGTGGAATCTCAGTTTGAAGGTGATTGTCACAAAGTTGTGTTCTTTTGGCCATCTGTAGTATGTTTAGTAAGCAGAGATTTTGATTCTGATATAAACTTTTTTTGTTTTGGTAGAAATACCAAGAAATGTGTTTGCTAGAGATTGTAATAACAAGTGGCTGAAGTCTGAGCAATAGGAGAAGGAAATTATTATCAGGTTACTCTTACTGGTTTCATGATGCTCATTTAACTTAGACGTCATGAAAGACTTTGGAAATGTGTTTGTGAAAGCTTCCAAGTCACTCCTGATTCCTGATTCCTTCAAGAAGAACAAGAAAGAGAAGGCTTAGTACTAAAAATAGCTCCCTCCTCTACCTTTGGTCCCTCCAAAAAGATAAGCAAACCTGTTTTCCTGTATTTTTGCTAGGGAAAATAACAAACCAACCAACCAAAAAACCCAGATTTTTTTGTCTCTACATGTTGCTGTTAAAAATCATAGCTAAAGGTTCTGAGCTTTGAAATTTTTTTGTTGGAATATCCCATTAGCAATATTTGATTATTGGGGAGGGGGGGATATCTTTCCTTGAGTTTTTTCAAGTGTTGAGGGATTTAGGGACCTAATCTCTTCTGGTACATTTATATGAAAAATCTGGGTTTGGCCGGGTTTTAGAAATTCTTGATACTGTGTTATGTATTTCAGGGAATTAGGCATGTAAACTGAAGAATGTGTTACTGCTCTTGGTTTTCCTTGTAGCTGAGGCCCTGTTGTTGAAGATTGTCTTGGGCTATAGAGGAATGCAATAGTTCTGCTTGCTTTTTAGTAATTCATTATCTGGAAGAGAAGCCTATTTTAACTCTTCCTAACTAGTTAAAATTTGAATCTGTAGCAGTAAAATAACACATGCTATTTCTTCTGTAATGCAGTTTTGCGTTTAGACAAAGTATTAGTCCCCTACAGAAGTTGCGTATTTGTTACTGTAACTATTTTTAAATGTGGGCTCTCTACTTCGAGCTATGTATCTTCTCCTTCACAGTATGTGATTGGAGATACTGCTATTTTTACTTTCCTTGTCCTTCTGGGCTGCCTTTTCTTCCTCTTGATGGCTGCCTGTTGTCTTTCTGCTTTTCCTTTGAAGACAAAACCAAATACTTTCAAAAGCAGTGCTTCTCTCTATGGACATGGTGAATACACAGGATTGTGAAAATTTTCACAATAAAAAAATCAGAATCCACATTAGAGTGGTGACTTCCAGCAAAATGGCTGTGTAAAATGCAGTTGAGTGGGGCAGATGTCCATGACATCAGTGGTGAAAGGCCATAAGCTGTGTCAGTGCCTGTCCTAGCACACATGCTTACGTTTATTACTGGTGGTAATTTTTATGATGACTCCATAGCTCCAGCAGGTGAATGAAACTGCTTCAAAACAGAGCCCAGACTGCTGTGAGCATACTGTACATCACGGGAGAGCCGTACCCTCAGAGTTAGGCTTTGCTATCACTTGCCTACAAATCGTGGATTTACATGATGAAGTGAATGAACTCACTGAATGATTGATAAAACAGACAACTTGCTGAGTTCACAAGGGTCGGGGAATTTAATGGCACGGATATTGAGCCGACGCAAGCGGCTTGCAAGCATAGAAGCGCCGTCTGTGAGGATCTAGGGACACTTCATCCTTTGTGGCAAGTCTGCTCTTTGTACCTTTTGTTCTCTGGGTTGTTGGTCCCTGCTCCACGTGGTTCACACCAGGGAATCCGCAGGGTAAGAAATGTTCCTCCACGATATAAGGAGAATAAGATATGTGACTGCACGTGTGTGGCTTTATTTTTCAGTCACTATATCTCCGGAGCCCAATCCTGTATACTCCTGCCTTAAACCTTTTCTATACAAAACACTGCTATTGATCCACATAAAACAATGTAAAACCAAATATATTTTAACTGGGCAGATCAGACATCCCCTGATCAGTTTTTGTACCTTATAGCAATCCAGCCAAAGGTTATTCCTCACTGATCTGGGCTAAATCCACGTGCAGCATTCTAAAGTCAGCTTCATTGTGACAATACAAAGGTTCCTGCACAAAATTATTTCGTATTCGTTAATTTTGCCGAACATGCAGGTAACAAGTGTATGGTTAGTATGTATTGGAATAGCGAGATTCTGCAATAGTTAGAAACGCTCACTTGAAATTAATAAACCTATATTTTTTTAATCTACTACTTACCCTGGATTTTTGCCTTCAAATCATAATGTCCATGAGAGCAACTGGTGCAGTTGCTCTTTCACCTTCTGTTGTCTCAGTTTTCTTTCATCCTATAATCACTTCAACAAAGATTGTAATGCCACTGGCAAGAAGGCTTTGAATTTCAGTTTAAAGACTGTGTGAGCGGCCAAATGGGAACAGTTTTTATAGTACTTGTATTTTGCTTCTCATTCTTTATTACAAAGAAACTCCAATATACTCTGCAACTGTGAGTCATCTGCTTCTCTTTTAAGCAAACTTAATTATTATAATAAAGAAATTCTTGGTAGTTTGACCATAATGAACACAGTGTACGCGTACAGTTTTGCGTGAAGATACAAAGCCAAAAGAAGGCACAATCTCATCTTTATGGTTTTTACCTGGAGGGTAACTCATTGGAGTTACGCCCTAAAAAGGGGAGGAATAGCTGGTGGTTTTCACATTTTAGAAAGAAAGAAAAATCAAGATGTGGAAGAAAGTAATGGTTAACTGGATATGGGTACCAGTTATATTACTGCAATGGCAAGTTGCCTGCCTCACTGTCACGCTTGTTTGCATTTCTCAGTATATGAAAAAATCTGGTTTATCACAGGCTGCATTGGACAATGGATGTAAAATGCCATCAATATTGAATAGATAGTGCCCCAAATTTGCTTTTTTTTTTACTCTAAAATACAGGAAGGTCATGGTCGCCAGGAATTATATAATCCATTGCTTCAGTTTCCACTTATTCTAGGTAGTTACTTTGTCCAGCAAAATTTCATAGTATCACTCTGGCTTTGAGCACCAAGTTTTTCAGTGGGCAGGACAGTGTTTACATAGGTGTCTGTACAGGTAGATACTTTGTTTTGCTGTCTGCTAGTTTGTTTGCTAAATGATCTGTAATTTCCCTTTAACTCTGCTGGTGAAGACCAGTTTAAGCTCAAAAAAGTTGAATCTGATTCTTCTGTGAGTTTTTAGCATCTTTTCATGGTATGCTGCTTTCTGGAAATTAAAAATAGTATACCTGGTAAGAATTCAGGCTGGCAAGGAGGTCAGTTGTTTTCTTTTCTAAACCATCGTAAATTCTTTACTCCTGTTAACTGGATTTTTTCTACCATAGGTCTCAACAAATGGCAGCATTTTACATCAGACTGACGAGTCCTGCTGCTCCCTTACAGTGTCTGACAGACCACTGTGGATTCAAATTGGGGGCACTGAAGTTATCAGTGAAATTGGCAGGTCTGTCTGGTTTAAGCCCTGCCTTAAGTGAAGGGTTCACTATGCTATCAACTAATCATACGCAAAACAGGTTAGGACAGAAGTGATGAGCTACCTGTTATTTTATTTCCCTCTTCTGTCTGAACACTTTAGATGCAGCTGTTCTCCCTGACCTAACCTGGTGTCAGGATTGATAGATATATTATTGAGAAGATCCACACTAACTTTCTCTTCAGGCTTGCTTCTTGAAGTTTGCATTACATGATCAGATTAAATAACTTGACAGGTATAATGTGAAGGTATAAAAAAAAAATTAAAAATAAAGATTTTTGTCTCCTAAACCAGCAATCCTCAAACATTTTTGCTATGTGGATCACATCTTAGTAGGATGTACTTTGTGGGCAGTTCATCTGCTGCTTGTGATTGTAGGCATGGCTTCCTGCCTTTGCTGATGTGTAAAAGTAAAATCAGGAAAAATATTTAGAACATTTTAGGCTTTTTAAAGTTTAATACCTAAAACAAGGAAAAGAATTGAAAACGTGAGCAGGAGGATCTCATGAGAAACTTGCAGATGACGTACAGTCACTGGGAGGGAGCCACTCTTCTAGGAAAATTAAGTTTGTTTTCTTTGTTTGTTTTGATTTTTTTTTTTCCCCCAAAAAGCTCTGATATGGGGGGGTAACACTTAACAAACATGCTTAACTTTCAGTGCATGCCTAAGTCCATAAGGAAATTTAAAGTACATGATTAAAGCCAAGCAGATACTGAACATTATTGGGAATTCTAGCCCAAATGTGTATTTACAACTTAGATCTGTCATGGATGTATGCATGTCTCTTGTATCTTTTTTTGACATGGAGAGGAAATAGGGCAGTGAGGAGAACATACTGTTGCTGTAAAGGGAGCTTGATTTACATGAAGAAGTCATGATTTTTACTTTATTAATATTTAAAAGTTTGATCCAGTACTATATTATTGCATTAGGTCTGGGATTAGATATTCAATATCCATTGGTTTCAGTTTTTATAAACTGAGATTTGCTGCTGGTAAAACAGAAGTCTGGACTATAATAGAGGATAAGACTAGTAATGTTTCTGGAGTCACTAGTGATGGTGTATAAATGTCAGTGGGAGAAGTGAAGCTTCTGGTGCTTGCTAAGGGTGTTCTGGAATCTCTCGACGGTAAGAATCACAGAGTAAAAGAGAGCTGTAGAACTGACTTGGGCAGGAACACAAATGCCAGGTGTGTAATGAACAGTCTTTGCCAAATATTGATTCTGAAAATCACTGCAACTGCATCGATTGCTAAGCTGGTAGATGGGGTGTGAAAAGTAAAACTGCCTGCCATCAGAATGAGGGAACACCTGTGTTAAGGTGAATTGTCCATTTCCTTAGACCTAGTAGTAGTTGTATGCATGCTAACTGAACCAAATTCTTGTCTCGTTTATTCCTTTGTAATTCACAGAAGTTTGCTGGCTAGTAATAGTGTCACTGAGGCTTAAATTTGGAAGTGCGGGTGTTGGGACATACTGGCTGAACTGTTGTCCAAATTTTATGGGATTTTTGGTATTTCTGAGTAGAGTCTGGTTCTCTGACGTACTATAAAATCTCTTTGCAAGACTTCATGGATACATGATGCTAATTTAATATCAGTCTTATTTTGGAGAATTTCTTATTGGTCATATGCTTTAATACCCAATATTGGTTGTTTTGCAGCCTGGAATACTGTGGTGTTTAGTTACCTGCACCAACAGTAAGACTATTGAACACAGTAGAAATTTGTCCAGCATCCTTCTCTTTGTAGAGGCTCTGCAGGTTTATCTCGTGCATCTTGGAGTGGACCATAGCTAAAATAGGTTTGATTATATATCAATTCTGAGTATCATACCCAAATAGGACCTATTGGATATTGGAATGAATGCGTCCTAGTCTACTGTCAGTATATAGCAGGTCAGTGCGTCTCTGCCTGGATCTGTTAAATTTCATAATTAGCCCTTATTGCTTCTGTTTCAACTTTCCCAAAATTTCATTCCTATTTTAATTCTACTGCATTGCATAGGATATAAAATAAAGTATTTATCTTTATTTTATGTTGTCCTTTTGTGGCACAGTGAGCAACCGATTAATAGAGAAACTCCGTAGTTATCCCCTTTGTCTTCCCTGCCTCCTCTTGTGGTAGGACCATTTTCACAAACTCCACGCTCTACTTCTCATTTTTTTTCCGTTTCTTTTGGATATTATTCAGAAGAGTTGTTAATTTAGAAAGAACTTCAGGATTTTCCTGTGCATGCTAGGAGTCTCCTTTTTAAAATTCAGTTGTGTTATTCACAATGCTGTTGTCAGTACTGGAAAATGTGTATGTACCTTTCAAATAATCCTAGCAGTCAAAAGCTCAGCAGAATGGTAAAAGGAATCAACAAGGCTGGCCTGGTCATGTTGGAACCTTGTTTGGTCTCCTGTGTGTTTTTTTGAGCAAAGGGGTTGGAGCAGATGATCTCCAGAGGTGTCCTCCAACATAAGTTATTCTAGAACAACGTTTTCTCCATGCTACGCAAGAGACAGGTCAGTGCAGACTGTGCTGATTCTGCACTACCCTAAATGGTTACTGACTGGTGGTGGTCTCATGCAGCAGTTAGTACCTGGACTACTTCTATCTGCTTTATCGTCATTTTATTCCATTTACGTGGAACAAATAGGAAAACATAAACAATAATGGAAAAGAAACAAGATTAGCAGGTTTATACTTCAGTGCTCCCATGCACACTTAGGTCTTGCATTTGAAATGGCATTACGGTGTCAGATTTAGCTTTGTATTGTGAACTACACATCATTGTATAGGCTTTGTATATTAATCTTCCTCCTTTGTTAGCTATCTTTAAATGTCTCTAAAAATTGAAATTCTCTCTGGATGCTGAAACGGGGTGAGATGTAAAATAGATTGGTACGGTAGCTCCTCTTAAAACTCCAGTCAACTGAGGAGTTTGTTCACTTGTGTATGTCTCGTGATAATGTAAATATTTTTTTTTGTCTTCTGCATACAATGCACAAAGCAGGTGAACTGGTAACTTTTCTGGCCACCTCAGATTTTGCTTACCTACTTTTGCAATATATACTGGAAAGCATTTAACCATTTTCCCTTTCTCTCCCCTTTTCAGCTCAGAGACACTAGTCAACTGCTGTTTTTATGGAACCTCACTACACTGCCACGAAGAGCACCAGCTCATCAGGACTGAAAGAAATCTGAGACTGAATTGTCCTATTTTTCCTCTGAAATCTTCACCAAGTAGTAAACATTTTTTGAAGGGGAAAGGGGGTAAATATGTTAAAGCTTCCCCTCGCACCCTCTTAGGGCATCTGTACCTAATGTACATTTTCTTCAAAATTTAAAAAGATGTTAGGAAATATTTTATAAAACTTTTTTGCAATAAATGACGCATGAAATTATTAAAGACTATATGACACTTACATGCAAGGAACCACTTGAATTATTAGTATGAAGAATCACTGCAAATAACTGGGTTTTTTTGTAATGTGACAGTCACGTTTGTATGTTTTGATAGGTGCCAGTGATGGAGCCAATTGCCTGGGAAGTTGACTGTAACTTTTGAACTTTTATTTTAATTCTTAACTTTAGCATTGCAATTTTCCATTCTATGAGGCTTAGTTAGTATTTAGTGCAGGTGTTAGCAGAGCTGTGATCTGTGATCAAAAGCATGTCCAAAACCAATTGTATTGTAAAATATGAACAGTCCTGCTATATGAGACCAATATTTCCCATAGAGGTAATGGAAAGGACAGTGACCACAAACTCCATGTATCTCTGTATTATGGGAAAGCTCCTTCTGTGTGAATATGGTTGCATTTTATTTATGCTATTGTAACACTTAGGGAATTGAGGATTGTGGAATAACGTTAAGAAGGGCTACAACGCAGAGAGCAGCATTTTGCTTATAATACTATAACGAGATGGGAATCATGAATGGAGAGCGATTAAATGGAACGGCATTTCTATTTCAAATCATGGGTTAATTTTTCCTTTTGACATAAATATTTTTCAGATAGGTAACTAGTAGAGCAAAGGTTTTATTAGTGCTTCTGATGGTTATTGATCTGAGTTGCATTGACTTCTTTGAATAGCTGTAAATCAAAAAAAGAAACCCAGTGGGTTTTATCCATTTTATTCCCCTCCCCCAAAGGTGTTTGGTAAGACTTATTTCAGTGGAGCTTGTGAATGCTGGACACACTGCTGAAATATTGAGTTATTAAATATTAATTTATTTGTCACTAATTATTTGACATTGTGTGCACACTTTCTCAGCAGTATCATTTCTTACAAAGTTCTTAGCAGGGGGTTTATTAGATAACCTGGGAAAATAAATATTTGTTTTGAAGAAATGAAAATGTGCACATGATCTACTAAAAGTCAATTTTTTGTTTCTGTAGAAGTGAAAAGACTTGTAGGAAACTCTTTTCCTCCTTACTAATATCCTGATTCAATTGGAGAAAATAGTGTCTTTGTCTAGATCATTTAAAAACAGAAATATCTTTCTGAGAGGCATCTGTATCAGCACAAAGACAGTTTCACAGCCTTCATGTATGGATCCTGAATTAATCACATAGAATTTGAAGGACAACTCTATTGTTTGGCTTTGATATTGGCAACAGGTTTATACTTGTTAAACAATTGGAGAGGGGGGAAGTGAGAGGCTGGGACAGGCATCCAAATCCAGGATAGGCATATCAGCGATACACACATACTGAGGCAGTTCATGCTTTTTGCTGCTTCAGTTTCTATTTCTCAGAGGTAAATTCTTTATTTATAAAGCCAGAAATTGAATACTTAACTGCCTACTTCTTAAAAACTAGCTGTATAATGCTGTACAGTAGGTCCAAATTGTACCATTTTTCATAATAAACTACAAATTTATTTTTTTTAATTTGAGATTAATCTTTGTTCTACAGTGCTTTTCCTTTTCACCAGTTGAAGAGGATCAGCAGTCTGGTTCTGTTTGTGGCCTGAGATTTGATTACAACTTAGAAAAATTAAGACATCTGATTTGAGGAAAGGGGAGCCGATTTGATGTCATGTATGTGCTAGCCTTTCACTTCCAGAGACCAGACCCCAATTGTATTGACAATGAATGAGGGTCTTGGCCTAATAAATTACATTTGTACCCACACACACAAAAAAAACCAAACCCAACCAAACAAAAAAGAAGCCACCAAACAACATGGCACAAAACAGTTTCTGCTCAGGAAAAAGGCCCAGGACTGTAATAGCAGGGTTATTGCACATTGGATTGAAAACTGATTGATGTTGTAAGTAGAAGCCAGTAGTGCCTGCCTGTGTGACATCTGACTCTTAACCAGTGCTCTTATTTCCTCACCTTTGTGAGCACTTGTGCACAGCAGCTGAAATATAAAAAATACACTTAAGAGAGATGCAGGTCTCTGCATTGGAGAATATGGGTATATAAGCAAATAGCATAAAAATAGACAAGGTAGCTAACTGTATTTGCATTTGTTTTCACAGAAAGTATTGCAGCCATTTTGTTTGAAACCAGATTTTCATTTTGAAATGAAATTGTCAGGGATATTCTAATGATAGAGAATTACAGTAATGTATTGCTTTTCACTTTTTTGCTTTAGTTGCTTAATATTTAAGCTTTGCTCCGTGCTACCTTCTTGTCTGTATATTGAATGGTCACTATGCCTCTTTCATTTTGTAGACTTGAATGAGGAAATATGATTCACCCTTTAAGGTTTGCTGAGAAGTAAATGATAAAGAATGTTGTGTAACATTTATTCAAATAAAGCCTTGATTTTTTTCAGTGCTCTTTTAAAGGGAAATAACGTTGAATAATGTTTTGATGTCTTAACTTTCTTGTTTTATTGGTCCTTGACCCAAAAGCCTTTGATTTATATTAAAATTTTTTTTCTGAATTAAACAAAGATTAAACTGAGGTTACTAGTCCACTCCTGGAAGTCTATCACGTGGATGAGTCTTGGTCCAACCTTACCTTTCACCATAGTGGCTAAAAGATACCAAGTCATGTTCCACCAGTCAGATGCTTCCCACAGACAATAGGAAAAAACTTTTCTTTTTCTTGTGTAATTAGCAAGAAAAGATCACGTGTACGTTGTAGAAACAGATACAAAGAAGCCCTGATGGCTCTGTTCCATGGCCGCGACTGAGACACACTAAGTCCCGGTTAAAGGAAGAAGGTGGATGTCATGGGAAGAGGTTGCTGCCCCT
This sequence comes from Haliaeetus leucocephalus, assembly GCF_000737465.1. NCBI lineage: Eukaryota > Metazoa > Chordata > Aves > Accipitriformes > Accipitridae > Haliaeetus > Haliaeetus leucocephalus. The sequence goes on along the minus strand of NW_010973092.1, from coordinate 13,147,512 downwards.
TGCAGACGCGATTCCAGCGCAGTCGGTGAGTGCCGAGCGAGCTGCAGAGCTGGGGGTGAGCTCAGGGCTCCCCCGGCTCCGCTGGGCAGAGCAAATCCCACTGCGAGCAGACGAGGTCCGTGCTGTCACAGCAGCAGCAAGGCACAAAGCAGCTGAAACGCAGAAAAAGTGCTGGGCCTTTGAATACCTGCGCACTGCCTGCTCGTCTTTTCTTTGGCTGGTTTTTACTGCAATACTAACAGTTTCAGACAAGTCTGTCCATTGCAGGTAAGTGTAATTGGGTATTTCTCCATTTGGGGAAGAAATGCCTTGCACTGAGTTGCATTATCTTGCCATGGTGCCCTGTAGGAGGGGGAGCAAGTCGTACCGTAATGGCTAACTCTTGTACCGGAGCCCTCCATCACCAGCAGTCTGGTCTAAGGAGGGCCATGTCGGCAAATATTTCTTCAAATGGCAGAATCTGTAGAGTTGTATTCTCCCATTAAATAGAAGGTAGCATTTATATAGATTTTTTTTTCACTTGCATTTTTGTTACCGTAAAGAAAAGATATCCTAAATTTAGTTGAGCTCCTAGGTTAAACAAAAAATAAGCTGCTCAGGTAAACTTGATTTCTAGTAAGTTCTTATTTCAAGGAAGCATTACTTTTTTTATGGCGCACAGAATGCCAGGAACTAGTGGGAGATACTGAGGTACTAACCCTTTTGTAAGTAAGGTGTTTTGTTGCAGTGACCTGTTGTCGATAGTCAGAAGTCTTTGCCAAAAATAGAATTAACTTCTGGAGTGATTGTGTGCATGTAGTGACTGTTGTTTTGGCCCTGGGCCTCTATGATGCTTTTGAAAGCAGTTGGTGCCTCCTGGAACTGTGAGCGAAATGCCCACATCTGTCTGTAGCTTGGAGCAGAGCTCCAACATACGTGTTTTTCTTTTCCTTCACAGGGTTGTTTCTTATTCTCTCTGGATTACAGGAACTCCCATCCTTTTTCTGTCGTTATTCATTCATTCTTGCAGCAGTTCCTCTTGAATTGGTTATCCTCATTAGGCTGTGGTGGAGAGGGAAATCCTGCTGAAATGTAATTGCTCACTAATGGCTTTTCCTTTGTGACATTGTGTTGGTAGCGTCTCGCTGTGGGAGTCTGCTGGATTTGCTGCGTGACTATGAAGCTCACAAGAGAGGTTAGCCAGACAGATTTCAGAGTTCTGCAATTACTCCGTTGATTAATCTTCACTCCAGTAGTTCGGTGACAAAAGTATAAAAGTAACCCAACCTTCAGCGATGAAGCCAGTCCTACACAATGCTGCTCAGTAATAGTGTTTACTGCTGCCCTGAAGCATCAAAAGGGTGATACTTAATGAGGGCAAAAGTGCACGGAGCAGCTGCTCAGTGCAGCTCCTGGCGCAGGAGGGTTTTGTCATAGCTTGCCAGCTAAAATGTGAGGGATCGGTACAGAGAAATAAGATTTCTTTTAGGGTGAAACCAATGGGCGGATTTCTTAAGGAAATCCGGTAGATCGGTAACAGAGAGATGATGTGGTAAATGCAGACGCTGTCACGTACTCGTTAATTTTAAGCATAACGTGGTGAGGAGTGCAGTGTGAGGGTGCAAGCAGTCACCTGCCTGAAGCCTCATCTGCGGTTGAGGAAATCGCGCAAGGGATACTCTCGCATTACCTTTGTGCTCCCTGGGTTAATCTGCCCCACTGACAGTCTCCTCCAAGGCTGCTAAGAGTGTAAGGGGCATCTGAGATTTGCATTATGAGGTCCTTCTCGTGCTTTTGCACTTTCTGGGAAGCTGGGAATGCCACCAGGCTGGAATGAGTCTGTGACGCGTGAGGTGTGGTCGTGCATTGCGAGGGGCACCCATAGCACAGCAGAGAACCTGAGCCGTTTTGAAAAGCAGCTCATCCCTCTGCTCAATCAAAGGTAAAGCAATGCTCAAATTGCCAAATGCTAATGAGTGTGCAAAGAGACTGTCAGCAGCATGGTGCAGCAGTACCAGCAGGCCTCTAAGCAACTGCCGGGGCAGAAACAAGCCCCTGTGCATATGGCTTTGGTATCAACTGCCGCTCACTGTCATCGTTTTTTTTATCTTGCTCACTTGTCCTTGTTCAAGTCTTTGTAGGTGGATTTGTCGTTCTCCCTCCTCATGCAGGGAGGGCGAGTGGAGTCCGGGCTTTCTGAAGGCAGCATGCAGTGAGCTTCAGCGTGTGCTGGGTGGCAGTAGGAAAAGGATCGTGTTGGTTTTTGGTTCATACAGTGCTGGCAGCTGGTTTTTATTTGCATTCTGTAGCCTGTTTTTATGATTCTGCTCCTGCTTTTCCCTTGAGTGTTTCTGCGGTCTTTGTTTTTATTCCCTTGCTGGCTTTGGAGCACAAGCTGTGGGCGCTCCATGCTGGGCAGGCTGAACACCCCTGTGGACGTTTTTGGGGTGTTCTGAATTTGGGGTAAATATTCAAAGCCCAGGAGGGGTAGTTCTAATTTTTAAATCCAGATTTTCAGCTAAGAGCTCCGCATCCGAAGAGCTTAGGGACTGGAATTTCCAAATGTGGTTGCCTTGGTCATTAAATATTAAACTAAGGCTGTGCCTGCTGGAGGGCTCTTTCAAACACTGAAGCACTCTGAGCCATCAGAGGAAGGGGCTGGGGCTGGGGGCTCCAGGGTGTACAAGGATGAATACTGGACCGCGTTAAATATAGGATCCCAGAAATACTAATACTGCGCAGATAGATAGGGATAATCCTCGCACGATTCACTCAGTTTGCTCTGTTTGCCTTTAGAAAGACAACATTGCGAGTGAGCTGTGAGATCAGGGGCTGGGGTAGCCGTCCATTGTACGCCTTTTCATTAATACTGCAAAATCGTATCAGAAGCCGTCGCCTGCATCTTGGCTTAGTAAACTTGCTGCTGGCTGCAAGCACCGTGGCCTCAGCTGTATTTGAGCTTGGAGCAGGGACACACAAGAACATTTGGGCACAGAGAGAACTGTCGCTTCAAGGGCAGGCTGGGGGCTGTAGCCGTAGGCAGTAAATCTGTCAGCTTCCAGCCTCCTCCTTTCCCGAAGTTTCCAAATACTGCAATTCCTCCTTCCTCGGGTAGAAAGGTGCCCCCCGATGGAGCACCACAGCCAAATAAGCTAATGGAAATGTGTCAGTCTTTACCGAGGTAAAGAAAGATGCATTTGTGAGAAGCTGTGCTCAAATGCAATTAGGCAAGCAGAGCCCACAGCCCTGCTGCCTCTCCAGGGGCCTGTTTTATCACTTGGCACTCACCAGCACCACTCCAGGAATACATTTAGGAAGCTATTCCAGCAGCCAGGCACAAAGCTATTGCCTAGACTAGATAATACCATTCCCCCCCCCCCGTCTCCCTGACATCTCACTTCACCGAAGCATCAGTCCGCAGGGAGGGTGTTGCTCAGGAACACCTCCTGCGCTCGGCGCAGAACCAGGGATGGGCTGCGTTTCACGTGCCAGAGTTAGACACGGAACAGAAAAAACCTGCCCGCCAATGTGTGTTTATCCCAGATGAACGGGCAGGACTGATGCCTGAGCACTTGAAGTCTCATTTACTGTGGCTGGTGGAGGTTCACCTTCTCGGTTGGTGGCCGCGGGGGACCCACACTTGCGCACCCAGAGACCAGCGCCTGCCCAGTCACTGCAGGGAGCTGATGGCTGCGGTGCAGGCAGTACTGGGAGCCGGGAGCAGAGTATCAGTCTCAGTCGGGCTAGGAAAGGCAGACCTGTATCATCTGCTGTGTCCACTTAAGGAATACTGGCTTTGTAAATCACCTTCTCGAGAACCAGCAGATGAGAGATGGGCAGGTAGGGGTACTCCCAGCTGGAGTCGGAGCTGCAGATGGTGAAGTTTCCAGCTGGGGGATTACGACTGAACATGCAGAATCAGAAAAATGTGGTTAATAGTTTTCAGTTGTTTTAGGAGATTTAATCTATAAAGGACTTTGCTTTGTCAGGGTAGGCTGTAATGACTCTGGCTTAATGCCACAGCAGCCAAGAGCCTGACAATTTACTGTGCCTTGGCAGACAAACGGGCTGACCAGAGCCTCTGCCAATAAAAGATACTCCCCAGCAATTACATCCTTTCGAGCAGGAGGCTGCACAGGTTTAAAAAAAATTAAGCTGCTGAACAAGAAAGTGCTGGGATTCTTCCAAGCAGGGAAAGCTTGTGAATGAGCAACATATTAATGCTGCACATTAAATGTGCCCCTGCACATCTTTACCTACTGTTAAAAAGAGGTGGCACTTTGATATAATTGGTTCTTGGCTGCAGCAGCCAGCAACAGAGCTTGGCTGTTGCAATAATCCCTTGGGAATAACACAGCTAATTAAAGCCTAGGAACTGGTGACCAGCAGCTTCTCCTTTCTCTCTGGCTATGTCTGTGCTAATCAGAGGGAGGTAGTTCTCAAGGAAGTTTTGTGCTGAAATGTGCTTAATCGGGGAAGGAAGGATTCAGCTTCAAAGCTTGATGCTTTATCAAATACTAAATATCTCAACTTGATGAGCTCAGAGAGATTTCAGATCTCTGCTTAACAGCTGGGTGGGAGGGGATCGGCAGCGCTGTGCTTACAGTAAGTCATTGGCATGGCGTGTGTTAGTCCCATGGCCTCTTTTCTGAACTCCAGTTCAGCCTCCTGCTGCCTCCCTTGGGGCTGGTGTTTTGGGAAATAGATCTTATGATGAGAATGGAGAACTTTTTTTTTTTTTTTCCTTTTGAGAGATGCTAAATCACCCAAATCTTTGGTGAGGTTGAGGGAACTACAAGTATTCAGCTCCTCTGAAGGCCACGCCTTAGGACTCTCATAGTCAGAATCCAAAATTAGCTGGAAAAAACTGCTTTCGCCCAAGCAGCCTTTCCTAGAAGCACTGAGCTCCCGGGGGTTTGGCAGAGCCCGTGTGTGTCAAGGCACCAAGGTTTTGTGGTCCTTGAGGGTGCCTGCCCTGCAAGCTGAGCTCATCTTGTGGACCTGATTTTATTCTTTTCCTAGGGGAAACTGATGGACCTTGCTTTGCTGGTTACTCCTGATTTGCAACGGGTTGGGCTGTCCTGCGTTTTGTAGTACCTGCCTCAGAGTTGGGCACTCCAGTAATGCCAGTTAAGGGCAGGTAGCTGTGCTGGACGCGGTGCAGCCGAGCTGCCGGCTCTCCTGCCGCTGAGGGCAGCGGCCACTGTCTGGTGGTCACAAGTGGGCTAAAGTGATTGTTGCTCAATGGAGCCGGGTTAATTTGCCAGCAGAGGTGCTGGTCCTAGAGAAGACCTGGGAGCAGGGGGAGGAGAAGCGAGTGGCGAGCCAGAACATGCTGCCCGGGACGCTCGGTGATGGCAGCAGAGCAGCGGGCTGTGGAGCTGGCACGGCCTGTGTGGGTTGGCAGCCGCAGCTGAGGGAGCCCACCCGAGTTTGTGGTTTAATGCCGAGGGTCGAGGGGAGGTGAGAGCGCAGAGCTGCACCGCGTGTGCGGGGGAAAGGGACAGATCTGGCATGTCTCCTCATCGAGGAGCCAAAAGGCAAGAGCAGGTGGGAAGGAGCAAGGTGGTGGTAGAAGGAGGGGACAGGGCCTTGCACGCTGCCGAGGGCAGAAAGAGCAAAAAGCGAGAGGATGTCCACTGCACGGTAACAGAAACGACCCTGGGTTTGCTCCCTGGCCGACTCGGTCATGCTGCTGCATTGGGTTTGCTCGTGAGGGTATGTGGCAAGGTGTGGCAGAGTGAATGTTTGGGGGAAAAGACCTTCTCGGGGCATCCCACCCCCCCACTGCAGCAAAGGGACATCAAATAAACAGGATTTTGACAAGGTTTGTGGAGCCCTTCTCTGTAGCTGGGTGGATGGCTGTGCTTTGCTAAGATGGTAACACAAGGCTTTTTCTGGGGCTAAGTGAGCATTTGCTTTCTCAGGAACCTGTGTGTACACCTTAGAGCTTTGTGAAATGCCGATTTCGGAAGCCCTGCGGGTCGGCCACCACAGAGCATGGTAGTGGAAATGCAGAAATGAAGCTGCAGCTACAAGGCTGGGTGGCTTACAGAGACCCAGCAAGTGTCTGCTGCCAGGGATAACCACAGGAGGGAGAACAGACTGAATTACTGACTGTGGGACACTACAGGGACCCTGTAAAGTTATTGATAGATAACCTCAGCAATTCTTCCAATCCCTTGAATAAATGAAGACAGATGCTGGAAACGGCCGTACTTCACTGCATGTCTTGGATTTATGGCATGGAGAGCTCCATCATGGGGAAGGTCGTCTTGAGTGGGCTTAGTCCAGCCCTACTGGGGCAGCTCACCTGCTGGATTGGGTTTTGTGCTAACCTTAACACCCACTCTGAACTTTCTCTGTGTCCAGGTTTGATTCAGGAGGTGGAGCTGGCTTGAGTGGTGGCAGAGAAGTGGAGGGTGAAGACATCTCTCTTGGGTATCCCGCTCCCGTCATGCATGAAGAGGAAGAGGTAGAGGTAACAAAAGTGATAGAATCTGAAATTTAGTGTTGTAAGTAACCCACATGGAATTATCAGAGAGCACATAGAGGTTTCTAGTTCCTCATTCTTACTCTTAATATTCCTATACAATAAGATGGTTTGCACAGTCTCACAAATGAGAAGAAAATAATGATATAAGCTTTAGAATATGGTAATGTAGTGGAATGTCTTAAATGAGTGGACTGGCAATTACTGGGTATTACTTATTCAGGAAGGGTAGAGGAAGAAGCAGCAGCAATTTTAAATCCTGTAGACTAAAACAGCTACCAAGCATGTATCAACAAGCGTGATGATAAAGCTCAGGAAACAGGACTAATGGGCCCACCAGAAGACAGATGAGCTACTTTTCAAGCACCCTTGTAATGAAAAGATAAACTGCCGGAGACATACTGGGCACACTGAGCTTCCTAAAATTATTTCTACAAGGGCTTTCTAATATGAGATCCTGGATATATTACTTTGAGCCATATTATAATGCCTAGAGACAAAAATCAGTGTCCTGGAAGTTGGTGGTTACAGACAGAGAGTCTGGAGTTACCCACAGATCTGTGCACATCTACCCACATATAAATGTACATATTTTTTCGATTTCTACCCCTGCTTTAAAAAAACCCATAAAACTAGAAGGAAAAATTGGGTAAACTTGACTAGAAATAAGAAAATTACAAAGAAAAATGCAAATTTCTAAGATGCTAAACAAAGGAAATATAAAAGTTTTTTTAAACTACAAAATGAGGTAATCTTTGGCTATATGACCTGGAGGTTCAACAGTGGTATGAAGGCAGCAATTAAAAAATAAAAACAATGCATATGGGAAGACAAAATATGTAGTTGCTATAAACTTGATGTAAGAGAATACAATCTTGATAAGGAAAGCTTAAAAAAGATGTGACTAACAAGGGTAAGGATGATACAAGAGAAATTTTAATCTATAAGGAACAAAAGCAGTGCTCAAAATGCGGTGGGGGCCTATTGCAGACCATAAAAGTACTGGTGTTTTGTATTTCTCAATTTAAAGCAAACGGGGTGATGTACCTGCCATTCTGCTAGCAACCAGGCGGAACAGTAACAGGACTGAAAATAAGCCCAGGTATTTCACCTAAAATGGCCAGCTGGCTCACCCACTTTGCCTTTAATGTATGCTGGATACAGAGACAGGTCAGTGGAGCAACAGAGGGCAAAGATGACAGCCCAGGTAAATATAGGCTGGTTAATCTGACATCAGGGATAGGAATCTGAAAACAGGCTCAGAAATCCATTAATAAAGAATTAAAGGCAAACATGCAATTAAAGTCCATCAAAAATAGATCTTGTCATTCAACCAGGCTTAGTAAGTCTAATTATAAAGACGCATCACCTGGCATGGCGCTTTACAGTATACGCAGTGTTTACAGATAACTATCTACAATATAAAATAAATGACGCACACGTGGCTTAAGATTGCCTCCCCAACAGATCTCAAACAGTTTGCCACTGTCCTTCAAACAGGGATGTTTCCTGTGAGTCTGCTCAAATCACTGCTAGACCTTGTGTACTATTTGACACTTTCATCAGTGACTGAGAAGCAAAGCTAAAGTTGCTTCTGAAAATGCTGGTAAGCAACAGCATGGGTGGAAAACACAGAAAAACCCCATGTGTTGCTTAGTACGCCAGGCCTGCCAAACAAAGTGTGACTTAATTTTGCATTTAGCTGCATTAACACAAGGAAGAAAATGCTGTCCACAGCTGCAGGAAAGGAGAGTCTCTCTCAGCTATCCCAGAAAAGGCTAAAGGGAGGTCTAAAACTTCGCTCATCTGTTGCCAAAAGGGTTAAGACAGTCTTTGAGGGTATAAACAAAGAAGTGAGGAAGCATATCATGCCGTCTGTAGAGAGCAGAAGGGAGACAAATCTCAGCATCACTTTTGATGTCCCTTCCTAAATGTCAAAAAATGGAAGGTCTGGGACACAAACATTAGGGAAATCCTGGAGAAAGTTCTTTGTAGGGAGAGACTTAAAGCAGCCCTGTCTCTTCAGCTTATGGAGAAGACCAACAGGCCCCTTCATTACTATGCAAACATGTTCAGGGAGAAAAGGCCAGGTACTAAGATGTTTTTTATTTTGCAGGCAGAGTAAGAAGGAACAAAGGCTGGGAGCTGAGGACAAAGTGGAAAAAAGGCACGTGCTTTTTACAATAAGGGTGAGTAACTATTGGAACAAATTAGCAAGGAACGTGTTGGTTTAAGAGCACTTATTTAAAAGATTATGTTTCATAAAACATTTTTTTCCTATTAGAGGTTGTAAGCCCAACACATGTGACTCAAAACACCCTGGCACTGCGGTGGAATTGTGGCCAATTACACCAGGAGGAAGTACCAATTACCTTTCTGGTGGCAGCTGTAATGACTATTTTAGACATAAAAAAGAAAAAAAACCCAAACCCTTAAAAATAAAGAGCAAAATAAATGCAATTGTTCAAGATTTGGACAATGCAAAAGGACTTCCTTCAGGCAATTAATTGGAATTTTACCTTGAGAACTTGCTGTAATGGCAGATAACACATTTCAGAGCTTTCTGGTTTAGCTAGAGAGTGGCACTTTGAGTAGGTGTATGACCTATAGATTTGAGTCCTCACTAACGGTGTGCCCAATTTCCAGTGACACTAACCCGCCTCTTTCACACAGTGCAACTAAATTACAAACACAAGTATGGAAAGCAAATCAGCTGCAATCCTTCAGCTTCATTTGTTCATCCCTTCATTTTAAAACTATAGGTACCCATCAGGCATTCAGCAGGGAGGTTGCACACTTATTTGATGTTGTTTGTGCAGCAGGTAGTAATTTCAAAAGTTTCGTTGTGCTTTTATTTTCCAGAATAAGTTAACCAGCCTCCACCCAAGAAGGCATATTTGCAGCCCTCCAGCCCTTTAAAGATGTGAAGCAGGAACAGAACGGAAGGAAGAAAATCTGTCACTGAACTCATTGGTAAGACAAGCAGGAGGTTCCTAAAAGCCACTGCTTGTAACTTTGCACAACAGCCATACACTGGTAAATAACAGATATACACACAACACAGTGTGTGTAAAGATAGCAATTAATTGGTCATAACAAAGATACTTTAAATTTTCTATGTATCCATAGTAGCTTTAAAGTGGTTCCATTTATGTATGTTCTAAGGGTGTACATATATGTTGCATTTGAGTGAAACCCAGGGCACAGACCTAGTCTGCTTCCCATTCAGTGACGCAGGACTAGCGCTCATGTTGGCAAATGAGAAAAAAGCCTAGAAGAACTCCTTTCCCCACCCTTCAGCCAGCCCCTGTGTAGGGTTAGCTACCGTAACTGAAGAGTCAGTGGACCGCCTGGCTCCAGGTGCAGACAGATTGTACCACTTCCAGGGCCAGCCACTTTTTCAGCTCTCAGGCAGCATGGAGCCTGCAACAGCAAGAACTGACGCCTCTACCTGGCCCGTGCCGAACTAGGAGCTCTAGGGAAGCATGATTCAGACATACCTGAGTGCCTCAGTTTGGCCACAAGCCAAGCTTACGAGCTTCAGCCCAGCACTGCCTCCACCCAGGGCTCCTCTGAAACAGCTTGGACACCTTTGCCCCATAGCGTTCCAGGTTTCAGGAAAAATTATTAACATTTATATTAGCCCCAACACTCTGCCCAACCCAGTAAGCCTTCCCTGGATCTGAAGAGCTCAGTTCAGAAAGCAGAGTGGTTTTAGAGCTAATGAGCCTATCTGGACCTGCACAGCCTCTTGGGCGTGAGCATGCTTTTCTCCCAGCACATTCCCTCCTCCCCGGATTGCCGGGGTAAGCTCAGCCCTCAGCCTGGATACTGGTGTCTGTCTGACACACCCAGCCCCAGCAGCAGTGTGCCTGCTCCGAGGAGCAACATCTTCTTTTTTTAAAACCTCCCGTCCATACACCTTACCATTTGCCCAAACTTTATTAGTAAAGGAAATTCAGCCTTGCACATTAGAAACTTCACTCCAGTAAAGCACGGCATAGTTACAGTTTCAGCACATGGAAATCCTAGAGGCTGTTTGCCATTATTTGCTTAAGTGACATTTTAATTATGCAGAAGATGTTAAAGGCTGCACAGGCCTCACTGTGAATTAGGCCTTCTGTCTTCTTTTGACAATGACATTTTAATTCCCAGAGACTTAATACACGCTCACTGCAGACTTAGCTTGAGAGACTATTCCTTTAAGGCGTATTACTGTAAAGACTGGAGCTCTGTAATTTCAGTCCTTAAGTACACAGAAAGACTTCCTGAAATAAATTCAAGATGACAACCAATAGTCAATAGACAGCCACCACTAATTATTTAATTAAATCATGTGTTGAAATCTGCATGGAGACAACTGAAAAATCTGCCTCCAATGTAAACATTTCAGCATCAATATAAAAACCAGTAAGCAGTAATTACAAAAGAAAGACAGCCCTTCTCCAAAATCTGAATGAACTATTTCAACAGCACCTATATATATATACAGAGAGAGATATATATAGATACTTCACAGTCTTCAAGGTCTAGTATACTATGAAGATCTTTTGCAATCAACTTTAACATCACTTATTTGTTTCCCATTATGGGTATCTGTAATATGAATGAATCTCAGACAAGCAAATTTAACTAATTTTATGGTAGCATTACAAAGTGTGTATATATATATATAGGCACAAAATTTCCTTTTTGCCTTCAGAAAAATTAATAAAAAGTAAACAAACTGTGGTGGTAAGGGTAAGGGTGGCCTGAGGTTAATTTACTGATATTGCTATAAGCAAGACAAAAAAAAATAAAATCAAATGCTTCAAATTAATGTCTTGCAAGTATGTTATTTGTGGGTGGCTATAAGCACTTTTAACAATACCACCATGGGAAGGACTTAAATAAGGCAAGAACTTCACAAACCAAACCAACAGAAATACCAAGCCTTTATTACAAAGAAAAATTATTCCACAGAAGAGGTTGGCTTGCTTCCATGCATGCTGTCAGTCATATCCACCTGCTGAGTGTGGAGAAGTGCTTCTGCTAGATTCATTAATTCCCAAAGACAGCATTAGGCTTTGTTCTTGGCTACAGGTGTGTGGGCATTTTGATTCAACTGAATTGCTTGCTAGAATTTTGTTGCCAGCATTGAATGGGCCAAAATAATGAATCTGACTGCTGGATAAGCCAAACACCACAAGGGAAGAAAAAAAAAATTTAGAAAATAATAAATCACACACTGGACACAGTTATCACTAAGATAAGTCAAATGACTTGCTTTACATCCACATTGTAAATAATTTCACAAGCAGGGAAATGAATATGCTTGAGTCTTATCTTCACTTGGGGAACGTGAAGAATGTTTGCTGAATCCTTTTATTGGTACGTGCAAGCACACGGTCACGCAGCCTGAAAGCCAGCAGAACTAGATTGAATTCATGTTATCTATTGTTGTTTGGATTTTGAACAAAATTGATGGAGTATGAACCAGTTGATGAATCCTGTTTTATCTGGAAATTTTCTGTTGACAGGCCAAAGGGGCGGAGAACCAAATTCCCAAGATCCTTCAGTTTGCCTACAATGAAAAGGAGAGATAACACGTTAGGTATTAGGCGGAGGGAAAACTCCCATTGAATTATGCCTAACTACACACACAGTCCAGCTCTACTAATTTATCTACTAATTTAAGGTAAATGCTGTGGAAATCTCTGCAGTTTGTTGAATATTTAGGCTCTTCCTAGGAGTTAAAAAAAATCCCAACTGTGATGTAGTTACTGTCAGCTTTGGGGTTGAAAACAGATCACCATGCTGGTTCTGAACAGTTTGTTAGCCCTGATAAAGAGCCAGTGCCTGCAGACAGTCATGGCTATCTGGTTATACTATCCAGAAGCACCTTAGTTCCTCAGTAATAAGCTCTTGAGGCACAGGAGTTTAAGAGCTCACAACAAAGCACGGGTCTCCCCTATACTTATGCTTGGATATAACTCTGATAGCTGCCAACATTCAATTTTCTAACACAAAGGTTTCAGTTCTGGTCATTTTTGATGCAGCTACAGCTCTAAAAACAATCAAAATATAACCACCCAGTCTCCTAGTCTACTGCAAGACACAATGAAAGCCAAAGTTCAAACTGCTTGTTTGTAATTATTAAAAATCCCTTTCTAAATCTGTATATTGATATAAAGAAAAATAAAACAAATTCATCCTTCCAACTGTGTTTGCACCTGCAAACTACGCAGTCCCATCTGAAGCGTACAACTTCACAGCCATTTTGCCTGCAAAAAAACCTCAGCAGTTTAACTCACTTTCAAAACTACAGTTCTCCAGGACTAACTTAACCACTGCTAAGAGCTCTAAACAACTATTATTTAACAAGCATTGTTAAATATACATAGGATATGACAGTTAGTAAAATCTAAAGGCTTCTATCAATATATATCTATCATACATGTTTTCTGACTCTAGAAAATAAATCTTGCTACCACCTATAAAAGGGGAAGGGCAACAAAAGGATACCCTTTTAAAAAAAATCTTACCTATATAGAGATGATAGAATAGATAAAATGCATAAAATTAAACAAGAAGCAGAGGTAACAACTTCAACATTGACTGAACACCTGGCATGACAAGACAAAGGAGGAAGACAGTCAGTTTTCCAAGAAAAACGTGATTTTCCTCCTGGCTTCAATGCAGAATTGTAGACTAATTTCCCAAAGAACAAACAGGAGAAGTTTGGACAAGTTAAAGCCTACTCTAGGTTTGCATCCACAGGTTACACACCACCTTTCAAAAGCCTTCTACCTTTACTAGATTCTTCAAGGCAATGGATTTTGTTTTGCTGAGAGATTTGTGCATGCACAGGGTGGGGAAAAAGTGACAATAGCTGGCACACAGGAAATCCAGCTGAGCAACTTGAAGTAGTCATAATCACGTAACTAAAATGTGCAAATGCCACACCTATTCCTACCTGCATGTGTCTGTTTTCAGCAAGCCACCTTAAAGTCATGAGAAACATCTCTGTTATTCTAGTCACCTTCACCTTTATTTCTACTTCTAAACTAACATATTAGAATCTAACTGCAAAGTCATACGAACACTTATCATTTAGTTTCTTTGCTTTTCTTAAGGTCTTTTGTTTGTTTGAAAACCCTGTTTCTGCCCAGCAGTGCAATCATCACTACTGCTATTAAGTAAGCTTCCTCACTACAATGCACCAGCCAGAATTTAGTTCAGGCTTTGTTCCTAAGCCATACTGAAGCAGTAACTTCACAGCAGTGATAAAGAAGTACAGAAACATAAGGAGCAAAGCCCTATAGAAGTTCTTTACAGAAAACCACAAGTAGCATTTATGTCGCACAAATGGAGTACAAACAGATCAAGAGATTTGCCTTGAATGACACTGCAGGCCTGTGACCGTGCTTGAAACAGAAATCATATCCAAGTCTGAATTTACCCCATGGAAGCATGCCCCTTATCTCTTAGAATCTAGCGACAGTTCAAGACAGGTTAAATACCATCACCATAAACCAAAATACACTATTTCTTCAGTCACATTTTCAAAATTGAATTGGGGCAGGGGGAGCTTTTTTGAACACATTCACAGAATATACAAAAACAAACAATAGGTGGGGAAAAATGTAAGCATTTTATTCTAAGGAACAACTCAGTCCTGCATAAAGAAACTAACAGCATTACTACGGTACTCCTAAATATGGCAAAATAATTAAGATCTTGCATCAAAGTGCTGGTTCACAACTGGGTATCTTTCAGAGGTCTGTGTAATTATTTTAAAGCAAGATTGGTCTTTGAGAGTCAACATAGAAATTCCATGGCCTTACACAAGGAAAAAAAAGACCACCTTACCCAACAAAAACACGTAGTTGGTGAGACAGGATTTTTCTTCAATTTGATTTTTTTTTTTTTTTTTTTTTCTTTGGGGTTTAACAAGTGAGGTGGTTGAATGCTCTGGCTGAAGTCATTCCAGTGAGTGGCTCAGCTAGGATTAGCTTCTTTGTACTGGTGGTGGAGTTTTTTTCCTAAGCTATACCCTGTTTAAGCCAAATTAACTATTAAGTTCATAATTTCATACTGCATCCTAAGAGCATTTTGGTTATAAAACTATAAAGTTGTTCATAGCATCTCTATGACTGGGATGAATAGTTGCTATTGCACTTCAAGACAAACATTTGGTCATTGCTTAGCTTCAGGTTTGGGGTGAAAAGTGTCTTTGTCTACTGGTGGAAGAATCCTGGCATAGTGTGGCATTGCTAGAGTCAGTTGTAAACAGTTCAGAAGTTATCCAGGCACTGCAGCTGGCTCAGGAGCAGGCAGACGAGTTTGCCTGTTTCAGGAAACTGTGAAAGGTCTTTTCTAATTGGAGTTAGTACGATAGCTCTTTTCCGGTCATACAAGAGCCAATAAACACAGAACAACTGCCTTGGTATTCTTGCTTGTAGCTAGGCCAGCTCTTGGGGAGAAGCTAAAGACCATATGATATATTTAATACTTTATTCTTCATCTCACTGTGACTGAATAATTAAAACAATACAGTCATAGGTCACCTTCTTGTTCTATCACTTAAATCCACATACAGCAATGCCTTTTGGTGCAGCCACATTTAATAAATTGGTAATGAAGCAGAAGAAAGCCTTGCCTTTTCCGGGAACTCAAGCCCCAAGCACTGCTCCTGCTGTCTTGGCACACATAAACCCATCATTGTAGGAAAGCACTATTTCCTCCTCCCCCACTTTCCTTTCATCCCTAAATTAAGATCTGTAGTTAAGTCCAACCTTCCCCTCCCCCCAAAGAAAAGCTCTCTTAAAACAGAGACTGTGCTTGAAGGAAGGAAAAAGGCATGTGGAGCTGTGACTCAGCTGCAAAGAGTTCTCAGCAATCAAACACTCACTTGTCCCCAAGCAGGGTCACATTCTCATCTCTGAGACGGTATTTTCATAGAAAAGATCTTGTTCTTTACATTTTAGAGAGCCTATGTCTACATTTCATCTGGAACTCCAGCATATTAAGTTTTTTTCAGCAAAGTGATATTCAGACGTTAACCAGAAAACTAACTGGTAAAAATCAATTTAGGGCTCAGAAGTCTGTGATTCATTACTCACCTAACTGCAATTTAACATCCTGTTGCAAAAGGCAGATGCACGAAAAGATTTCTCATGATTTACATTAAGACATAACAGCCAAAATTAATTGCTATTCAGACTTTCTGGCAATAATTCCTAGTATAGTTGCTAGTGTTAATGTGGTGTCTGGAAGTTGAAAAGCTAGATATTGTTTGTGTTAAGAATTTTTTTTGGATAAAAGACAAATTTCCTGATGAGGTTTCATCTTTGTATAACTTTCTGTATTACCAACAACATCTCTTAAGCAATTAAAAGAGCAAGGGCAAATCCTTTTCCCTTCCCTAAATGGTAAGTGAGGACTGAATTAGAAGTATGTATTAGCTCCGATTTGAACTATTTAAAGTGACCTCCCTATATACAGTGCTGGGGTTTAGCAGCTTAGTTGCAAATACAACATATCCTTCAGTATCAAAAAAAAAAAAAGCAACTAATTCTCTGGGCATTAAGCCTAATAAATATCTTTGCTGATCTCAAGTAGCTGGAAAAATCTCTTATTGGCAGAAAGGCCCAGGTGATATGCTCTGATAGGCCTTCCCATTAATCACATTGATAATCAAGTACATTTCACTGTTTTCTGGAATGCACTCATTTATAACTTAAACTGAAAGTCCCCATAGTTTTTGATTAGACTTGATGAACTCTGTGTGTATAAGATGGGTTACACAGATTGGCATATGTTCCATCTGATTTTTTTATATCCAATATACTTGGCTCCCCTGTAGCTATGCAGAAAACTATTGTTGTCACAGCCTCTAAGCTGCTAAATCTTGCTAAAACTATTCCAAACTTCCCCTCTTTTCACACCCTCTCCCCAAAGGAACTGGTCCTAGTTATCACAATAATTACAGTTTCTCTAAACAAGACTAGCTTGTTGCACAATAGCTGGAAATCTTTGGCTTTAAAGTCAGAAGAGAAATAAAAAAGAACACAGAAGATGGTCAGTATATGCTCACATCCTGGGCAATTACTAAGTCAGAGGACGCTCACATTATGAAAGCATAAAGGGAAAGAGCGACATGGATTTAAAAGCTACTTTAAAGTGTGCTATAAGTTAAGCTTTCTTTAATGTGAAATTCAGAGGTTAGCTTGTACTGAGCAAACGTCAGTGGCAAGCAGCAGCACTAACCTGCAAAGGCTGAATGGAAAATAGGAAAATAATTTAAACACAAATGCCAGCTTTGGAAAAGTTAGACCCGTGCAGAACACATAGCAGAAATAGAGTTGGTTTGGCAACAAAACATGCTTTTTCTAGTGACATCAACTTCAATCACATGCACTACCACTTGCACACAAGAATTCATAGTTAGGTAGTCTGGAAGAAAAATCCAGCCAAGAATGTGTACTCTGATTTATTTACACACAATCACTTAAGAAGTGGTTTCAGCTTCTGACAAACTATGTGGTAATGAGCTGTAGCACTGGAAAACAGGAAACACACTTGGGAAAGGAGGAAGATGCACTCCATTTATTTTGGTTTGTTTGTACAAAGCTCCAGTTTTCATGACAGTGTTAGTTAGTTGGGTATACCAGGACTTAGTTTTAGTTGAAAGAATAAAAACCTAGAAAAAACATTACTGGCTGATTCATTGACTAAAATAAAAATTCAATTCAATATCCAAACTTCAAAGGAGCCAAAGCATTAACTGTGACATTCTTTCTAAAGATTTTGTTGGTGATGAACTTAAACTTAGTGTCAGTGCTCCTCGACTAGGCCTAGCCTGGAACTATTAGGACGCATCTGACTTGCTCTACTGGAACCAAAGAATCTGGGGTACAACTCAGACACCTGAGCAGACTCCCCTGTGAGAAGGCAAGAATGAATCCTTGCACACCTGGCACTACTTAACCAGTAGTCAGGTAAACTTTTAACAGATTACCATAAGCAATTGTCTATTCTGACACAGTACTCAGTAAATAGCACTAACAAAGTTCTTGAAATAGAAAAGTTGAAACAGCTTAAAACAAATACATCGTACAACAAAAACAACCCAAAGAAATCTTTTAACCACCACACTATATCAAGTTTGTTTTCTTTCACTCCTTCCACAACTCTCATTTAATTCCCCTTTTTCAATTTTAAGGGTTTTTACTTGACCTCAGACAGAACAGCAGCACTCTGTAAACCTTGGGAGGTATTTAATTCCCAGGCCTCCATCATTGGATCCTAATGCTAATGCTATCTCTCTTACCAATAAGATACAGAGAATTTTATAACACTTAAAAAAATTAGTCTGGTTACTGCTCATATTCCTAACTTAATTTCAAATGTTCTATTAAGAGAATGTATTATAGAAAAAAATCCTCCATTTGTGTTACACTAGCGATCACAAGCAGTGCTAAGAATAAAATACCACCTGCCCAATTGACACCATATAATTTTAACAATATATGTGACAATTTATATGAATCTTCTTGCATGCAAAGGTTGTGGATGAACATAGGGTTATATGCTGTACTACCCCACTCTTAGTCTGGTTTCCCTGGCTGTTTACACCAGTAAACATCAGTGTATCTCCTTGCATGTATGTAACATCATTGAGAAGGGATTCCTTTCTTGAGAATCCCAATATAAACAGCCTGAACTGGTTCCCAAAAGACGAGTTTAGTTCTGAAATCCTAACTGCCACTGGATGAACGCTTTTTAAAAAGATCACATCTAGTCTGAAATCTAGGCAAAAATTAGCAGTATAGAACTAGGTTTGTAATGACAGTTTATAAAGCTGGATTTATTGTTTCAGTATAGTCCCTTGTGATTAGTGAGGCCCTTTAGACATTGGTAACAATGGTACAAAGGGAGAGTTCAAAAAAGATTAGAAATTGTTATCATATTATTTTTTGTTGAAACCCATCCCATGTCCTACAAATGGGCATGATCCTTCTGGAGATTTTTTGTATTTGTCATTTGTTTATAGCACTATGACACTTAACCTTCTTTATTTATGGCTTGTTCTAAGCACAATGGTGGAAACAGAATCTGATGATGTAAAGCTCTAGAAAGCCTCACTGCAACTTGACTAGGTCAAAACAGGTACAAAGCAAGAGCAAATCAGACTCCCTGCACAGCAAGAAAAAAAAATAAAGAAAAATACCAGCTTCAGCATAAGCCCTTGAAACAGTCTCTTCTTCCAAAATATTTTAAGAATTAGTGTTACAGTATGCAAGACAGACTTTAGTTTAACCTGATTCTCTGCAGAATAGCAAAACAGTCTTCCCCTTTCCCATCCCAAACCCTCAAAGCCTACTCATCTTAAAATAGCATTTCAGCTACTACTTGTCACACCTAGAATGAGTAAACAGGTAACTATTGAAGCTATTTCTGAAACAGGTTAGGTACAATTAGTTTATCTTATACTGTCATTTGTCCTTGCTCTTTTGTGTGGATTTTCTAAACAGTACAAATGAAAAGATTATATAAAAATAAAAACTCATTTTAAAAAGAACCAGAATATCAGTTTGGCTTATGTAGTGTCTGAACCTATAAGAATTAACAAACTCTGTTAACTACAAGACAGCAGACAATGTTGACGGTAGTCTTTTTTTGGGCAGGAGGTCCCCCCCCAAACTGTTTGTTTAACCATAACCCTGTGAGTGGTGCAAGGAAGTGCTTTATACTTAATATTACACATGAAAATCAATCTTGCTTGCACAATCTTATTTAAGTAGCTATCCTTCTGAAATACATCAATCTAGTTAAGATATTATCCAAGCAATACCACACAACATGATGATGGGGGCACATACATTCAAATGAGTTATATTAATCAAATTCTCTTTTCTACAAACAAGTAAAGTCAATAGTATCCTTTGGTATAGAATTGTAAAAAGTCAAGAGACGAGTTATGCAGTTAGGAAATCTAATTCCACTCCTAGCAAGGCCAGATGCCAGTTTGTAACACTAGGTAGGTCTAATTCAGCCTCCAAACAAACAGAACTGAAATACTATATAAATCAAGGTAAACATAAAGACTTGGAGGTCTATAGGTTGGAAGTGCTACAAACAACCAAATTTATTTCTTCAGACACAAGATCAAACATGCTCAGTTATTACAGCTGGTTGACTTCTTTTATGTAAAGGTTTAGTGAAAACCCTGTTTTATCCCTTTCATGGGAATGCTTGCTTTGAAGGTTTACTTGCAGAGAGAAAGGGCAGAGCAGTTGGTCTGTTTCAAACCATTTCCCCCTGCTTTTACATGCATCAGTATAAATTGTTTTAGAAGGTCTTGAGTATTCTTTCTTTAAATTTAACTAATAGCCTTTTATGTGTGGGAGAATTATTTGGCTAGAACTTACTGCAGGTGAAACCAAGCAATAGAGAACTATGAAGAAATTGGGAGTTTTGTTTAACACAGAATAAGTATTTCCTTTAAGATTTACCTTCTTAAAATTATACAAGAGATTCTACTCATGCATTTTTGTTTTTCTAGTAGACTATGAAGATTATTATGCAAGTTATATGTACATGTTACTTACCTAACATTTCTTTCTTTAATTTTTCATTCCGCTCTTCAATTTGTCTAGGTAATCGCTGTGGAGAGAGATAAAAATTGGAATCAGACCTATGCTTTCAATAATATTGTAGGTTAAACTAATGGAATTTTCACACACATACCCAGGATACACTGTTTATGGCTTAAAAGGAATCCTTATGTCAAACTACACTTTCATCTTATTTTGAAAACCTGTAATTCATCCTATGACATCAGTTCACATAAACCGTAAGTTGTAACTTGTAAGTGCAGGTTCCATATAGGCATACAGTTTTACTGCTGAAAAAGAGATCTGATTTGTTTGCTTGGAATTTTAACTGAAAAGCTTATGGAATTTAAGAGACTTACAATTAAAGTATATTTTAGCCCTATTTCCTCTGCTGCATGCAATAAATTTGGTAAGAGAGGCTAGAGGAACTAAGCAAGCACAGCATTTGACTTCTGAATGTAAACACAGGTGTAGCAAGCAAAACATCCATAAAGTCAGTTCTCAGTGGCATCACACTTCAGGGAAATTTGCAGTGTGAAAACACGAAGATCATCTAAATATAAATATTTTATCAGAAGATCACTGAATTAACTGTCTATGAACCTCAGGGCATCACTTAATGAGCAGCATCTTATTACGCAATATATTGCATAGTTCTGAGGAGGAGAGGGTGTTATAAATGCGGGCCTTGATTTGGCAGGTCATCATGGGGAGGGAACTCCAGCAGTTCATCCTGAGCAACATACTAGTCCAAGTAACAGTTCATTAATGTGCTTTTCCCCTTCTCAGAGCTGGCACTAGTGTTAAAATCTGTTGCGCCATCACAAACTTATCACGTTTCTAATGAGCATTACATAACTGCAGGGTCCATGCATTCCTAACGATTTGAGATTCCCATTTATGCCTGGAACAGCTGTGACTCACCTTCCATCCTTACACAGCACTGGTGTTTTGCTATATGATTGTAATAATCATTTTTAATTAGAACTTTATATTCACTACAACTAAATTTACCATTGTATCATTTAAATTGTGCATTTTCTATACATCAGTTAAATACAACATTGAAACAAAATATATTACAAATTACTGTCACTTTTCACACATCTTTTTTCATATTTTTCAGAAGTACTATTTCAAGCCTTTATACTATGCTTATTACTGTATGATTCTGGCAGTTCAGCATGCAATTATATGCATAACTATGCTGTCTCTTCTTGTGGAGGTCATAGCAAATAAGACAGATCTGCTGTAATGGTGCTATCAGTAAATTAATTACAGTTGCAGACTATGGTAACAGGTGTGGAATTCACTCCTGATACACATGCCTTGTGATAATTGGCTTCTCAACATAGTTAAAGAATTCATTTCCTAATCTTGTTCCTTCCTGTCATTTATAGCTCCAGTCATCATGGATAGGTTTGTCATCCTGATATCATTCCCACAGTGAGATAAGATGTTCATCTCAAGAAAAGCTCATTGACAAGGCTGCCTGGCTATTCCTCTCCTCTTCAATGCAGGATACACTGGTGAACACTGGCAAATACAGTTCATTTTCTATACTGATGGGGAAGAAAGGTGGTATACCCCAGAAAAAAACCAAGTACTAAGGAATAGAATGCAGATATACATGGATGGCTAAGCTTGAAACTAGCCCAGGCCCAGCATCACCACCAGTGAGCCAGATCTAATTAGCCCAGTCAGACCTCATCTGACTCCTGCTGACCCAGAGGGGCTTATTAAGTTGGGTGCAGATCCGGACCTAAGCTGCCTGCATGAAAACATGTGTGGATATCCCCAGGCTCTAAATTCAGTTTGCATTGTGGTTGTGAGATTTGCTGAATCTTGGACAAGTTTGGCATACATAGCGTGTCTCTCTCACATTTGGACATTAGGCTTTAGCAGGAAATGACACAAATCCTTGATCTGAAATACATACTCCATGTTTTGTCTGTCTGAATACTACTATTGTAAAGACTCAGCATTTCTCACTCCAGAAATGTATTTGCAAGGTTAGTTATCTGTAGAAAGGTGTCTGTAAGGACAGCTAATTATCTGGTGTCTATGATACTTACCTCAAAGTACAGCTTCTTTTGGTAAATAAGTTTATCTGGCCTGCCAATCCCTCAAAAACTGTGCTGAAGCTAAAATTCACACAACACTGTTACACACCTGCTAAAACCAAACCTAAAGATTGATACCATATAATTAAACACTTTCTGGGAAAGCATCAATAGGGGTTATTTAACCACAAAACCTTTTAATTTCAAACTGTTTAATCTGGCATTGAATATGTCAAAAGTAACTAAAGTGTGTGACACTAGGATTTAAATCAGAACACTAGCACTGTACTCCTAAAATATAAACAGTACTGAAATTTTAGTGCAGCTACCAAATCAGGAATCAAAGCAAAGAACTACTGTGTATTTAGTATTTTTAAACTGTCATTTAACAAGATCATGACATGCCCTAAAGCTGTATCTGAAATATTTTCTATGTACAGGAAGGAGAAAGATTTGCTCTAACAGCATCTGAAGCTAATATGCAGATTCTCTTGATGCATCATTTTCATTATCAGTGAGGGGGAAAAAAGCTGCGATATTTCTGCAGAGCACAATGCATTTTACAATAAAGCAAAGCTTCTTAGTCTCCTACACATTAGATATGTTAACCACATATGTGGAGTCAACATTACAGATGGAATTGTTTTTTTATTATGAAATTCAGAAGTTTATTATGAATATTTTAAAAAGTGTAAAACTAGCTGTCAGTATTTCCTTAACAATTTTTCAAGAGGGGACTTTTAAGTTTCAGCCTCAAAAGATTGCTTCTACTCTGAAACTTAACAAAGAACAGAACCAACTCAGGGCAGAATGTCCTAACTCCCAGTGCAGTGTAAATTGAGGGCATTTTGTACAAAGTGTTCTGCACCACATGTGAGCCTAAAGCATCTGCCTAGTAAAATGAGGTCAAGGAGCAGAAGGTATATGTAACAGTCAACCTCTGTACTTCTCAGCTACAAAAATTAAGAATAAATTACTGATCATTCCTGAAAGATGGACAGGAAGAACAGCAGCGCTGTTTACGATTCTCTTCTAGCCCAAATCTCCACTGGTTACTGAGCAAGGGGTCTTTTGTGAGATTATTAGAGGCATACTCACTGAAAGAAAATTGTGGTTTTGCAAGAGCTATAAAGGACAGTATCTCTACTTTCAGGGGGTTCCAAGCAGCCAAAATATATGTATTTTAAACTCCTTACATTTTGTACCAACTACTGACAGTGTTCCAAAGTCTTAATCTGTGGAGATTAACCTGACTGGCGGTTTATAACAATCTGTCTGATCTTCACAGTTGTTCCTTGCATGATAAGCTGCTAAAAGGCACTCCTTATACACTATTTTACCAAGTAACTGGCTAGATTACACTAGGCCTCACTCTGGAGCTAGTCTAATGCTAAAAGACTACAAGCTACAGAAACTAAACCCCATCGTTTCCTTTATGAATGTCAGCAGACTCCTTGGCTGAATTCCTGAATCAAATAAGCCATCGTCTCAGCTAGGAGACTATAAACAAGGCCAACATAAATACTCTTTTCTAGACTGTGATGGACCGATCACATTCATTACCCATGCAGTAACGATGTTTTGACAAGCTTGTCATTTATTAAGCCATTGACAAGAGGTAGGTGATAAAGTTCTTTCCTACTCGCAACTAGATGCATGCAACAAGCATCAGGGGGTTGTTTCACAGTACAGTAAACTGACCTTGTCAGTGGGTGCTGCCAAAAGCGATGGCCCCAATTCCTGCACTGCCTTGACCATGTCTTCTTTCCTTCTCCCTAGCATTTGCAGTAGGACTTGTCTGACTGCAAAAAGCCAAGGCAATATAAAAGTATTTACTTTGGGGCTTTTTGGTTGCTGCCTTTTTTGGTCACTTGTTGCTGTTTTTCCCTTTAGCAGAGTTAGTTGTCTGCCAGACTCGTATATAGAACCAGCCATCCCCTAGGGTCGGACATGACCTAGTACCAGTGCTAGCACAAGGAAAGCAACTGGACAGCTTTGTAAGCAGCAGGTAGTTAGTAGACCAGTTTAGCTGCTTTGTGAAACCATACCCTTACCACTAACAGGAGTTACACAGTTAAGCAGAGTATTTTTCTGCCATCAGTGCAACTGATGCAGTCCCAAAGGAAGTAATTTCAGGCAAGGCTTCTTGTCTAATATGCTATAAAAGCAGTTTCTGTTCTGTCACTTACAACACCAAAGTATGGGGAAAAGGTGGTGGTGGCGGGGGAAATCACTACTAATGATTTATTTTCCCAAATGGAGAGTTAAATCAATTAAACCTAAGCCTTTAAAAAATATTTCTGCATCAACATATTCAAAGTGGTTTTAGAGATAATATTGCGGGTGAAGCAAATGATTTTTTTTTTTTTTATGGGGCAGAACACGTTGCAGGTTCACTGATGTGAAGCTGAACTACAATAATGATGCCCTTTGAAAATTTAACCAGATATAAAGTCAAGTATTGGCATATGGATTTGAGTGCCCAACTAAGAATTACGTTTTAAAATTGCATCCATTTACCTTAAAATGGAAGTAAAGAATAGTTTGGCTGTTGTTTTCCCTGCAGAAGATGGTCAGCTCTTCCCAGGCTCTCTGGTGCTTGCAAACCATTCACCTACCATGACCTGAAGCTCCCACTTTGATAAAAAGTGACCACCACTGTACTTTTTATAGTTGCTACCTTTCATTAGCACATCTTCCTTCAAAACCACAGGCTGTCTGGCTACATCTCTACCACATTTGTCCTTTCAACACAGCCTTCATAAACTCTTTTCAAAAATAAGAACAGCAAGCAGCCTGTAAGAGGAGCTTTCTCCACAAAATAAATTTCCCTTCTTGCTACCCTTGTGAAAGACCCTCTGAACTTGTCAAATCCACAGCTATTTTCCACACTGAACATTAACATACTAAATATCACTACAAAAATCACTTCCTGCTGGTATTTTACACAAAGAGTTACTTAAAACCTCAAATCAGCAGGCTGTGGCAGTGACTTTAAATTCCCATTGAGTAGAGATTATTTACATGTTAGATTGGGATTTCAGGAAGTGCTAGGGGTTTACCTTTTTTATCCAAGCTGACACATCCTAAAGGCCAAGGAAACTTTTAAAGCATTTCCTTACACTTAGCAGAGATATGGCAAAGATTCTGCAAGGCATGTTTAATGCTGAAGTCTGAAGTATTTGTAATTTGATTGAAAGTGGTGAAAGCGGACACTGGAACACAGTACTAAGCTGCAGGTTGGTTTTTGTTTAGAACAAAGTAACTGCATCAGGAGAGAGTGCTGTTTGCAACCACAAGGTGCCTTTTTCTTCAAGTGAAAGGCTAAGTTTTTGAAGATTAATAGCAGACTTCAGTCACTATTAGTAAAATAACTCGAAGTGGCCAATACACACACAAGGCATAGCAAAGAACAAGGACAGAAAACAGATAAATAAAGAAACAAAATACCAACATTTTAAAGTAGATACAGACATAGATACAGACTGATAGAATCCTGTCTTTGCCATTCTCAAAGTTATATAATCAAGTCATCAAAAAAAGTAATTATTTTATAATTATGCCATAAACACATTTGACTCCAAATTTACCAATCAGATAAATAATTCTACCGAAAGAAAACCAGACTCCCACTAATTAAACAGCTAGCAAGAACTGTGTTAATAGGGTGCTTGTATTCTGATCTCCAAATTGCAGATCCGTGTTGAAATGACGGCTACTAAAATGCAGCAGTGGTTCAGGCAACCTTTTCTAGCACATGCATAAATACAATTAACAGCCTCAATCAGAAACTAGAATGAAGCATGTGTGTGCATGCACTATTCAACAGCTAAACATGTTATTAGATGCTTACAGCTCAGAATACACATTTACTTTCACTCATTTTACAAAGGTAAAAAGGAGGACTATGCTTTATGGACCAGAGACTTGTCACGGAAGTTGTGGCAGTTCATGTAATCTTCCTTATGTAAAACCAGATGAGAAAACCACTACACTTTCAGACAAAAAAAAAAAAAAAAAGTCATCAACATTTCATATGAAGATGCTTGCATAAACAACATTGAATATTTAGAAAAGGAAAGAGAAGACCTTGGTTTAAAGTTAGGCCAAAGTATACTATAAAGGCTTACCATGCAAGCTTCTCTGGCTTGATGAACTGATGGGTCTTTTTCTAGGACTGCCTTATAATCTTCCAGAGCTTCATCTAGTTTTTCTGTTTTTTCATATAGTTCTGCTCTCCTCAGCAAAGCTCTAATATAGTTAGGATCTAATTCCACTGCTAGAAAACAAAAACAAAGCACAGTATTTTATCTGCAACATTTCTACACCCCTCAAATGAATTCTTAAGTGTGTATTAAGTTCTTAATAGTTATCTTTATAACGTAGCTAGCTCA
This sequence comes from Haliaeetus leucocephalus, assembly GCF_000737465.1. NCBI lineage: Eukaryota > Metazoa > Chordata > Aves > Accipitriformes > Accipitridae > Haliaeetus > Haliaeetus leucocephalus. The sequence continues at coordinate 13,120,982 of NW_010973092.1, read as the reverse complement.
GAATCAAGCACAGTTTAAAAGCTAAGTCGTAATTCAGAAAAGGCATACATCTGCCTGTGAAAGTCTAATGCAAATGATCATATTTCATTTAACGTCTACAAGCTATCACAGATAGAAGTGATTTATAATGCACAACCATTTAATTTTGCAGTACTGTATATGCAGAGATTCTAAGTGACGCTTCAGAAATTTTAAGGACCTGTAAGATATTTTTCAACTTTTGTATATTTAATAAGTGTGTATTATTAGATTACAGCTAAAGTTAAATATACCTAAACATACACACAGCAGGGAAAATAAGCGTTTCCCTGCTTATCTCAGTTCAAGTTGAGACAAACTCCAGAACTACTGGTGTTCTTCTGAATTTAATATCAGTCAAAATTGGGTTGGGAATCCACAAACTGTTATATTAGCTCTACAAGTTAGAGGGGCATACTGACTGAATTTAAGCTTTTCCTCTCCTTATTCCCTTGGCAGCCATTACTGTGTTTACAGATGCAGTTAAGACTGAATGCTAAACTTAACAGTAACCTGCAAATGGTAATTTCTCAAAAATTTCTTCATCCATTTTTCATCATAGAAAGAGGGAGTATGAAAGACTGCCCACTTTATAATTACTTACCCATTAAAATGGTTCTTGGGACAATTAAATCAAGGATTATCTAGCTAAATATTCTAGTTTATTTCTTCTGGAAGGACAAAGACAATGCTACAGTCAGCAAGTTGCAGGTTAGTGTGAATTGCTCTGCTGTGCTCCAAGTGTTGCACTGCAGTTTGTAGGCCAAGTCCCTGGGGAGTGTCAAGCGATGGTAGGTTTAAGTCTCACTGCTGCAAAGCAGACCAATTCCCTTTCATCCACTACAAAATTAGCAGAAGTGTTTTTCAAAATGCACCACCACCAAAACATGGCAAACCCACAAAGTGACAGAGGCGAGCTAGAATTTGTTACCTTCAAGAATACTTTTAGCATGTACAAACTCATATTTACGGTACAAGCAGTACTGGCACGCAGCCATTGGATTAGTTTTCTGATTGGTAACATGGACCTTTTTCCCCAGCTGTCATGGGGAGTTTAACAAATATTCAAGCATGGGTGAGTGGGTGGAAGCAATAAAGCAATACACAGCTGAAATGATTTCACCAGAAGTTGCAGAGAGAAAACCATGCAGGACAAGAACAGGAGAGCATAACCCCTTGTGACAAAGCAAAAGCCTTGCATAAAAGGGACTTGATAAAGCTTTTAATTCTGTAAGGCCTCATGGTTCTTGGAATCTGGGATTAAACCAAGTTCTGGGGGGGAATAGCAGGGGGAAATGGGTTTAAAATAGTATGTGTAAGGAAACAGCTTCCATAATAAAAAGACCTCCCTATTAAAAAGAAGTAAAACAGCAGCCTTATTGGCACAAGAGAATAGAAAGTAAATTATTGCAGACAGGAAAAGTTTGATAGGCATTTTACAAAATAAGTAATATAAAGAATTCTTTTCTTTAAATTCTTTAAAGACTCTTACGCCCAAAATTAAAGCTCTGCAGTAAGGCACTAAATGGCATAATTTATGCATGACAGATCTGGCACAAGAGCAGCACATAGGGAAAAAAAAAAAAGTCATACCTTTGCTGCAGTCACTTAGGGCAGCTTCCGTCTTGTCCTAGAATACAAAATAATTTTGTTATATTTAAATCCTATTTCTTGTGAAACAGATTATTTACAATTGCAAGCAAAAAGGTTTGTCTGGCATTCCAAGGAACTGGGATGTTCATGTAATCAAGGCTTTTCATACCGTTGCTTCTGATGTAAAGCTCTTTACCAGTGATTAGCTTCTTCTCTGTGAAGGTTGCCAGTGTTCAAACTGCACGGCTGCCCCACTAATCGGTCTGCACTGAACAGCCGGCAGCAAGCTACAGTCAAAAGGCTGAGTCACATCTGCAGGCCTTGGCTTAACCGAGCTACAGCTTTTCTACCTTTGTCAATTAATTAAGGGGTTGGAATAGACAGTTCCCAAGAGCCCCAGATAAATTCTTGTCTGTACAAGCTAACACATTTGGAAAGCAGATACTGCCTTTAGCACTAATACAGCTTTCTCTACAAGGGACAGTGCATAAGGCTTCCAGAAGTGGTAGGGACAAGATTTTAGTGCACCCAGACAACCATAGTTAGAAGATGACAGCCAGGCAATCTGCTTATAATGAAACAAGAAAAAAAGCAAAAGAGCTGAGACAGAGATCCTATTTTCATCCAAACTAAAAGGGCTTAAAAAAACCCCAACCCAAAATGCAGGCTGTTCTGTGCTTGTATTGTTGATCTAAGTGGTAGTAATCTTTCTACACCCAAGGAACTAACTATTTTCTCCTCCATAAAACAGAAGCTGTCTCAGAAGAGAATGCCTCACAAGCTTTTATTGTAGTGCAAAGCAAATGGGTGCAGCAGGTATGGAAGAACAAACTTAATGGGGAAAGTTATTAATAATATGAATCTATTTTTAGAGTAATGTATTGGTCTGTCAGGTTCCACTGATCTATCCTGGTGAGATACACTAGTTTGTGCACAGTTCTTTTATCATCTTGGCCTCCGTTGGGGGCTACGGGATTAGTTTCCCAGTGATATCAATAGTTAACATCTGGATTATGAGGAGGTTTTTCAGTTTACAGCTTTCATATTTGAAAGGTTCCAGCATCTGTTATTACAGATTTTATTCCATTTTTTCCTTGCCTGCTCAAACAATTCAGTATCCCAACAGCAAGTTAGATAACTCTAGCCAAACAAGAATATTCTATGCTGAGTAAGAATTTATTTATTTATGTCTAAATATGGCTGCAAGGTACATTTCTGAACAGAGCTGCATCTGTCTCAATACTGGAGGAAAACTGCAAGAAAGTTCTCTTTGCTGGAGGGTAAACTGAGGATAGGAGTTAACTGTGCTATTTTTCTATAATAATTTAATCTTAAAAACAAAGGCAAAAATAGGGAGTAATTTCTCCTGAATTCTTAGTATCTCCTCTTTCTAAAGAAGTGAAAGTTTCTGTTCAGACAGATTGTGTTCTGTGCCTTCCATGCTACTTAAGTTTATTGCTGATTCTGGTTAACATCTGGGCACCTGTCCCTGGTCAAGGAATAGAAAACATATGAAGAAAGCTGCAGCCATTCTATGTAGACCATGCCCTACTATATAGGTCTGTCCTACTACATAGCAACTGTGAAGGAAGCAGACTAACTGAATTAATAAAGCCCTATTTAGGAAGTCCTGCTTATGCCTCAAAGCATTTGAGCCAATTAAATGAAGACAAGTATATGACAATCCAGGCTTTTAAAAAAAACACTAACTAGCTACAATTCTATACAATCTAATACATGGTCTGCATACACTAAACATGCTCAAAGACATCTGTTCTACATGAACTTTGAATTTCATTAAAATAGAGAGAATGAAAGAAAAAATCAGTGGTTTTAACATAATGCAGCAGAACAACTTTGAACAGCTGTTCCAACTGAAACTTTCAGGTTTGTATTAATCCTCAGTAAAGCCAAGCATACCAGCATTTCTACTGGGAGCATGACAGACTGAGCAAGCAGCAAAACCTGCAAACAGCTTTATTCCTTTGCCCTCCTTTATGCACCCCTAATGACTTCATTATTGCATTTGTCATATAATCAATACATGGGGTTTCATAAAATAAAAAGAATATTCACCTGTTTCATTTTTGCAGCAGCTCTGTTTGAAAATAAAACAGCCCTGTCTTTTTGGAAGCAGGCTGGACAAATCTGCAGAGCCTTTGTGTAGGAGTCTTCTGCCTCTCCATAGTCTGCAGATGCAATAGCAAAAAAACCAAAACAGACAATTTATTTCAAATAGCAGCACAGTCAGTGAACAACATGGCTAGGATTTCTTTGGAAACATTTCTCAACATATGATGCAATATTAAACCAGAATCAGTAGCTGCTCTCAGACAAAGTACATTACTAAGTAGTACATAGATCAATGACAATTATTTTAAAAGCAACACCCTTGTAAAAGCAGAAATACAGTCCTGAGCTTAATGTAACAAGTGCGGCATGACATGCTTATAATTCTCATCCCTGAAATTGTGTAATTCTATTTCAGTACCAGCCTTAGAGGTAAAATCTCTTCAGATTAAGTGTATCCTCGATCTGACAGGAAGCATGTGCTGAAACATGTCACTGCACCGATACCTGTTCAAAGCAGCTATGGCAATATTTTATTTGGCACATCATCTTCAATGACTGACTTAAAGGTCAGTCACCACAAACCCATTATCACTTGAAGGCCATCCGTCATCAAGTCTGGTCTAAAGCAATGACCAGTGGTTTACCACCAAGTTATTAATTTTCTAATAAAGGTAGAGTCAAGAGTGAAAAGGCCCTATACTGACTCTGAACAACAGCTCGCCAGCTGACAAGTGCATTGTCCTCAAACCAGGGCAGTTCTTTCTGTGAACATTAGCTGGTGACCATCCAGGTGCTTAAAAGGTTGTGTTATTTCTGATTAGTAAGCACTTTGGCAGGCACAGGCACACTGAAAAGATGTGCCGAAGAATTTGTCAAGAAGAGGCTATGGATGAGACTTCACAAGATGATTTAGCCAACATTACAGGCTTGCCGCTTTCATGGTCCGAGCAGTTCCCTTCTGCCTGCTCTGATGCTTGCCTGAATTGGTAAATCATTCCCCAGGAATCTTGCTCTCTTAGCCCACAATAAGACACCTCCAACTGGAAGGCCACTGTCTGGTTATCAGAGTATACTTCTGGGAAGGGGAAATTACTTGTGTCCCCGCTGACTGTGGAAAGTATGAATCTGCATTTCCTGGTTTCTTTGTGAATCCTCTAGCCACCAGAACATTAAATGAAAGGTAGGTGTCAAAATCACTTTTCCCTTTATGTTTTTCAATTAAAAGCATTAGTACAGTTATTTATTACTGACCTCAAACCTGTTGTTATGTATTAACTATGTTCAGAACACATCCAGTTCTGGCATAAGCTAGAAATTTACACAGCACTAGATTTTTTTTTTTTAATATATGTATGTGTGCATACATGTACATCTCTACATATACACACATAGACATGTGTGTACATCTCTATATACACATATACATGTACATCTATATACATATACATACATGTGTGTATATATGTATATATAGATGCCTGTATATATACGTACACACACATACACAAATTAAAATGTACAACAGAGTCAGTGGATAAAAAGAAACATGCAAATGTACAAAGGAATGAGAGAGCTACTGGGCCACCAAGTCCTGCATCAATTCTAAGCACACGCATTAGCAAAACTCAGAGCCTAGTGGAAGCCTTTTTTGATTAGTAAAAGAAACCATGGCACTTGGAAGGCAGTCAATTCTCTATCATGTTCTTGGATTTAAACACTTAGTTTTCATGAGAATACTGCTTTAGTAATCCAAGTCTTTGTGATTTAAACTTAACTCTTAAGGACGTCTGCTATCTTTTTCTGTTCTCTAGAGCCAGATGAAAAATTATATAGATGATAAATTTGAACAATGATAGGTGTGAGATCTTCCTATGGGTTTTCTGCAACATCACCATGATGGCTAAGTATTAATTTAAGATTCTGTAACATCCATATGGTGTTAAAAGATTATCAACCCACCTCCTTTCTTGAACTGCTCATTTCCTTTCTCCTTCAGCGTTGTGCTCTCCTTTCTTCTTTTCTACAAAAGAAAAGACAATGTCTCAAAGTATTTAATTGAAATGAACAAGTAGGTCAGCTGCAGTTCCAAATAAAATATGAATAGAAATCAGAACAAAATGTAACCTGAAGAATTTTAACTAGTACCAAGATGGCTTGCTTGTAGTCATTGTGACATGATACACTTTATATATCCATGAAACACTGGAGTATAACAACAAGGCAATTAAAAAGCTCCAGTTCATGGACAACAGTATGCAGAAAGAGCATTCATAGTGAATTACAAGGTTTAAACTAATATGTTAGCTTTTTGGCTGGCTGTTTGCTTCTCCTTTCCAACTCAATTTAATTCAATCACTGCAGGTCAACTATGTAGAATATATTTTAGATGTAAAGTCTCAAAAGTTTTGCTTGAAATAATTCCACCTCAGAAATTCGTAGTTACTTTCAGAGATGTACAAAGCATGTTGAGCTGACTGCATTAGAAACAGGTCCATGGATAATACTGCCCTGAAAGATTTCTTATGCAGAGAGAGTGACTAAGCCATCAGACCCAGGAAGATTGTTCTGTTATACAGTGAAAATTGCACATGCTGAGCAGAGTTGTGTTTTCAGCCATGAATATTTTAACAGTACTCTTGGCACAAGTGAAGTTGACATGAATGCTCTTAGCCTTTGACACAGAAAACACAGGATTTCACCAAGCCATCTCTTCAACCTATTTACAATGGAAGTCTTTCACATGCAGACATAACCTCACACAAGTAAAAACAAAGCACTATAAGTAAGACAGTAACATCCAAGAAGCAATGCTCATGTTCATGAATCATTTCTATAGTAGAAAAAAGATTATTTGACCACGGATTTTGCCCCCAACGCACATACAGACACAAAGGACTTAAATCAAGGTGTCTATAAATTACAGATCATTGAGCAATTAAAAAGCCAACACTAGGAAAAGGAGCAGTTTCCTTTCCTGCAGATTGTGTAAATCAAGGATTAATGCAATTATCAATATCGCACAGAACATCTCCTTGGAAACAGCTAAATATAGTACTCTTTGTGGAGCGCTGCACCATCTCACAGCTACGCCACGTAGCTGACAAACAATACAAAATCAGAGGGTCTCTCCTCTTGCTTTTATTGGTTTTGGAAAGTAATTCACCTGACCATTGTCACCATCTTAGTAATAACAGATCACAATGCTCTGAAAACTAGGCTCAGGGGAATGGCATTCAGTTGTGACACACAAAATTACACAGTAAAATATCTGACCCTTTCGATACATGCCTACATCACTAAATTTTTTCCTGTTGCCTATTAAATATGTTTTCTAATACTCATTGCTCCTCACATTTAAAAAAAAACCTCAAAAACTAGAACATAGGTCAGACAAAACATGCACCCCTATTTAGAAACTGGCTTTCCTCCAAGGTGGACTGACAAACCTACACAAGTCCTTCCACAATGTCACTTGCACCAACATACACAAGCCAGTTGGTGCTTTCTAAATGTGACCGTACAAACAAATTTAACCACTTAAGGCACAAGCAGCATTCAAAGCACCAATTCTTTGTATGTATGTAGGATTCTGCTGTTCAGCACAGGAAGTATGTAACTGCACTTGAAAGCTGTACCCAAACTTTTGAAGTGCCACACAAAACAGCTCCAGCAAGGTCACTGCCACACACACAGTTGACCCTCCACAGAAAGAAATTTTTATAACATCTTGAATGCATATAGAGTGAAAGCCCAACGGAAGTAATTTTCACATCAGTGAACAAAGCAGCCAGATTTCAGCACAGAACAGGTTTGGAGATGATGATCCTACTGGAAAACATGAAAGATCTACATAGACAACCCTCATTCAAGAAAAGAAATGCTTGAAACACTACCCCTACTGACTTCATTGCTCATGACCTATTTAAGAACTGGCCTTTAAGTGCCATTAACTGATTCACTGTTGCATAAGGTAGAGTTATAACTCTACAATAACGAAATAATTTTTTTTTTTTTCATAAAATGAGAACTACAGCATGGTCACAGTACTCCTGATGCAGAAACGCTAAAATCAAGGAACACTGGATGAAAAGCTTTACCTGTATTATCATTATTTTGTTTCATTTTATTAGAATTATTACAAAATATTATATGTTTACCCCAGTTAAGAATTAAACACTAATATAAAAATAATTTGCAGCAAGGCGGCTTCAGAAAAGAAGCTTGATATTTAAAAAAAAAAAAAAAAAAAAGAGTGAAAGGAAAAAAAAAAATTCTTCACTTGTGGGATTCCTTCTCAGGTAGCCAAGAGGATGGAAGAGGATGGTGACCTAGAGTCTCAACAGCACAGAAGAAAGACCAAGGTGGCTGTATGGCCATGTTCACTGGGGAAACATGGGCAGATGAAAGTTCTGAGCAACTGAAGAGTTTAAGGACTGTCACGCTGGGAAGCGGATGATTCATACAACTCTCCTCCGAAAGCCTGTTCCTTTGTACATCCTCTTGCCTGCAAATCAAACTGCACAAACTTGAAGAATAGAGGACTATTAGTCACATAATTGTTACAGACATACAAATGTCAGTGACAGTCTTGTGGTCACTTCTGACTATATGACCAGAAAAGGTGTTGTCTAAGCACGTTTCAGAAGCCAGCAGCATTGTTAAGATCACCGTATATGGTTTTGCAGCTTACTCAGCTCCCTAGAAAGCAGCAATGCAAGCAATGCAGTCCTGGTTCCAAACCAGTATTTCTGTTATAGCTTGACCAACATTTTCATGATATCCCTGTATTACGGGTTTCAGGCTGTCCCTTAAGTTCCAAACTGTACAAGTTTTCACAGTATTTTTAAAAAAGGTAAAGTCTATAGGGTACCTCATGCTTCATTCTGGATTGAAGTATGACCCATAAACAATGTATAGCAGCAGACTATCCCTAGAAGCAATTTGCTCTGACTTTTCCACAAGATGTAAAAGCATACGTATTAGCACGTCACATCCAAATGCACTGTGCTCTAAAGCACACTATGTATTTGTGAAATAAATAACATCATTTATACCTCCATATATACATTTCATTAACAGAAAATCCTAACACAAAAGCAGTGGAAAGTCAACTATTTTGGATTAATTTACATTTAACCTGAAAGGACGGGTCCAATGGGTGCTGTCAGAAACTGTCTTCTATTCAAATTCAGGGAAAAAAAAACCCCAATCCCAAAAAACCCCCCACCAACAAAAAAAACCCTAAACCCAAAGACTAAACCACTGTTAGAAGACATAACCTCTCCACTCAGTATGCTAAATTTCCAGCTTCGATGGACAATTGCAAATTGACTGGTCACCAGTTTACTGTGATCATATCAGCCCAGAGTGAAAAAATTGCAAGTGACTTGTCCTTGGGACAAATTTTGCACAATGTCATTTCAGTGTCCCTACCCACTCATTTTTCAGAAAAAGATTTAAGTAGCTGCAGGGCAGGCTACCCTTTCCTCAGCAAGGGAAGTAGGTCAGACTGAACTCCTAGAATGCTCTGCCTATGGAAAGGATATCTTGACCCACTACATTCCCTGAGGCTGCTCATATACGACATTGGGGTCAGGCACAACTTCCCCAACTTACACTCCATTATGATTATTCAAAGTCAGCAAAATCTTAAGGCTTGTTTTTTGCAAATTTTATTAACACAAAGATGACAAATTCTGAGTGGCAGGCATTAGTTTTTGATGTACAAAGTAAAAAAAAAAAAATTTTTTTGAAGTCCAGAAGAAATAAGTACATTTAACTAGTAATATGATTCTTAAAGGATCTGATTAGAAATGTTGACATATTTGGATACTGAATTACAATTGTCCATATTCTGAAGAAATTAGGATCCTAACATAAACCTGCTTGGCAAGCAAGAGGTACTGAAGATTAAGGCCCAATCTGAAGTAACAAGAAAAGACAACTTGGCCTTCTGACAATAAAGTAAAACAATTCAAAAGAAAGGCCATCAAACACAGTCCCTGGACCTCAGCTACTCTGCCAAAAAACTCAGGGTTAAAAATAAGAGCATTAAAGTATTAGTCTACTATTAGAGAAGAAAGCAACCTACCTATTTTCACTGTTTGTTTTGGAAGTAACCTATGTAACAAAAGTGCTGGAAGTGAAATCCTTAAATATAGCTGGTAAGAGCTGAAGGACAAACACCCTCAGTTTGTAACGCTTCCAACTATGCTTCCTCTGGTCGGTCCTATGCATTTTATTTGATCAATTGATTTAACTTTGCTAGGGAACTGTTCTTGGCTCCAGTTTTGTCAAGAGCAGCAAATGCGTACTCTCTTCTCTGTAAGGCTATTTATACAGTGTGACAATGCACATCTGCATCTCATATACCCTTTTGTAAGGTCACCAAGTAGCAGTCAATTTAAAATTACTGGAGTTCAAAGGGTGCACGGAAGCAAGGAATTTAAACAGATAAGGAATATATTTTTCAGCTTCAAATACCAGTTCTAGTGCTAAGTCATCCATTAGCAGTCATCTGCTTCCCCCTGCAGTTTTGTGAAGCTATTGCGGTATCATGCATTCAAGGATCTGAATTTCAATTTAATGTTGTAGTCACTCAAAAAATCCTTTTTCAAATCTTGCTAGAGTTGTCACTTGAAAACTGTGCCAAATCTGTCCTCTACACTCAAGAGGTAGAGTAATAAGCACTGCTAGACTCTGGCTGATCTCTGCTCATTGTAACTCCATGGTAGACACGTTAGTCTTTCTACTGCCAAATCACTACCTTTTCCTGAAATTGTAAGCAGCACTTCAGAGACAATAGGTCACATCCATCCATGACAGTCGGTTTAAGTCAACATGCCAGACTAACTGTGACTATTCCTGAGTGACAATACCCGCCATTCAGTTGTTCCAGTTTCAGAGGCAGCAGCCTCAGGCAGAAAAGTGGAACTGACCACTTAATCCATCACCACCACAAGTCGAAAAGGTCTCAATTTGACAGTATCAGCATCTTCCAGACAAATGCAAAAATTAATATAAGACTAAAATCAGAAAGCAGCACTGAAAGAAAGACAAAGGTATACTTTTTCACTCTATTAAATTGCCATCCAGCAAAAGACTTTTATAACTCAAAGAACTATAAATGACACAGGGATATTATAACTCCAGATTTTATCCCAGTTCTTCTCACCAGCACTTGGAATTAATTACTCTAGCAGATACAGATATACTTCTCAAATGTACTTCTCCAAGATTTGATTAACTCAGTAAACACAACAGGATGTTTTTTTCTCTTTTGCAAGCCATAAGACAGGGCAGTTTTAGTGTAGCAATCCACCTTTTCCTCCCATTTGACCAAAGCGGTAGCTTATTTAGTATTGGTGCTGTACTGTATACAGGATTCAGATTATTAAAGTAGGTAATTTGAATAAGGGGATTGTCTTTTATTATAGTCACAAGATTACATTGTGATACCTTCAAAACCCAATTGTCTTGCAAGTTTTATTGCTATACAGTTGGATTGTCTCATGTATTAATAATCTGTTGGTTTGGGTTTTTTTTATTTTTTTTTGTCCAGTCACATAATTCTTCCTGGAAAGAGTTCTGAGACCATCTCCAAGTGATCAACACCTGAGGACTGCTCCAAAATATGATTGACTTCACTGTATCCCTCTTCCATTTTATATTTTAGCTTTTATTTTGTAAATACTATAGAAAAAACAGCAACTTTGACAGAGTCAAGGTTACTATACTATATTGGACAGACAGAACTAGGAAAACACCAAATGCTGAAATGAATGACTACACCTGAGAAGCCACCTCAGAAGAAATCCCAGATCAGTTCTTCAACTCTTGGAAAAGCAAATTCTATACAGAAGCTAGAATTTATGGAAGAACAATGGGATCAACCTAAAGCATAGGGAAGAAAGGGTGAGGAGAGGAGCAGTTTAAAGGAAATTTCTTGATTAAGACAATGTTCTCTAACACATCCTAGAACCTCTGGAGAAAACAGAATAACAAAAAAAGCCCCAAAACAAAAGGAAGTTTTACTGTTTAGCCCAGAACTGAAAAAATCTCAGGTATAACACAAAAACATGATTTCTCAAAGATCAGTTTCACTTAATTCTTACAGAGTTGCTAACAAGATACTAATCAAGAATCTCCTCTACTAGAGCTGTGTTCCTCATCTGCTGACACATTTCCTAGTGTTAAAATAGAAGCTGAGCATGATTACAGCCAGCTGTAGGTCTAATGCACATGCAACAGCCCAAAGAAGGGAATTGCTTTTGAGGAATATTAGATATTTATTCCAGGGTCTTACAGCAGCTAGAAAGGAGTGTTCTATATCCCAAATAAGAGCTTACTAGGCCAGGTGCTTAAGTCTTTGCCAGACAAGGCCCAAAGAACAAGACATCTGTCATGATGGAAGAGCATGAGGGATTCAGAATCTTGCTGCTGGATAAACTCATAATTAATGGGTGTCCCTCCAGAAGAGGACCAGGTCAGACTGAAACAATTACCATGTAACAGCTGTTGGGTGTCTTCTGATTAATTCTGCAGACTAGACCAACGTCAAAGCCATCACTGTCAATGACAACTAACCAGAAAAATCTGTTTGTAATGCATCAAAAGCAATTTACTGCTCAGTGCCTCTGCTGAGGCAGCAATCAGCACGCTTTTGCAACAACAACAAAATCTTATAAAAGTGAATTTTGTTTCAGGCTGCTTAATTGTGGAGTTGCAAGTCCAGACAAGTAACCAGGCTCTATGCTACACCTGTTTTTAAGAATACTTCTTGCAGGTTTGTCTCTTAATATCCCTTCAAGTACTTATTTTGCTTCATTGTGTAGTAGACTTCTTACAGGATTGGTACTGTTTCCCTGGAAGTAATTCCTGTTGCTGAAAATTAGAAATCTCACTGTATGGGGCTCTCAAAATATAATTGAGAGAAAATACACAACCGCTTGCTCCTTTAGTCTGATCTCTGCAGCAGCTTCTGCATGAGTGAGAATTTCTACTCAGAGCTGCTACCATGAAAGCTTGCACATAAGATGCGCATAAACACACACAGCAAGGACTAGAATCTCTCTTTGCATCTCCAGAATAAATTAGAGACTTTCTTTTCTACAGCCTAGTTATTGGAGAACATCGCTTTAAAGAACTCATTTATTAAAGCTGCTAAAACACAACAATGGGCTTAGTTTAAAAAAAAACCACAACAAACTATTAAGGTGTAGCCCCATAAATTTGAGCAGGGCTAACATTCAGCTCTCCTTATGACTTGAATACATAGTTTATGGTTGGTGCTGCAACCACAGTTCATGGGAAGTTTTTCTTATTTAGGCAAGTAGTCAAATTGAAGAAAATCCCTCTACCCCTGTATGCCATCACGAGGCTGCCATTTGATGTCTACTTTTACCAGCGCTGCCCTTGATCTAAAAATACAGCATTATTTTTCATCTGAATCATTCCCTGTAACTGGTTCACTGCACATTCACACAGAGAGGTGTGCTAGCACAATGAAGGAGGCAGCAGGGGGCTGAGAATAACTGATCAAGGACTGCCTAAGCAGCAAACACAGCACTGCTGCTGAGTGTCTGGTCACAACCTGAACAGTCAAATAAACAAGCTCTGAATATTTCTGCTTCATTTTCTCCAGCTCCAAAAAAAAAAAAAAAAATCACGTTGCCCTTCTCTAAAACGACCTTTTGAGTAATTGGAAGGAGGTTTAAAATGTTTGAAAAACTGTGAATAAACAGATGTACAGCAGCTGCTTTCAGACTGTAACTGGAGTATTTTTTCTTAAAAGCTGCATCATATAGCAGATTCTTTTAATAATCAAAATATATAGAACATTTCACTTTTAAATATAAAAATAAAATGAAATATTTAGCCATCAATTCCAGGTATCATGAAGAAAGCTGGAGTGGCAATTTAGGAATGACCCACCCCCATGGTTTTACTACACAGAGAATGTAAGGGTAAGATCATGCAAATGGGCTACTTCAATAGTTGTAACAACTGCTGTAAGATTCTAATTTCTCAGCTCTGCTTATAAAAGATACCAACAATATAGCTGTATTTTAAAGACTGCTTATATAATACACGCAGAAAGCTCTCTATGGAACATAAACAAAAAGTTCACAATGTAAATACTGCCAATCTAATAGTTATGGTGATACTAAGAGATGGAATCCCTCCATTTTGTTAGCTATAATCATAAACGAAGCTGAAGGGCACAACTGCTCAATACCACTGGAAATAAACCTACAGAAAGATGAGAACTGCAGCTGTCTCAATACTTTCTCTAAGGAAATCTTTCCAGCTTTAAACAGTTATTATTTTGTACTCCCATAGCACCTTTCAATTGAGTTCCACAAAGCTGAATGCAAGGATTCAACATTCACAATTCTTCTGCTCATTTTACAGAAGGCAAAAATTGATGTTCAATACTAAATGGTTACCCAACAATACAACAGAAACAAGAGCAACACAAAAACTAAGACACCCAATTTCCAGGCCTGCTGCTCTTTCTAGAGTTTAGTTCTATGACATAATTTCCTCACAGTTTTTAGCATTTTGTCTATGAAACTCTCGAGCTGCCTTCAAGTCACAGGCTGCTGCAGAAGCCTCATCGTGACTAATGATGACAATGCTCCTTGTACAAGCAATAAATACAAGTAGAAAAAAGGGACTGTTTAGTCTAAGCTGAAAGAGACACAAGGGCAATGTGATGTTTTTTCTGTGTAGTAAGTAGGTCAAGGGAAGTGATTCTTGCCCTCTGTTCAGCACCTGAGAGAATTCATTTGGAGAGTGCCCAGTTTTGGTGTCCCCACCATACCAAAAAAAAGAAAAAAAAAAAAAAGAAGACAGACATCAACTTCCCAGAGGGAGTCCAGCAGAAGGCCCCCAAGATGGTCAAGACACGGGAGACCATGACCTAAGCAGAGAGCCTAGAACTGAGTTTGTTCAGCCTTAGGAAAAGGTGGCTCAGGTGAGACTTCATTGCTAGAGAAAACAGCGACGGACTTTTCCTTAGGCATGCAGAAACAGGACGGCCAGTGATCACAAGTTGCAACAAAGGAAATTCTAATTAAATATGAGGAAAAAAGTTTCCACCATGAGGGTAGTTAAACACTAGAACAGGGGCCCAGAGAGGCTGTGCAGTCTCCAGGATCAGAGATGTCTGCGTGGCTCTGGGCAGGCTGATCTATTTGATCTAACTTTGTGCAGGAGGTTGGACTAGATGACCTCCAGAGGCCCTTTCGGGCAAGGGATGCACCAGATAACCCGACAACCTGTTGAGACTTCTGCCCTGCCCCCCCCCCTTCATTATTAGATCTCAAAATATTACAACCGGCAAGCATCATTAAGCCCATTTTACATATGTCAAAATTGAAAGACAGAGAGAGAGATACGAAGTGATTTCCACAAGGTCAAGCAGGAGACAAGTGTTACATTTAGTCTCATTCCTACTTCAATGAGATTATAATTCCATGTTCCCCTTCCCCACTAGTCCCATATTGCTTTACCACCTCAAGGAACTTCTACATTAACACAACAATCTCTACGATAGATGAAAAAGTAACTGTATTTTGGTCAGAAATCCCACCCTACAAGCAAGGGAACTATTTGAGCCACGACTTGATTAAATTTCTCTACACTGGTTTGTAACAAACAATTTATATGTTTGGCTGCCTCTGGCATCTTAGGTCTGCATATTTAAGCCCCTCATTCTCTATTTACAGTAGCTGACAATAAGACCATGGCGAGACAAGTTACTGCCAAGCCCCTCCCTCTTTCCAAGTTTTTTGGGCAATGTATACCCAGCATTTATTTACTTATACAACACAGACCACAGTTAAGAAAGCGTGGTCCAGCTTTACCAGGTGAGTTGAATTAGAAAAGATCAGCTTGCCTGTACAAAAGAATAATAAGCCCCTATAAATTCACTGAAACATTCATAATATTTTAAGCACTTTTAAAAAAATTAATTTGGTATGACCCTTCATTTCTTCTTTTTCATCAAATGCCTCATTTTAGTAGTACTTGTCCATTACAGTAGTAATTTCTTCTACTGTTCCTGGTGATTTGGGAGTTGCCAGAATAAAAACTATACAGCCATACAATACACTATCTTCTCCTATGAAGTAATGCTTTCCTAATATGCTGCCTACCTTCTCGCGATAGCTGCCATTCCTTACTCTAGTCTCTCCTTTCCTCATCATAATCAGTTATTCAATGTTACCTATGATCCAAATTACGCAGCTAGTCTTCCAGTAAGGACTCTATTTCCTTTATTAAAATAAGATCTAATTCATGCCTACAGGACTATAAAATAGTTTGCTGAAACCTTCCCTTCACATAAGTTATGATACCTCAGAATTTCACTTTTTCCCCAACTGCCAAAGAATATAGTAGTACCTTTCCTCACTGTTTCAAGTTTCACTACAAGTGACTGCTTGTTTGGATAATTCAATTAGATTTTAAGAGGCTAGATCAGTTCTTTGAAACATGATCTGTTAAGAGGCCAAGCTATATAACTTGTCAAAAATAGTGTTAAAAAAAATTTACAAGAGTTATATGTTGGGACACAAGATTTTAGTTTAATATCTTTACTCCCCCACCATTTGCAAACTAAAGTTGAAAAAAATTAGGGAAAAAAAAATTCCATAAATCAGTAGAAAGCCTTCCACCATTTGCTATGAGAACATAATTACCAGCAGAAATTCATGGCATTACTCAATTAAAGAGTCTAATCCTGCAAGTGATTTAACATGTCTTCTCAAAGTTAGAAAAAAAAAAAAAAAGTTTTTTTTTTTTCTAACTACTAGATGACCATAATATCTTAGAAGTCTGAAAACTAACTGCTGTCAAGTGACACCACTGATTAAGCATCAAAAAAACTGGTTCGCACAGACTTACAGGGGAGAAAACACCATTACAGAGGCTGTTGGACTTCCCCCAAGACCCATTTGGTTACTCCCCACAACATTATCTAGTTTGTTACCCAAACATTTTGTCCAATGTAACAGCACTGAAAGTCAACAAAACCACACATTTAATGTGTTTTGTTCAATTAAAGCTTAAGTAATCTATAGGGATGCTTTCAAATTTAATCCCAATTAGTTGTATTACATAAAGTAGCCTTTCAGATATGAAAGCTATCCTGAAAACTGCTCTAAGTTTTGGAAAAGCACTTGCAGCTAATCAGGTGAAAACAATGAATACACACAAACTAAATAACATGAAACAGGGAGATTTTTGTTTCTTATAATCTCTCTGAGTCACAGTAACCTTACACACCAGTGAAAGTAGACAAAAATCTGCAATGGAATGTGACGATTAAGAACAGCAAGGAAAGCTCACAAAAATACTTGTTCTTCTAAAAGAAGAAATTAAGAACAGTAAAACTAGACACATAAGAGAGTTTTAAAGGTCCATTTTCATGCCAGCCACAGACCATTCAGAAACGTGACACTGAAAATATATCTTTTTATATTCAACACTGCTACTTCAGATTACCTGTTTTTCTTCCTCTGGCATATCTTTTTCTAGTTCTAGTAAGTAGTCTTCATCTAGTTCTGTCTGCTTCCTTGAGCTATTCTCATCATTCTGTAAATTCCCTTCATCATCCAGCATAGGTTCTTTTGCCTCAAAGGAATCATGACAGTCATGGAAACACTCATCTGCTGTTGTGGGATCTTTGGCTGAAGATGGTGTATATCCACTTTCAATGTTTTTGGGATTATGTGCATCTTTGGGGCCGGTCTCTGAAGACTTCTGATCAGAAAGCTTTAAGTGATCAAGTAATTCTTCAGGTGGACTTGCATCTTTAAACTCTTCCATGTTGGACACCTTGGAGGGGTTAGGTTTTTAGACATGATAAAGAAATAACCCTCAATAAGCATAACATAAATGCCTCGTCAGCAAACTTATCTGTCAAGTACTTAAAAGCACTCTTGACATCACGTGAGGGAAACTATTATCTTTCAGGTGAGGGAGCAACTTATACATGCTTTTTCTGTGCACTGTACAGAGACACGGGGCCAGTATGCTGTTCCCATGAATAAATTAATTCGCAAGGTCAGATTCCCAGGACCGGTACGCCACAGCACTAGGCTACGGCTTTTCCCTTGCAGCGGGACCGGACTCACACGCACTCACCTAACCACAGGCCTCAGCACCCCCTCGCCCACCCCGGCCCCCTGCGGACTGCGTACAGCGAGCCCCCCGCCGCCGCC
>NW_010973092.1:12842507-13103060 GCF_000737465.1 Haliaeetus leucocephalus | reverse complement strand
GCCCCCCCCCGACCCAGGCCGCAGGCAGCCGTTCCCCGGCGCTGTCATCTCAGCCCTATCCCGCCCCCAGAGATGAGGGGCCGGGCTGCGGCCACGGTCCCCCCTGACACCCTCCTCCACCGCCGGGCCCACCCCAGGGCTCCCTCCCGGCCCCGGGCAGAGACCTGCGCCTTCCCTTCCGGCCGCCGCTCGCCTCCCGCGCCTCACCTTTCACCCCGCAGGTCGCTTCCTGCCGGCGCCGGCCAATAGGAAGAGGCCGCGCGCGGGCTGCTGGGATTTGCAGTCTTGCGAGGGCGCGCGGGCTGCTGGGATTTGCAGTCTTGCGAGGGCGCGCGGGCTTGGGGCGCCTCGCGCCGGTGGGGCGCGGGCTCTCCTGAGGGAGAGGAGGGGAGAGGTGAGGTGAGGAGAATAAAGAAGAGGTAAATGAAGAAGCACGGGGCACGGGTGGGGGTGATGCGGGTGGACAGTGGGAGAGGTGCGGTCTGGGGCAAGTACCACCTGGCTTGAACAGATAAATCGGGGTGAAAAAGTGACCAGCTGGAAAAAAAAAAAAGAGACTAGGAGAGTCTCGGTAGATGGATAAAAGAGGGATCGTATCCACAGCGGCAGATTGGTGATGCTGGTTCAGGTTCTGTTGCCTGCACTACTTTTAGCCTAGTGGTTCGTTTATCTAGTGAGTGACTATTTAGCATGCATGTGGTAGCTGTATCACTTCTAAGGCACCATGGATGGGTTGTTTCCGGTATGGACTTCAGTTTTGTTTTTTCTATTCCAGTGACATGTGAAAACTGAGTTCCATCTAGTCAAGCACTGGAATAAAACTCCCTTTCATCTTGTTTTGCATGCATTCCTTGTGTACCCTGCTAATGTTAATCCCCAAATTTTGAAACAAAACTGAATTTTCACAAGTTTTGAAGTCAAGGGCATGTGAAGCAATGCCTTTTTATTGAAAATCACTATGCCAAGCCATGAGGCAATTAAGGCATATTCTTATGAGGTTTTCCTTGCTCTAAACAGCTTTTCAGTAAGCAAGTTCTGATGAAAGGTAAAGTTTAAAATGTTCCTCAAAGTTCTTAAATGCTCTCATTTAAGAAAAAAACCCCAATATAAAAAAACAACAACAACCAAAAGGCCCCTGCACTAAATAGGCTGTTCCAGATTTGGGTTAGGTAGAATCTGTTCTGATCAGTAGGACATGGTCAAGGATTATCCTCGGAGAACACGGTTCTTAAAAACAGAAGGTAATCAATCTTTTATTGAGAGGGTGATTCTCTTTCTTCTTTCTGCTCATACTGTGGGGAAATACACTGACTATTAAAGCCATATCAGCTCTTTTGGAATTACCAGCCACCATTGTTAAAATACCAAGAAAGTATTAAATCTGGCAGAACTCCATTAGCGGACTGAAGTGTGTCTGTCCCATAGGAGGGTGCTGAGGAGGAGGTGCATCTTTAGAAATATTTTGAGATGTGTCCTGACTTCTGAACTACTTCTAACTGACATCACCAGGCTTTGATTGAAGCCTGAAGGGTCTGTGGGATGTTTGGCATTTCAAAGTTGGGGTAGAAATTGAAGATTCAGATGCCAGATTCATTTTTGGTCTTAATTTGCTTGATCACTGCTTCTAAATGAACATTTCTGATGACTGAGTCTGTTGGTGTCAGTGATGGATGTGGGTGTTAATGAGAGACTGAAACACTTTGCAGTAAGTTGGCAAGAGCATGGCTAGTTACAGTGAAAGCAAACAGGAGCTCTGTGGCTGATTTTTCTCCCTTTATTTCTAGAGAAAAAAGTAGACTCAGCATTCTTGAACATCCCAGCTGCAGTGATTTAGCCCACAAAAATGTGCCTTTCTGCTGTTCTGCTAGCACTGTGTAATTTATTCTGAGTTACAGAAAATATTTCTGAACCTTCACACTGTCCTGTTAAATGTCATGGAAATTACAGCTGTGGTACAAAATCGATCCATGCAGTTTTGAATTTGCTGAAATGCTATTTAAAATTTTCTCTGGCTGTGCAAAGAGCACAGGGGTTTGAATAAGTTATGGTGCTTCATCCCCAGAAGGAATTGAACTGGTAAGAATATTACTAGACATCAGAGGTCAGCAACCCATCTAGGGTGGTGTGCTAGCCTTTATTTTAACTTTTCCAGGAGAGTTTATTTGCCAGCAAAAACTCTGCAGGAATTGGACTTGCTTAGAAGTTTTGAGCTGCTGCTGCTCAGTGGCAAGACACTACCTTGCCTCTATGTGAGGCAAAGGTTTCTAGCTTCCACACAGCTCTGAAATTAGTGGGAGCCAGGACTAGGAATCTTTGCTTTTCAGGAAAGCCGTGGTTCCCAGTTCCAGTCTTTGGCCTGCCCTGTTGCACACCATCCAAAATCTATCTGCTGACTTTGGCTCCTATCCCATGGGGTTACTATTCCAAAATGACTGACAATTTTTCTTTATGATCACATTTTTAAGTAGACTTCCTCAACTTTGATGAAACATACCATTTTACTGACTTAACAGGAAGAAGTGTGAGAAAAATTAGCAAATTTTACCATCTAAATTTTCTGCCTGCAACTCCTCTGATCTGGAGATACTTTGGGCCTCCCTGAGCTTTATAACTGGAGTCTATTCAGCATTTTGTTTCTCCCAACACAACATAGGGGAAAAGATGCAACCCCCAGAACCCCAATTCTCTGCTCTCATTTGGGGGTGATTATTCCTTTATGAATCTTTACCCTAGATCTAGCAAGAACGGCAAGCTTTCTCATGGTCCTACTTTATTAAAGATAGGGATGTCCTCAGGAGTCTGTTTTAGCAGAATGACCTTTGAGCCTCATGGCTGCTGTTTAGGATTGTTGGTTTCCCCTGAGGTTAGCCTTGAGCAAGCTGCAGCTCAGTGAAATTCTGTGAATATCTCTCCTGTGGAACTGCTCCTCACTGCCACTGTGAAGTAAAATCCCAAAGGCTTCACTGGTATTCAGGGAATAGACACCCACCAGTAGAAGCGGAGGGTCTCTGCCCACCATCAGGGGACCAATCCTCCAGCTAGCAAATGAAGAGGCAGAGAGTTTCTAACACCTCATTAGGTATCAACGTAGTCAATGCATATGAATTCTGTCTTTAAGGTTTCCAAGTGCTGACTTACTGTCTGTATGTCTCACTTTCTCTTCTTTAACTTTCCTTACAGGAGTGTTGTGTTCATAGGTTACTTTATGTTTGGAAAATACAAGAACAAGGTGTCTTACAGTATTTTCAAACATACACAGTTTTAGTAAGAAACACTTACCCCAGAGGTTATAGGGCAGTTGCCAGTTTTTACCACTAAATCTTACTTGTTCAAACACAGAACATGTTATTGCTTTAATCAGACTTTTAGAACCTCGAATTCATTGCTGTAAGTGGAAGTGTATGAATATCTGAAGATTGTATATATACAAAAAATGAAAACTTGGTATCATTTGTTTAATCTTCTTGGTGCTAACGGATTTTTCAGAGCATTGATGTTTGTTTAAGTGAACACCTGTTGAAAAAATCAAGAACATATAATCCTGAATAAGTAGATATGTTTGGGTAAGAGTTCAGCGATGGAAGCCTTAGCTTGTAGTGTTGAGATTTACTCTGTTTTGATTGGGCTTACCTCTCTGGGTAAGCATGCAGCAGGATCCAGGGTCACACAGTACCTCAAGTGGAACACTTGACTACTACAACACTTTTATTGAGCCAGGTGTAAGTTGAAGAGGTACAGTCAGAGAAAGAGTCTATATCTCAATGCTTTCCTATAGCAAGAACTTCTTTACTCTTCCAATTTTTTTCCTGTTTCTTCCCAAACCCACAGCATGATGATGGTGATGTTATCTGGCATGATCAACAGACTCAAGTACAATGTAGCGTGCCAAAAGAAAAGCTGCAGGAAGTGAGGAATGTTGTATTCACTCTAGCTTTCTCAGTAGTGCTGAAACAAATATAGAGTGGACCAATGTGAAAGAAGTTTTATATTCTTTTGTTTCTGACATGGAAGTTTTCTACTGGATTGTATACAAATACTTTTTTCTTACTGCTTTCAAGATAAACTTAGAGTTTGCCTACCTTTCATAACTATTAATACTATTATGGAAGACAAGGGAGCAACTGGGCGGAGTAGAGCATTTTATTCAGCTTGTTAAAAACACATATTTTTAGAATTCATAATAGTTACTCCCTATTTTGCAGCAATGCCTAATTGGCCGTTGGTGGAATGACTCTGCTCTTTTAAGAAAGTTATGGAAATTTGTAGCCTAATATCCTCGAGTTCACTAAATGTCTTCTAACATTGAGAGTTAGAAGTGAGAATTTCTCATATTTCCAAGTGTAAAATGTTCATAAAATGTAACAATAGACATACAATAGTTTAAATATTACAGGCCAGCTGATTTTATGCTGAACAAAGTCCTGAGAATAATACCTGGCAATTAAATCTCACACTGGGAGTTTGTAGCTCCTGTATTTATGGCTACATTTTCAAGATGGCTCTGCACACAATTGGGCATCTAATCTGTGTGCATAATTACAGTGATTTCAGGGACACATTGGGTGACACTTTACCACTGAATATCTTGTGTTTGCTCATTTGCTTGATTTATATGAAAAAGCAAGAAGGCTGAGCATAAGAAAAACCATGTACCTGCATTTTGAAAAAATCATCCTTAAAACATTCTGGGTCTTGTGATAAATAAAAGCAGCTCCCCTTGTTAAAGTTTGCATTCTGTCCTGCAGATTTGTGGTACTCACATATTTAATTTGTCTTTGTGGATAACAGTTTTCTAATATTTCAATCCAGAAAGTTGCATTGTTTTTCAAAATGTTTCAATGAACTGAGTTATTCCAGTTCTGAGCTCCTCTGATGAACATTTCATGTTTATATATCTCAGGAATATGTGGATTTTCCCATGTAATTTGAGATGATCCTAAACTTGTTTAGTCTCACATACCATTCTGGTTTCATACAATATTAAAGGTGTTAAGGTATTTCAAATCTGAGCCTGAAGGGAGGTTTAAATTTTCCTAGTAGATGGAACCAAAACCCTGGGTTCAAACAGCCAGAGACTGTGAGGATATGCATTTGAATTTCGCTGTCTTTAGACATTCTTAAATACTAATACTTACAGCATAGGATTCACAAGGTAGAGCCAACGTGAGGCCCACAAACTGAGCAATGTGTATGCATGCTGCTTGCTTTTCACAGAACATCTAAGCTTTGCTTGAGGAGCACAGCAAGACTAGAGCCAATGGGGTTATGAATTCTGCATATTAAAAGGATCTTTTCTCTGTAGCCTGTTTCAGGCTTGCTCTTTTGCCCACCTGAGTGCAGCTCTTCTCAGTTAAAAGTGTTGCACTAGGATCCCTAGGCTGGACTTGCTGTTTTTACCCAGCCATGAAAGCAGGAGCCTTTGTTGGTGGGTGAAAATGGCTAATTTACTTACACACAAGCTTATAAAGTATCTGCTGCTGGTAACTCCTGATGTATTTTAAAAGTATGCATTCATTGAGAAAACATCAGGCTTGTGCTGCTTAAGACAGGAATAATATAAATGAACAGGCATACAATAAGAGTTTGTTAACGTGGATGTTAAGGCGCTTCAAGCCACATTGGGTGCAATACTGGTACAATACCAGCACTGCAAAGATGCATACAAATTAATGCACTCACAGCTAGGGTACAGATAGGCGAACTGGCATGTACTGAAGCCGAGTACAATTTGTGCTGCTAAAACTCAGCCTTCTGGAAAATAGCTTCTCTTTTACTTTTTATTATTATTATTACAGTAAACTCGTGTTTTGAACAAGAGGTGACTTATTTTAGAAATGAAGACTGAATGAAAGAGTTTCTACTAAAAGAATGCATGTTATATCTGGAAGCTTTCAGTCCAAGGAAGAGGTGCTTTTCACAGCTTTCCTTTTTTTATAGGTTCTAGTTCTGAGTTGCCTGAACAGCATTCTCTCTTTTTAAAAATAAAACAGAATAAAACTTCAAGACACGTGAATTTCTATGGAAACCAAATTACCACTTTATGTACTTAAAGTTTAAGGAGAGGATTTTTAAAAGCATCTGCAGAATTTAGTTAGTTAACTTCTTTTTCTGTAAGCTTGCCAATCAGCTTTACTTCATGGATTTTAGTGTAAAAAAGAAATGTTTTGACAAAACAAACTGAGCTTTGGGAACTCATCACTTCTGGAAAAGACTTAACTGAAATTGAAGATAGGATATCTAAGTTCTCTTGCTGCCTTAAGAAAAAGTCTTCCTGATTTACTGTTAAAGAGGCTGAATTTGTGATGTGTAAAATCCAGGAACTCTTAGCTGGATTGGAGTATTTGTGAATCTCACTCAGAATAGAAATCCAATAGATGGCGATGTTGGATTTTCAAAGCCAGGTCCACATTCCTTTCCTTGTAAAACTAAGCCAGTTCTTACTGAAATCAGGGCTGAAGCTCCCCTGTCTTACAATATTGCAGGACTGGACTCTAAGCTAACTAGAAGAAGGGGGATGAACTGTTCCATAATTACCTCAGGCTGAAAGCATATGCTAAATTTACTTTTTGGGACAGCTTTTTTGATCTTCACAGTGAAGAAACCAAAGCTCAACAAATCAAGCAAAGAAAAAATAATTACCATTTTCCAGAGGTCATATAAAGTTCAGGTTCTTTGCTAGAATTAAACATTTGCACACAATTCTCAGTGGAATCAAATTATTGTGCTTCCCAAATAACATTTTAAAGGAAATTGTGAAATAGGCAATTAAAGGCTTTTTAATCACAGCTACAAATTAAAGTTTTACTGCATCCCCTTTTTAGGTTGACTTATTAAAGAAACTGTGAGGATTCTTATTAATTTTGAACATCCTTTCTGTTTTTCTCCATGTCTTGGCTGGAGTCCTATAAAGATTGTGGGAATTACTAGATAGGGAATATGTTCTTCGTTGGTCAAGCTAATATATTTTGACATAAGGAATTTCCAGTAACAACACCAGATTTCCTTTCCCTGTCACCTTCCACTTAACTGAACTACCCTATCCCAGTATTTTTCAAGCCTTCCATTGTTTTCATCAGTTTGACTCAAGTTTACAGGGTATAAAATAAGGGGCTAACCTTTTCATTAAGACTATTTGCCTTTATCACTCTTGACGTGCTTTGTAGAGGCAGGATGCTCATTGTTCAGCCAGTGTAAATGAATTTGCCTTATTTGAGCTCAAAACTGTGCCAATTCACATCATTAGGATTTGCCATAGTGAAGTCACTGATTCATCTGGTGGGATTGCGTGCCTTACCAGTGACTTTCATTTGGGGCGTGCTGCTTCTTACATTGATTTCAGATTTCCACCCCCAACAATGTTAATGGAAAAGTGAAGTGACTGAGACATGTTTGTAATCTCTATGGAGTTCACTGGTTACAGGAATAAATAAAAAATGCAACTTTAACATTAAGCCAGTGCTTGATTAAAAACAGCAATAAGTGTATCATTGTGAATGACTAAAAAGCAGAAAAAATTGTTTCAGATTAGTCTTATTAGAACTGTGTATTCAAATATGAATGTGATATTCCTAAAATTATGGATACTCTAGGAAAAAGCCAAACCATAGATTACAACTGAGTATAAATTGAACCTAACCTTAGGCTTTTACAACCAAGGCAAGAGAACAGAGGAATGCAGATGCATCTGTCCATGTTATAGTGACATAAATTGACATAGTAGCCTTGCTTTTCTCTACAGGGAGGTTTTGCTCATCTCCTCATTTTAGTTATAAACCAATCAGATAAACATGGTATAACAAGTTGTCCTGTGACCATGAGGATGAATAAAGGCTGATTTATGGATTTGCAACCTTTATCTCTTAACACTTCTCCCATTCACTTGGTATTTTCAGCACCCTCATTTGTCTTCCGTGTTGTCCTTCCACATATCCTGTTCCACATTGCCCTATCTTGTCGGGCAAATGGGAGGGGGGGGGCATGTGGCTTAGCTGCCTCTGGGCTATGTGTGTGCTGACTAGCTAGTCAGCATGTACAAGCTTAGTAGCCAGCAGGCTTTGAAATTGGTCAAGGGACAGACTTATAAAGGTCTTCTCCTGAGGAGGCACTGATTTGGGTCCATTTCTTCTATTCAGCTACAAATTTTCATGATACAGAATTGATTATCATTCTTAATTTATCTTCTTGTTCAATTTGATAGAAATCAATGAAGAGGTAACCAATGAAGGTTAATGAGAAGAGGAAGAGAAAGGAAGCCGATGGATGGACAGACAGAATGATTGTGTGAGCCTCAGTTTTTAAAATACCAGGGTAAAAATTCATGCAAGTTAATGAGCTATATGTTATTTGCAAACTTTTATATATATTCATATATTCATCTACAACTAAAGGTGAAAGCAGCTTTGCATGATATATTGGAATAAGGTCTCTGTTCCTGAGTCCAGAATTTTTAGTGAATAGGCTAAACCACATCTATTTTTATATTTAGATTTCATTCTCCGTTTCCCAGAAAATGTTACATGCTGTCCAATATATATATGAACTTTGTTGATGCCTTTCAAACGTCATGCTTGTTCTCAGCTGGCTGGCACAAATATCTCTACACAGGCAGGAGAATGGAGTAAAAAATTCTGTACGCTTTACCACAGAAAGCATGGTTAATGGTGCTTTGATTACTATGTGTTGAGAGAGAAATTTCTATTCCATTTCATAGACAAACCAATAATTACACATCCCAAGAGAATAACGAGGGAGTTTAGAGTTGTTTGCGTGTGTAAGTATACAAACCTAAAATAGTAATGGATAAAGAGGGCTGAAGAAGATACATGATTTCTGTCTGCTTGTAATGTGAGCTGAGCAGATGGCTCCAATAAGCCACTTACATGTAAAATAGCTGTTCCCCTTTCTTCTGTGAGCCTTTGGAAGTTTTCTTTCATACTTAACATATTTGCTGAATGCTATATATAGGTCTGCTAGAAAGTATTAAACTCTTTTAAGACAAGTATGTGGAAAAATATTTGATAAAAGAAAAAATATGCCTGCATAAATAGGGGTTATCTAGGATCATAACAAAAGACAACAAAATACTGTTGTCTATGGATTGTGTGCAATGCGTGGAGAGAGTTAGGTGTTTGAAAATGGGATCTAATACAGACTACCGGGGAGAACCTAAGCTGAAAGCTGCATGCTGGCATGTACTAGGACATTGCTGGGAGGACAGAAGGCATCCTGAAACCAAGGACCTGTCCAAAGACCTTGCTGTATGTTGCAGGAAGGGACCTCCAAACACTTGGGATCCACAGTCTTGATATATCTGCTGAGAGTAGGCACTTTCAAGTGTTCTTTGGAGGGAAGAGTAAAGCTCACTTTTTTTTAAAAAAACAGTTAGAAGAGGCCCAACAGTTACAGAATGGCAGTTGGCATAGCAGTCATTCTGTAAGAGGGACTCGTGTTCAGTTTTCTCTTCACTCTAGGGTCTGCCTTAAACCCTAGAGAAAAAGTTTTGCTGGATGTTTCGTGTAGAAGCTATGCCACTGTATAGCTGGGACCTCAAGATGCACTGTGCAAGGGGGAGGGAATGTCATGCCACAGTGCTGTGCACAGCCATCTGAAAGGGAGGAGTACTATTCTCTGCTTCTTGCACTCTCCGTGCAGATTATTATACAGCCTGGAGCTGAAACATAAAAACAGTTGTTAAGGCAGAGGCTGGAATTTTCCTAGGTTATTGCCCTGACCACTGTGTTACTGCTTCAGGTGTTATACTGATCTTGGGAATTGTGACTTTTTGCAGAAATAATACGCTTCACGGGGAAGGTAACTAGTACCCATTCCAGTCCTGAAAAAGTCATAGTGTGTGGAAACATATTCTGGTTCCATTAAAGCGACTTAAACTAGCATGATGTGTCTTCATATTCTGAAGTATTTCTTTTTGACCACTTCAAGATGAAAGTGATATTTCTTTGTCTGCTGCATCATCCCCGTGATACCATGTTCTGCCCCATGAAGTGTGTGAGCCATAGCACTGTGAACATGGTTTGGAAAAAAAGTAAGCATATCTGTTGTGGAGTGTATCAAAACAGAATCCAGTTTATTCTCATGGGAATGAGGTGGTGAGTTTGTGGCCACTAACAGGAATAAGCAGTTGTTAGGATACCAATACTTTCATACCATAGCTGCTGTGGATTATCGTCTCCATGTTGTGCAATTTTATGCTCATTTCTATCAGGTGAAAGTCAAGCACAGAAACCAAGAGGGGAGAGCACATCTGCTGAATAGAAAATTGCTGTTTTTACATTTTTCAAACTAGAACTGCACTTCATAATATTAATGTCCCCTCTTCTCTCCCTGTCACATTTGGAAAGATAATAGGAAACTGCATTTCCAAAGAGCAAAGAATGTAGAATGCTCTAGAGTTTCAGTCTCATTCAGTTGGATTGATTTTACCATAACTCTTTTCAAAAATAAGAAGCACTTTTGTGATAGCTGAGTGCATTGAAGCCTAATGGGTTTAATTTATGTGCAGCTGGGCTGTAACAATACTCTGTGAGTCATTACAGCTGTGCCTCTCAACTGAAAGGCTTTGTACAAGCCCCTCGTTAGTGATTAAGCTCCACACAGTAGCTTAACCTGGAGAATCATTGAATGGTTTGGGTTGGAAGGGACCTTAAAGATCATCTAGTTCCAACTAGAAATTCCAACTAGAAATTCACAGTGTTTTATGAACACCTTCTGTGCTAAATGGCAGCAACTCCTCTTGGGAGGTAAATCTATTTGCCCACAAAATGGGTTCATCTGAAGGTCTGTTAATATGCATGATAGACCACCATTGTGCGCCAATTGCCATTTCTCTAGATTGTGGATGTTCTGCTTGTCAAATTAATTTTGGCTGTACTAAAAAAATGGGCTAATATGGGCTTGTCCCACAAGGTTTGATGATGATGCCCTGACCCAAATAGTTTTTCCTTTAAAGGAAAACATTGCAACAAATGAAGGACTAACAAAGGGAAGAGGGTGATTTGTATGGCCTCATTTGGGCTGGCTTTGCCTGGTGGAGGTCACAGAAGATTCCAGTGATAAAAATAAAGGTATTTAGAATAGATTTGTTCTAGAGAAGTCAGGTGGCTTTGCAAGGGTTTCATATTTTAAGGTGGTATATCAGACTTTCTCTGTAATCTTTGTGATCCCTCCTTCAGATCTGTGTAATTTTTTTTCCATTTTTACAATCAGTTTTATTGCCTGTACCTTCATTAAAGCTGTGGCTGGAGGTGAAGTAGGTGGTGTTGGCAGCTTATGAGCAGATGTGACATGATTCTTTTGAAGTCTTACATAGTTTAGCATATTTGCATGGACGGGATCAAACTGGTACAGTGTTGCTGAGTGTAAGAATAGGCTGTATGGGACCCTACAAAAATGGGAATTCATGAGACAAAAAGTAAAGAGCTTAGAAGAAAAGCAGTCATCTTTTTGTTTTGGGGAAGTCACATAATATCATGCATGGCTATGGAGAGCCTGGCATGGCAAAATATGTACATGACCTGGAAAAAAGCTCGGAGAAGAGAAATGTATTTTGGAGAAATATTAGGAAGCCTTTCATCTTATATTTGTTAAAGCTACAAGTTGTAGGCTCTTCAGTCTTAAAATCTAATTGGGTAGTGATTAACAATGAGACATAGTTTGTTAAAATTATAATCTGAAGTATATACCAGGTATTGCCTGAACTTGTTCTCACTTCTTTCTGTTATCACTGGTTGCTGTGCTGGAGCCTACAGTTTGTCATTCCTTCATCTGTCTGAACTAGGGATTGTATGAGATGATCCCATAGGATGTGGCCTAATGAATATGCTAAGAAAAATGGGCCTGATGTAAATGTCTGTCTTAGAACATAATGTCTGTCTTAGAAATATACTGACAGAGTATATTTGTTTTGATTGCCTGTGATTATTTCCAACTTCTTGTTTTCCAACTTCAACATGGTGAATAAACTTTTTTCCCCTTCTTGTTTTCACCAGTATTAGAAATCCCAAAGCAGAGCTTCTCTTAGTTTCCTGTTTTCTTGGCAAGACAGCATAACCTAGTCATGTCCCCAGGGAGGTTGCCCTTAACATACTTGCAGAACTTGGGCTTGAGGAAGGGAAGCACTACAGGGTAGAAATCCTGTGGCTCTTGAGCCACTTATGTTTTGCATGCAGTTCAAAGGTGCCTCCCATGCAAGGTAGGACACAGGAGGAGCAGCAGTGCTGTGGCTGGCTGTGAGAGAAAGCAAGCTAGCACACGTGGATGAGTCCGTGTTGCTGCCCCTGCAGAGTCCAGCAGCCTTCCCAGTTCAAACTAACAGAAAAGCAGTGCAACTCTTGGGGAAAAACATTACTGTCTGCATGTGGAATGCCTTCTCTTCTCCACTCCTTAAGGCTTATGGGACATGTATCTTGGGGTTTTTGGCTCTCTGAGGGCTTTGGTATATGATTCATAAGGTTAGAGGCACCGGATATTATAAATGGCATGGACTAGCATGATGTTAATGCATTATCTTCTGCTGATTAATTACAGTGTTTAGAGAAAGCTGTTTTTTCAGTACTAAAATGGCTGAAATTCTCTTTTTATAGATTTAAAGAAAGCACTGAGGGAACTTCCCTTGCAGTTTTTGTGACATTACATGTAAAAAACATACAAAGATGATAAGTACTCATAGGTCACTTCAGTATGGGATAAAAGCCTATCTGATTTCATAGGTAATTAGAGAATTATGTCATTATTTAAGGAGTTTGAATGATAATCAGAGATTACACAGCCTTTGTTAGGACTGGAAACTAATTAAAAGAGTTGTCGGTCTCTGAGAGCTACTAGTTAAAGGCTTTAGAGTAATGGAATGCTATTTATTCTGAAACCTTGCAGTATCACTTAGAAATTCTCAAATATGCGTAACATTATTTGGATTTACTTTACGCTATACAAGTCATGTGTGACTCAAAATTAAGTGTGTTGTCAGGTGGTTAGATTAAACAATTTTATTTCCAATTAACAGTAATTTCGAAGAAGCTTTACAAAACCCAGAAGTGTTTGACAGACTAGTGTAGGTTCCCTCCAAAAATTATAACAATAGGTTAGAAATACGGTTCTCTGCCATTTAGAGGTCCAAAGAGGGTAGCTTCATACTAGTATATCACAGCTAGATAGAATATTCTTTATGGCAACCTCAATATATGAGCAACAAGAGTTTGTTTATCTATCTATCTGTCTTACAATACTTCTAAATTTTATAAGCATTGTCCTTTTAAGAGGAAATTATGGCCTTCCCCGCAATCAAAATGGAATTATTAAAATAGGACATTGGCCATAATTTCAATCAGGATAAGACTTAAAACATACTTATGTGGTTCTCACTGTAACACAGGACCATGGGAAGACCTTGGAACATGACTTTCCTATCGTTGCTCACTGAGTTGGGGCATATTTCATCTAACCACAAGCCACATCCATCCCTGTCAACTTAATGAGAGAATAAACATTTAAGGAAATGGATCTCCCTTGGGACCTAGCATTGTTAAATTGTCCCTAAGTGTTTTTAGTCTGTTTATGGCTCATTCTCTGTTTCAAGCTTTAAAAAAAAGTCACTAAAATTCCTAATAAGGAAAGTCTCGGTTGAAGGACAGAGTAAATGACAATTTTCACGGTTTGTACCACTTCATGTAAAAAAATCAGTCATTAGTTTCATGATTCACACTTACAGGCAAGAGATGAAAATAACTTCTTAAAATGTCCTAGAAGATATTCTCAGGAATTCTGTTACAGTACTATAGTACTGAGCGGAAATTTATTAATGACAGTGAAACTTACACTGCTCCCTTGTTTGACTCTTTCTCTTGTTGTCTGAGTGGCAAAGTAAAAGCCTCTAAATGTGCAATGCTATTTTCAAAGTGAGCTGAAAGAACCAGGGACTCCTGGGTTTTAGGCCTCCAGTGGTCAGTGCTCTTTTGTGCTTTGTTCACAACACTGTTTGTGAGGTATTTGGAGTGATTTATGAGTATTGCTTTTAGAAATCAGATCCTCTGGTAGCCTGTATGTTTACAGGACACTTACTAATGTGCTGAAATGTAGATTATGAGCTCTCATCATTGCTGCTATTTTCAAACTTTCAAAAAAGAACATGATGAAGGATAGAGTAGTTACATATGTTGGTGATAAGGGAATAATGGAAGGGAAGCAACTGCAGAGAGATTCAAGAGCATCCTAGGAGCTACAATGGCAAACTTAACCGCTATGAGTGTTTTATTTTGAAGTGAAAATCGTGATGAGGGAACTTGGCTGAATTCCAGTTGTATAGTAAGAGGTGCAAGTGTTTAAATTGTTGCGAAATTACTTTAATCTTTGACATTGTTTTCCATTTCTAAAGTGCTAATGTACAGTGAAGTACAACAACAATAAGAATTTACAGGCAAAATCAGTGGCAACTAGTACCCTGGAGAGGTACAAACAACACTGCATTGCTCACTTCTGCTCTCGGGCATCCATATATGCGGCTAGCACACATGTACACCCACACATTCATACACATTTCCCCTGCCCACCCCCATATTTATACATTCTTTCTATATACATATGTGTTTGGCTGTTCCACAGTACTTCCATGGCAGCTAAATAATTGGATGCGCACTTCCCTGGGTTTATGTGGCACCTTCTCTGCATTGTTTTTGCTTCAGTAGCCTCTCTGGCAATTGACTGGGAATGTGGTTAGCCCCCACACTTTGCTGCTCTTGTGACATAAATCTGCCTGTTCCTCACTGGCTTCCTTCTAGTGCTATACTGAGAAATTGTGCACCGGTCCATTTCTTCACCTGGGCTAAACGTCAAACAGGTTGGTGTACAAAGAGAACAGACTGTTCATTCCAGCGTCATGTTTGTTCTACAGTCAGTTTTGCCATTCAGGGTGTCACAGATGGCCTCATGGTCCCCATTGCTGGAGGCTTGGCTGCCAGCAGGAACATGGCCATTGCGCTCTGTTAAGAGATTGAAGGTGAAGAACTGGCATGGGTCCTTTTGTCTGCTGCCTTCCTGTAAAGGGCTCAGGAAAGAGCTGGAGTTTTTCCATTCCTGGAACGTGCACATCTCCATATGTGGGTGAGTGATTTTGCTCAGGTAGCCAGGGCTGGGAGATGCTGAAGATAATGTCCTCTGACTGCCGCTTAGGAAACTCCCGCTGTCTTCCAGAGAGTCTTTCCTAGGGTGTTCAAAGGAGCACCGATTCCAGTTTCTGTAGCTGTAGGCCCACCACCCCAACTGCTTTCGACGGTGGCACTGGCATTTTAGGATCTGTATAAAAGCCCTCTTGAACTCTTTGCTTGAGCAAGGGTAGATGACTGGATTCATGCAGCTGTTAAAGTAGCCAAGCCAAAAAATCACCTTGAAGATTGTTTCAGGAGGCTTCAGAGCCGAAAACAGAGATCCTGTCCAGAAGAAACAAGCAGAGACAATATCTGAGATAATTGGTTTGTCTACCTTTAGGAAGGGTAAATGTCCCATCAGATCATTGTTAGAATCTGTATATTAAAAATCCTTAGCGCATGTTGCTTTCATTTTTGTCTTTTGGTAATAAAATGTTACTTTTGTTATTTTTAAAGCTAATAAGGAAATACTTTCCACCATCTGAAAGCTAAAGGAGCACATAATTGATGTAGAATTAAAAAATAAAAAGCAGTCCTTGTGTTTATATGTACACACCTGTTGCACTAACATCTGTTGATCCCAATGAAAGATCAAACCTCCATTGTCCAAGCTATTGCACAATGCACACGTGTGCTGCCTTCAAAGAGCTTTCGCATGTCATTTTTGAAGAAAAAGGTCTAACTGTTCCCAGGCTTCTCGGAAGGAACGTGTTCAGACACACCTTATAACTTCTAATACACTCTCTGGCAGCTTCTAAACATCACCCCATTTATCTTATTATGATAGTACAAACCTCTTGAAACTTGAAGTTAATTGTGGTACTTCCCATATCTCAGGCATTCATAAAAGTGGTATAACCCAAACAAAGAGGTTATTTTATGAATACTTCCTTTTTCGTTCACAACCAAATAATTTCCCTAAAGAAGCTGACCAAATGAAAAATTCATACTGGGAAGTCCATTTCATGTACTTTTAGTATTAAAAACATGCAATTGATCAGTTAAATTTAGCAAACGGGGCTTTATAAAAGAATGTATGACATTTTTAAAGCAGAACAGGCATTCAACAATTATCCAGCTGGGAAAATACCTTTGTGCCTGGCTCAAGTAATCAAAGAGTGGTGATTCAGGAGAGAATTCTTATGTCAAGTACTGGAGTTAGGTTTGAAGAGTTTTTCAAATGGAAGGTGACATTCAAGCCTGAATGTCACATCTCTGAGAAGAGCAACCTTTTACAATGGTGTGGTTTCAGATTCCCCGGGCTATGAAAGCAGCTGAGTCAGTTGTGACTGTGAGGATGCTTTAGTGGGGAGGGATATGATTCTAGGCATATTTCCCATCTCATAGCAGTGTAGAGGCCACAGCTTTGGCCTCAAAACTATGCAAAAGCACTTCCTAGCTTCTTGGGTAAATAGCTCTTATGTGCCACAGTAGATACTGCTGTTTATCTAGATGACAATGCTGGCCTGGTGCTGACTATAGGGGTTTGAGTCTCCTTAGCTCACAAGAAAGCCAAAGGGAGGTAAGTATGTGTCATTCCTCACACACCCACTGCCCTTCTCTGTGTGTCAGCTAGTCCGTGAGCTGGCTCAGAAGAGAAAATAAGATGCTGAGATGGCATTAGCTATCTGAGAGACTCTTCCCCCCCTTCACTTGGGCAATAGGAGTCAGGAAAGATCCTGTGAATCTGCAATAATAGATTTTTTCCCTGGCAGTGTTTTGGTATGGTGCCAGCTAGCACTAGCTCTACCTACTGCCTTGGAGCTAAGCAACATGCTAGCCATTAAGGTTAAAATGGAGATTTTAAATTACAAGGTTCATAGTATTTGTTTCATGACTCCTGCACTTTACTGACTTCTACTCCATGTGCAAGAGTCTTGTAAGTTGAACCCATGTCCCTTACTGCTTTGTTGCTGCTAATGATTTGCAGGGTTTGACCAATGCCTCTTCTGTCCATCTGGTGGAGATTCTACATCAGTCCTGATTGATACTGCAGAAAGTACAGGGTACAACATGTCTAACATCAGAGAAACTATGAATTGTATTTGATAAATTTCCATCAGATAAATTAAATCAATGCAAGCACTTAAAACTGTGTCTTGTGAGTGTTACGTACTTTTTGATGAAAGATTCAGTGACAATTCATGTAATTCTATGAAATAAGCCCTTAAATAGGTGTCAAATTCTTATAAAGCTTTAGGAAAAGTTGATCTCAGTTCATAACTGCAGCCAAGATGAGCAAGATGCTCCAAAATTTCCCACATGCACAGTTGCAAACCTTTTCACAATTCATTTTGTAAATAATAATTGCTAATATTTTCCCTTCAGTTTGGGGAAAAGAGAAGCTTTGTGACTTTACAAAACAAGTACAAAACATTATTATGTACAACAAGGAACCTTTTGGAGCTCATATGGATAATTTCTTAATTATTTTTTCTGGTTCTCCTTTAAAATATAAATGAGTTTTAGCTCTTAAAGCACAGTAAACCTTGTGAAGTGGCTAAAGAAGTCCCATTTTTTCCTATGTGTGAATGCTGAATGAGCAGTGGTGAATTTTTCCAGATCAGTTGGTTTGCCTTTCTCTCATACTGTAACAATTGAAAATCTACAGGACATCCCTCTACCAGATTTAAATATTTTTAGGCAGGTTATATATGGACAGAGTAAATGCTATGATATACTTTTCAATAAAATAAAAAAAAAATTTAAGGAGGTTTACTGACAAATTTTGTTAAATTCTCTAAGGACAAATAAAATGAGCTAAGCTATATAGAGAAGAAAACTGGGAACCAATGTAGATAAATGAGTTATGCTTGTATAATCTATATTCCACATGAACTGAATATAACTACATACAGTAAAGACTAAGAGACCAAATAGGGAAAAGGATAAAAAGCTGAGTGTTGAAAAATGGCTAATCTCTGTAAACTGCTTCAAAGAGTATGCGTTCCTTAAGGAAAAAAGGTAAGGAGCTTATGCTTATCTTACGCTTATCTCATGATAATCTGTTTTTCAAATGCCATTTGAAAAAAATGACATGCAGGCTATTTTCAGCAGCTGCAGCGTTTTCAAAGCTCTTATATTAAAGGGCAGCAGCACAAAAGAGCAGAGAATTTCCTCATAGCAACCCTGACTGACAGAGGCACTTTGTGTTCAGGCCTGATTCTAGAAAAATCACTGAGCCCTGATCAATCATTTAAAAGCTATCATGACCCTAGCTGAGTCATTAACAGAAAATATGGAAATAGATCAGTTTGGAAAGCTGTGTGGTAGTGTGACTTGAAAATAAAGATCAGCATTTAGCTACAATAGTAGAAAAGTTTTGAAACTAAGAAATTCAGGAATAAGTGTCAAGGAGTTAATGAAAACACTCATCATTAAACACCACATTCTCCGCTTTTTCTTGGTTCTGCAAACAGCACAATGCAAGTGTTGCTTGACTGGTAAATTATACACAAACTAGTAGATTAAGTTTTCACAAGAAGGTAAGAAAGTATGCTTTTTCTGAACAAGGACTATTAATTTGATAAATAAGCCATTGATTTACAGACTGGTGTGTTAGTTGCTCTCAGTTCAGACTGATGTATTAAAACTGGATAGAATTCTTCTTAACTCCTCTACCCTTCCTAATATATATATATATATATACACGTGCAACTGCTCTGAAGGGAGATGGATTTCATCTATGAATTTTGTCTATGGTGTAGTGCCCTATTACTTCCTATTTTTTTTCAAAAATCAGGTGGTAGGTAGACAATTATTCCAAGAAGGCCCTAGCAATAAGAGAGGTCACTGCAGTCTCAGTGGGAATAAATTCGTATATAGGAGCACGACTCATTTGCTTTCAGATAGCACTTTTGATCTGTCAGTCATCCTGACTTCGTGCTATCCTCCTGATTTTACCAGTGGGCAATCTGAGCTGGGGGAAGGTAAAGCAATCAGCTGAAGGTCATATGCTAATAATTTTCACCAGTAGGGAAGTTTTTGTTTTACTGAGAAGAGACCCATGAGACCTGACACGACTCTCTTAACCCCTAGAACTCACAGTGGGTAGGTAGTACAGTGCATTCAAGTAGTGTGTTTGGTGGGTCCTGCTGCCTTCGCCACTACCCAAGAAAAAGCAGAATTCAAGAATATTTCCTGAGATTAACAGAAACTGGTTGTTGCACGTGATCAGATACATTGCTGGCCTTGCAGAGGCTATATGCAATGACTACGTGATTCTAGCAAAACTCCACCTATGAAGGGATCCATGGCTAATGAAGGGATCCTCCACCACCAAAAGCTACAGATGCTCTGAAATGTAGTAGTTTTGTAATACAACTTTTGATCATGGTGAAGGAAAAAGGACTGAGGAGACATGACAATTTGTCTTTAAAAACATAGAAGTTACCTGCAAAGAAGGAGGAAAGTAAATTTTTTTCCATGTCTACAGTGGCAAATATATGAAGCACAGTGATTTGAATTGCAGCAAGACAAACTGAGATTATGGATTGGGAAACACTTTCTGTCTTCCAAGACAGAAAATTCTGGAACATACTGCCTAAGAAAGGTGTAAAAATGCAACCCTGGAGGCTCTTAAAAACAGAGTAGACACACGTCTACTGATTTATGTATAGCTGATCCAGCTTTTGGGTTGGAGGATGCCCTGAATGACATCTTCAGGTCCCTTCTATTCCTTTTTTGTCTGATTAACTCTGCAGAATATAGCTGTGTTCATCAGGAAAACTTTATGGCTTAAGTTTTGGCAGCCCAGCAGAGTTTTACATTTGCAGTACTAGAATCCCACTGACAAAGTAGTCTTAGATCCCCTTGGTAAATATATCCATTATTTAGGTTGAGGATTAACTGTTAGAAAAATGGAATGTCCAAGACAGATACTTGTTTGGGCACTTATTCTCTTCAGGCCTGTGGAAAGTTTCTGAGTTTTTGTATTCGGTCCCTCCTCACTGGGTGGAATCCTAGCCTGAGTTTTCTACAGAGAGAAGAAAAGCTGTTCTTTATTACCCAGAAGGTGGTTTAGATGGATGTTGCCATATATACCATGTACTTCTAAATATAGTTTAATTTGGTGACTATTATGCAAAGCTCCACTGACTTTCACCATATAAAGATATGAAAAATATTTTGATTGGCTTGTATATTTTTAACATTACCCTTTTCCCTACCTTGTTCTTGGAATTAACAACAATACCTTTTATTTAGCTGCGCACATGCTTTACCTCATAATTAACCTGTCAGGAGCAAACAACTGCGGGCTATTTTGGTACCTTGATAAAATGATAAAGCTAAGCCTACTAGACACACTCTCTAAACATGAGACTAGTATTTCCTTCCTTGATCTCCAACTACTTTCCCATCGCAGTCTGATAAACAGATTAAATATTTCCCTGTACTGATTTAGATTGCTTTTCAAAATGGCTGGAAAATTTTATGTGTGATTATCTATCTCCTCCGTGATTTATTTGTGATGGGGGTAGCCAGAGCGGCTTCCCTACTCAAACTGATCGCTCTCTTGATGCTTCATGTTTAACAGCTTCACTCTAAGAGAATGTAAATTTTCTATTCTCTTTTATTTTTCTCCACTAAACCCTGTGATTTTTTAAACATAGCACTGCAATCTTATCTCTGATTGCACCATTGACACCAATGAAGTTTTTGCAAAGCCTGTGTCCATCACAAATGGAGAATCAGAAATATTTCAGAAACTCAATCAACTTGATCATTTTTTATTGTTATTTGACCATGCTCACCAGACTTGATAGAGCTGTTCAGTTTGGAAATACATTGAGCAACAACAAATATCATAAAAAGAAATTAAGAAGTATTTTATTTAGCAAAAGCTTATTTCATTTAGGGTCTGACTGGTTCTTTATAATGAATGCTTTATTACACAGAAAGTAAGTAAAGCACCCTCAATGAAATTAGGGAACATTGTGGGAAACAATTTGCCATATTAATTGTCTTAACATATGCTGCAGAATATCTGTCCAGAACATCACTGAGACATTAAAATTCAGAGTCCACTGGAGTCAGTGGGAGTCTTTGAAAGCCTTTGTAAAGGCTCATAAGGACTTCAGTGGTCTTTGGAAGAGCCCTTAAAATAGCAGGGTGAGCAGCAGGAAAATCTTCTGGACTGGCTTAATCCCAATACTCTTAATTAAGGAAAACTCTTCATTGAAGGAGGTTTTGATGTAGCCCTCTGCAGAGGAAAAACACACACATGCATGCACGCACACACATACGCACACGCTCTCGACTGTCTCATATTCTTTCCTGCTCTGCTATTTTTCTTCCATCTAAATATCTGCTCCTTTGCTGCTTCTCACAACTGACCACTGTATTCATAGAGAAAGGAGGATGGGAAAGTTAAGACCTTCTATTTATGGATCCTTAATGTAATAGCTGGCGAGCTTCTTGACAAAAGTATAATACACAGGACATGTTTGAGTTTCCACTTCCACTTTAGGGAAGAAAGAACTTAACATCAAAATTAGGTCTGCCAATGCAACCAACCAATCAGACAAAACCCCCAAACTACGTCCAGGAGAAGGGAGAAAACTTGCTGC
The DNA here is from genome assembly GCF_000737465.1 of Haliaeetus leucocephalus. NCBI lineage: Eukaryota > Metazoa > Chordata > Aves > Accipitriformes > Accipitridae > Haliaeetus > Haliaeetus leucocephalus. The sequence goes on along the minus strand of NW_010973092.1, from coordinate 13,081,336 downwards.
TCCAGTTGTATGCATATGCAAGGTGATGAGATACTAGTGATTAGTTGGAGTTTAAATCTGAAGAATAACGTATAAGATAATGTTTATGAGCTAAAACTTTTGAAAATGCCTTTGATATCTCTGTGCCATTCTGCTCTGTGTGCTACTTTCTGCCACACAAAGGAGATAACTATGTATAAGTGACCAACAGTTGTCTCTGATGACAGATATTTGTGAAATATCACTGGGTTCCATTTTGTGGTTATATTTCTTCCATTCATCCTTCATGCAAGGAATATATATATATTTATACGTGATGCAACTGAAAGCCAAGAACTTAATAGAATTACAAAATTATTGCAGTGGGAAGGGATGTTACAGGGTCTCTTGTCCAGCCCCCTGCTCAAAGCAGGGTCAACACTGCATTAGGTCCCCTGAAGCCTTCCCTTTTGAAGGCTGAAGAAGCCCCATTCCCTCACCCTCTCCTCACACAAGGTGCTCCAGCCTCATGATTGTTTTGGTTGCCTCCACTGGACTCCAGTTTATCGTTGTTTTCCCCTGCATCAATGCAGTACTCCAGACACGGTCTAATGAGTGTTGAGTAAAAGGGCATAATCACTTTGCTCCATCTACTGCCTTCGTTCCTGTTATACAGCCCAATATGCTACAGCTTGCATCTGATAGGGGCATTTGAATAATTTTACATCCTATGTTAATGTTTGTGTGAGTCATCCTCATGGGAGATGGTATTCTGTGTGTGTATTTTCATGAATGCCATTATTTATTATTTGTACCCAGTGGGAGGAAAATTTTAAAATATTAATGATTTTTAAATTTAAAATTAAGCACATTCTCCTTTACTGTCTGCCTTCTCTTTAATATCCCTGCTTTTTCTTTTTCCATCCAGGCATGTTCACTTTTCAGTTACTTACTTCCTTTCATCCTATTAATGTTTAAATATTTATTTCTACTCTCCTTATGTCTTATTTAGTTTTTAACTCCAACTGCTAATCTCTTTTCTAATCACTTTATGTTGTGATAATTGACTTTCTATTAATTAAACATCCATTTTTAATAAGTTGTGTATTTGATATCAATTAAGTATCTAAATTACTTATAGAATCATCAGTCCTGTTCAGAATCAAGTATTTGATACTTAGATTAGATAATGGTTGAGCAGAAGTATTGTGAATTTCCTGGATTTAAGGAGAAAGTCTCCATGGATGAGTTTTGGTTTATCAGGTGCTATGTTTTCTGCCCATTTCAAAAAATTACATTTTAAAATCTTTTAAATCCAGTTTTGATTAGATAAGAGCCAACCTAGGGTGAGTGTATGTTCCTGTTTACTGGAACAAATACAACATCTGGGTTTTTTGAAACAAAATAGTCTGGAGTTGTTTATGTACTTCACTGTGTGTCAGTTGATATTCCAGTAATAGCAAACTAGCTACAATAAAATATGTCGTGAAACAATAATGGGGTAGAAGGAGAGGTTCACTGCACAGGTTTTTGTCATTGTCTTAAGATTAAAGAAAAGCCATAAAATTTGAAACTACTTGTCTTTATTCGTAACAAGTAGAAAATGAAGTGTTTCAAAGCTTGAAACACTGAGTGGGGGTATTCTGGAGAGAAGGTAAAGAATCAGTAATAAGTATTTGGAAGTTTTGTTATAGAGTCTGGTCAAATTTAAATAGTTAAGGTAACCTTGGAAGGCAAACATATCCTCCCTCATTCAGAGGAGAGAATTATTCTATTTTGGTGCAGATTGGAGTCATTCTGACTCAAGTTAAATTTCAACTTTTCAACATTCCACACAAAAGAAAATTCCAATGTTTTAAAAATTGCTGTAGTGATGAAAAGCATTGCAAAATACAAAATGATAACAAATGAGTTCTGAAACATGAAAAACAGGAAGCTTCAACAATATCAAACCCTGTCTCTCAATCTGTTCTTGAGAAGACAACTTCTGCAAACATGAGTATTGTTTTGCAAGAAATTTGATTTACGATGGAACTCAGCCTGCCTATGAAAAGTGATTTGACCAAATTTGTAATGTGATCAGCAAGAGACTTTCCTAGTGCTAGGCAGTTGATATCTGCTGATGGCCTGGCTGGGAACCTCTGCTTCTCTCCTGCAATTCAAGCTGTAATTCCTGCTGCAGCCGTAACTGTTGGTAGCTGCTAATGGCTGAGTTACAGCCACTTCATAATAAACAGGGAAAGCTCAAATGCTATATGTGTATAGCTATTAAAATTCTCCCTGTAAAAGTAATAAGCTGCCTCTGACCAGAGTTGTTATGAGTATGAGTTTAGAGAATGCGGAAAGGATGTGTTCGTCTTTTAAGCTTTCTGCGGTCCTTTTTACCACATGCTTAGCCAAGTCAGCATGCCAAGGTTTTAAAGCTAATTGGATTTCTAAAGCTCCTGATTTCTTTCTTTCCAGCATTCAGTGTTTGTTTACATTCCCCTGGACTTATTTAATATAGGAACCCCCCCCCACAGTTTACAAACAGTAGAGGATGAAGTAGAAAGTATGGTTATAAAATTGAGCGTTGGTCAGGCTGGGAGGGACTGTAGGCCTTCTGGAGAAGAGGGTTAGGATAACAGTGAAAAAAGATCTTGAGAAATAGGAATAGTATCCAAAATCAACAATAAAATTCAGTAAGGAAAATGAAAGGAAAGATGGCTAGCATTTGGTTATGGTTTTCAAGCATGTTGGAGTCTCTGTGCGATGCCTTGGGCTGCATATCCCAGTGGCTGTCAGGCTGGCGGACACCATGGGAATCACGGTAACCCTGCAGTCACCAACATGCACTCCTGTGTTTGTGGGTAACTTGTGTGTGTGTTGGGGGAAAGCACTTCACTGTTGCGGAAGGAGAAATATCAAATAAGGAGTAACTGACTAGACAATGATATTGCACAAGATAATGTGGGAGAAATAGAAATACAAACACGATGCTGTTGCAAGTACAGCTGTTCTTGTTTTTCATTGTATTAATAGGTATGTTACGTATATGCCCAAGGATCTAGGCCAGCTGTTAAGAAAAGTGTCCTGGTTGTGAGGAATTTATGTTCTAGAACTACCTATAGCAGTTGTGGGATTCTCTTTCCTGGAGCCTTCTGGCTCTACAGTGAGCCAACAGTTGTGAGGGGTAATGAAGGTATCATTCAACCAGTCCTCAGCCCTTGAGTCTTTCATTTCCCTGTTTTCCAATTGAGTCAAGGAAGACACAGAGAGAAATCTCCCCTAACTGTCCTGACAGGTTAAAAGTGGTTTATACTCATTCCTCCATCCCATTCAAACAGGGAAATAAATCTCTGCAAACTAATACATTATTGGTATTAACTTAACTCAGTAACTCCTACCAATCTAAGGCCTGATCCTGTATAGACAAGTGCTTAAGCAGACAAATGAAAGTAGCAGACATAGACAAGTGTAGAATCTGCCCATAAAGAGCACATCTCCTTATGTATGTGTTCATGAGTAAGAGCAAAGCCTAAGGGAAACATTTTCCTTGCTGTCTCATAGGCTGAGAAAGGTTATTGTTTCTATTTTCTTATCCTAATTAAAATTAACTATTTCTTGTCATCCACACTATCTCTCTCATAAAGGTTATCTCATATTTCAGATGAACAAATCACTTCTATGAGACCTGCATGAACTTCATTCACAATGGCTCAAATTTGAGAGCCTTTTAAAGACTCCAAAAATACTTATCTAGAATGGCCAAAATAAAACCAGGACTTAACCTCCCTTGAAGCTTTGCTGATGGAGGTTGTAGTACAAATAGGGATCAGATCCTTTTACTAAAACCCAGAACTGCTACACCTTCTTATATTACAAGCAATTGCAAAGCAGAGTAGCTATATTTGCATTTTTAAAGGGACAGTGCCTATGTATTTAACCACAGAGCTACTAACACTGGTACTCCTGGCACAGTAAGATTGTCTCTGATTGATAGGCAGAACTTAAGAGATAGTCTATCATTTCCAGAGATCCTGCTCTGGTCTGCAGTCTATGACTGTCCTTCCTACAGCATCATACAAAAGATAGTGTTGATGCATAAAGCTTTGAGAGTTGAAAATTATTTTTAAAACCTTATGGTACAACAGACCATTTGCAAGTTGGTATTTAGAAGAGCAATTGAAAAGACAGACAGGAGCTTTATTTGCCCAGCCCAGAAAGAAAAAGAAAGAGGAAAGCTGTGGTTTAAAAAAGAACAATAAAAAAAAAAAGCAACAGGATTAAGGTTTTTCATGCCTCATCTATAGTTGTCATATTAGCAAAAATTCTGAGTATATATTGAGTAACAAAATATGGAGATACAAGATATGGAAAATACACGAGATATGGAAAAATTCCATCAAGCACTTACATTTTTGACACAAACCCTATATATCCTTGCATACTAGTCTACCACCTCTCAATCCAGAATAGCTATGATGACTTACACCGCACAGAGAGTTCATTTGTATTTGAATTGTGTTGCCCTCACATAAATATGATAAAATCAAGATCAATTTTAGTAAGAATCTTGTTTGGTACTCTAAAACTGACAGTAGATAGGGTCAGAAACCTGATGTTATTGTTATTATTATTTTGTCCAAAAGAGTTACAGACTTTTGCAGCTTGCTAACTAGAAAGAATATGGGCTAAGCTTATGCTTGTTTTGCAAAGGATTAGCTGATTAAGGGAGCCTAGAAAAACTAATCTAAGTCTGCTGACATTTCATTTGTTATACTTAAATATCTTCAATCACTCGGCATGCTTTGGTGTCTTTTTCTCTCCTTCTCACTTCTGACTTATAACTGAGGTGATCTGCCTTGGACATCATTGGTAAATAACAGGACTCTAGCATGGAATTGAGTAACACAGCTACAAAGATACTGTATGAACTTGCATTATATTTTTTCTCTTTTGTTACTTAGAGACTGATAGTTATTGCTTTTCGGTTTCTAGGTATCACTTCAAAGCCCATCAATATAGCTCAAAATCTTGCCATGGGCAATGGAGGAGGACTTTAATGAAGATACTAAAAAACCCATCACTTTTTGTTCATGTCTGTATTTCACAAATAGATACGCTAAAGAACATGCAGCTGAGGTCCTGAGGTATGGCCTCAATGCTTTAGGACCATATGCACATGTATAACTTTACTCAATGCTTTCATTATGACTACCAACCTGAGCAATAGCACATGTGTTGACAAATGCCATTGGCATCAGGACCTTGTGTCCACTGCTTTGCTGGATGCTGGATACTGAAAGCAGTGTTTCCTCTGAAATTATCACTTCTCTTCTGTCTTTAATTTCAATAGTTTTGGGATTTCCTATTGCTGCCCAGTGGATCAGTCCGGAATTTTGTTTTCGTTGGAGCTTTCTGATCACTGGAGTTGCTGCCATCGCTAAGGTTGAATGGTCAACATGAGTTGATTTCTTTGTATTTTTTCTGTATTGCTTTGCATATTTGTTTTTGTAAGACTTGAAGATTTCCCTTTGCTCCTCTGACCTGCAAATCAAAAGCCTACATAGGAAGTAGCCCAGAATTTGTGCAGTTTCATCTGCTTTGATAACAAACGGTTTTGTTCTAGAAAGTAGAGTTCTTTAAGTAACTGATAATTGGCATCCTTTGCAAATGAAAAGGCTTAAACAAGGGCTTAAGGGATGCTATTTTAGTAGTAAAATGAATCATCTTGAAATAATCTAGTCCTCCACATGTGACGAAACATGCTGTACTGGTCAATAAATGCCCTTATGATGTTTAGTTTTACAGGAATTGGCTAGAAAATAGGAGGAGAAGGTTGCTGCTATCACCCGTGCAGTTGAACATTGTACCAAAGATTGACCTGCAAATGGGCAGAGGGTCAGATTGCCACATATATCATTGATTTGTCCAAATTCTGTATAACTATTAACTTGAGGGCATCAAATCTAGAGAGCTAGGCTAGTTAGAGAGGGGAAGAGGGGGCAAGACCAAAATGAGATGAAAGACAAACCAGGCCTAAAGCCTTGCAGAAAGCAGAACCCAGTAGCATTGACAGTACTGGACCTAACATCTTGAAGTGTTTCCCATGGGAAACTAAGTGGCCTAATTTGGTATTCTTGGTGCAGAGATGCAGAGGTTGGCCTGATGTAACATAAATCTACATACTGTACTTGAATAACATTTTATTTTAAGAAAAATTTTGTATTGGCTGACCTGTAGCATGAAGAATATTTTATGTTCTTTTTATTATTTTATAGAGGGGTTTCAAAAGCTTAATATATAAGGATAGTCAAAACAGTTGTATCTTCATTATGAGGCTCTTGGGACTTTATCCCACTGCCAGTTAAGTTACAAGAATTTTGTTTCTGACTTCAGTGGATAAGATCACAGGTTTTGTGGGAGCGGGGGGGAGTCAGGTTCTGAACTGGGAAGTAAATAATGCTCCGCTGATCTCCACTGGAGTTAAGCAGTGGACTGGGGAAGTTAGTTAAAGTTGGTTAAAGTACTGGAGGTGCTGAGTTTTCCCTTTGGGGGGGGTTGGAGGGGGTGTATCTGGGAGAAGACTGGCAAGCCACTCTGATATCTTAATTAACAGGAATTAGACTAAACTTTTACCTAGTAGCCAGGGGGAAACATATGATCCTTCATTTTAGGTTCATTTTTTAAATAAAAGCATTGGCATAAAATTGGATATTCCTTTGTTTAAAGGAGGGAGTTTTAATGAGTGTTACCTTATTTCTGCAGGGCTCTAGTATCTACATAAAAATATTTTACTCAGTGTTTTTCAGCAAGACATATTTAGTATAGTCCTGATGCCTAAGAAAGGACTGTATGAGGGGGAAGAAAAACATTTTTAAAGAAGCAAGATATTTACTCTTCAAAGCTGAGTCACTGAATTTATGGCACAAGAAGTTGTCTCAAAGACACGTCTTCATTTCATTTTTTATGCTGTACCACAAATAATTTTGAGTAGCACCACAACTGTTTACAGACATGGAGCATTTATGAATGTGCACAACAAGGATATTCTATAGCTCTATTGCTATCTGGAAAAAATATCTGGTAGCTACTGGAATAAAACCAAATTTCTCACATGATTCTCTTTGATACCAGTTTTGCTGCATCATCAGGTGCTTAACACTAAAGGCAGCATGATTCAGTCCTACAAAAAGAGATCGTGGGTCATTCTTTGTTCTGATTGTGTCATGATGTTCAGTACGTCATAGTGCCAGTGCTGTAATTGCTCTCCATAGCTGTATAGAGCTCTGTCAGAGAGCTTTCCTTGCAGAGCCTTTTGATTCTTTCTTGAAAAACAATCTGAGAGTGTTAATATTATTTCTCTTCCTTTGTCATGGAATATTTATTCAAGCAACATCCCTGCTTTCAGCACCTCATCAGTTCCCAGTATATATCTGCTACCTGATGCCATAACCCTTTGTCTGGGATATCAAAATGGGTAGCTGCAGAATGTATGGAAATGCTAGAGTGGAAGAATTATAATTTTGTCTGGGAAACTAGTAGAAGAGCTGAGAACACTTTTAACATGAAGGAAGCTCTTCTACATATAAGCAGATTTGTTAAGACGTGGTTTTGGGGTGTTGCAGAAAGAATGTTTACTGACTTGTCAAATGTTTTGTGGTTGGATCCTCAGAAATCCAGAGTTGCTCTGCTAACGCCATTCTCCAGAGTCATGGCATTACTGAGTGAAACAGGGAGCAACAAAAAACAGTAAAGATGCAGATATGAGGGTATGATTTGGGTTAATGATGCAAATATAAGGTATGAAAAATACAGGCTAAGGAAGAAGCCTATCCTTCTGGTAAAGTGAAGGTAAGTATCTAATCTGGACTCAGTAGCAGAAAAGGTATTGCAGTTTGCAGTCCTACACTGATGAGTGAGTGGGTTGTGATTAAAGCAGTCCAGGGCACCTATGGAGGGTTTTGTAAATCATCAGCACCTTTTGGATTCTACAGTTTGCCTATCACTGAAAATTATTTCATACCATTGTGTGCTTTTTGTAAGGGTTCTTAATAGCATTTCATTTAATTTTGTGACTTCAAGACACAAAGCAAAAGATTTCTGGTATGAAGAATGCAGCACTCAGCAAGAAGTCTTCCTCCACTGCTGTATCCTCTTCTCCAGTTAAGGATGGCTGCATTATGCATGTCACAAAAAGGTCTTTTCCCCACCTGTTTTAGTGAGCAATGCTTTAGTCATGCCTAACATCATTAATTAACTTTGCACTGATACACAGAAATGAAAAATCCAAGGTTCTGGAGTGTGCTGAATAATTAAAAAAAAAAAAAAATCAGGGACAGGGAACAAAACCAGCCCTATTCCTAGTCAGCAAAACAAAGGGAAAGTACCTACTGTTTAAATGCATGTGGATACTATATTGGGTACTATGTATACCTTTTTTCTCCCTTTCTTAGACTAAAGGCTGTCAGTTAAGAGTTGGGCCCCTGAAAGGATTTCTAGGCAGAAGACTGGGGAGCCAGCAGGCTTCATTGCAATGCCAAGATGCTGATTTTTTCACTCTTCTAACCAACACAATGGTAACTCTTTCTGAACCTCAGCTCTGTGGGGCACCAAGTGCTCACAGCACTCAAGTGAGCGTGTTGGGGGTTACAGACACCCAGTCTGTGGTGGGTCAGAGGCCACAGCAGTGGTTTTAGCCCTTCAGCCCACCCAGCACCTCTACCAGCACACAGTGTGTTGTGGTGGAGGCTCGCAGCCTGTCACCTCACTGATGCCTTGGACACAATTTATATGAAAGATAAAATTGTATTGTGACAAGCAATACATTCTCCACTCGGGTGTCTTAAGCAACGACTCATTAAACCTCCCAGGAAAGACCAGGAGTTTTGAAATAACTTCTCAAAGGGAAAACTGACACTCTTTCAGGAAACTTAATTGTTTCTCGCATTGCTTCTGCCCTGTGACCATAATGTTTTTAATGGACTGGTCTGCATCTGTGTTCATTGACAGCATCAGTAGCTATACTGGCTTCTGCTAGCTAAGGATATGCTCTACTGCATTCACATTTGCTTTTTTTCTCCAGAGTTCCTTCAGTAATACAAAATCAAGGAGGGAATCTACTTTATCAGGGGATCATGACCTACTAGCTACATATCTAGTACTACTACTGGTACAATGTGGTTAAAATATATTTCTGTCCACAGGTATGTATTTTTGCAATGGTTGGAAACTTGCTCTGTGTTATAAACTTTCTTTAAGAGCCAGCACAAGGGCTTAAACTTCAGTAGCCAAAGAGAACTTTGCTCACAATTTTCCTTCTCTTCGGAATTTTTCACATCCTTAACATTAGCTTTATGCAGATCTTGAATCATAAAGATTTTTAAGTTTATGATACATTAAGCTAGAGATTATAAAGTTGCCCTGCAATATCTTAAGTAGTTGTCTTGCAGTAAAGATTCTAGTCTAAATGGTATTACACATTCACTGAAATTACAATTTTATAATACTTCACTAGGCCAGGTTGCTGAACTCAGTTTGGTTTTCTATAACAGTCTCTAAAAATATTCGCTTACCACTCAATTAGAAATGTTTTGGTAGGGTAACTAAGTAAATACGAATTCAGAACATTAATAAAGGCTTTTTCTCCTTTTTCTTTTTCCACCTCTTTCCATATTTAGGCTGCCAGATTGTCTCTGTCTCAGAGAAATGAATTTTGGACAGATATTTTTGAGAGCTTACTAATTCAATATCTTGAGATATTCCGTTTCAGAGGTAGTGCTAGTATGAAAGACAATACAAGCAAATTTCAGAAGGACTTGGGAACACAGAGCAAATCAAAAAAGCAAACAAAGGGCTACATCAAATGCTTTAATAATATTTTAAAGTTGAAAGTGAACAAAGTAGCTGCCAAAACCTCACATGGCAATCTCCTGAAATGCCTGAACTAAGCAAGACCTATTGAAACCAATGAGAACCTTTCTGTGGGGATCAGTGGGCTTTGTGTGTTTGCTTTTAGGATTTGATCAGTGATGTTTGAACTGAGAACTAGAACTTCTTCAGCTTCCCAAAGCTCAGGGGAGTTTTGCACCTCATCATTAGATCAGGTTCATTTCCATTTAAGACACCTGATAATGCCAGAAGACCTACTGTATTATAGTCCAAACATGTAACAGTAAATTAAACCAAGAACATTCCAGTGCTGAAATTCTGCGTTCTTATCTAGGATTTTTGTTAAAACATCCTATAAAAATGTTTCTGAAACCTAATTCAGTTCAAAGACCATAAAGGGGGATTTAATATATAAACTCTGAAGATGTTGTCCCCTGATTTGACATCTGCCCCATTACTGAGACGCACTACCAGATGAGCAGACTTTCTGCAGGCTGCACACTTCACAAAGTTGCAGCATGACTCTCTGAAAAAGCCAACATCAGAAGTAAATCACTTTCACTTCCCTTCCTTTCATCTGTTCACTGCAGTTCTCAAAATGACATCTACATATCATTCATCTGATTTTTTTCTATGATATTTTTGTAGTAAACATCTAATCCTCTTCCTCCCCCTCCCCTTGCAATCCCTTGATTACCAACTTACCTAGTGGCAGAACAATGAAGAAAGGTAGCCAGCACAAGATAAACATGCCAACCACGATTCCCAGCGTCTTGGCTGCCTTCTTTTCTCTAGAGAATTTAAAAAGTTTGAAAGCTAAGGAGTTCCTGGGATTGTGAGCCTTGGATTTGGTGTTGTTTAATGTGTCCTCATGAATGTTCCTGTAATGAATCCGTAAAGTCAGCTCCTTGGAGTTGGACATTTCTTTCATAACCCCAGCTTCCAGGTTTTTAGTAGTCCTTTTTGCCACTATGTAGACCCGACAGTACATCACGAGGATGACGATTAAAGGAATGTAAAATGACCCCAAGGAAGAAAACAAAGCATAGAATGGTTCTTCAGTGATGCGGCACTCTTTATCATCCTTGGGTGCTGGTTCTTTCCAGCCCAAAAGAGGCCCAATAGAAATCACCATGGAAAGGACCCAGACACCTAGGAGAGCTAAAATTGCCCTTCTTCTTGTTACCAAAGTTGGATATTGGAGAGAATAACGTACCCCTATATATCTATCTATAGAAATTGCACACAGACTTAAAATAGAAGCTGTACAGCATAGAACATCAACAGCTGCCCAGATATCACAAAATATCCTCCCCAAAACCCAGTAGCCAAGGATTTCCAGTGTAGCAGAGAATGGAAGGACAGTAAAACTCAGCAACAAATCTGCTATTGCGAGGTTAATTATGAAATAGTTTGTAGGGATTCTTAAATGTCTATTGCAAGCAACAGAGAGAATTACCAAGATATTACCTATAATAGCAAAAAGTATAAAGGCACCTAGGATAAGCCCCACAATTATCGCCCTACTGATATCCAAGGCAGGTGAATCCAGATTGCTTGCTGTCTCATTAGAGTTGTTTGCAGAAAGATTGCCATTATTTAGTGCAGACACTTTCAAATATCCAGGTATTGATGAATTGGATTTATGGCCAAGGTAGGTATTCATCTTAAAAATCTTCCTCCATAGCAAGTTATGATTGGATCCCTTGCACAACACGCAGATGCTTTGAGTTCAGCTGAAAGTTATCTCTCTACCCAAGAAGTTGCTGCAAAGCCCCGGCCAGTTTTAGATTGAGAACTCATCTCCCCAGGAAGCTGTTAGCCATGAGCATGTAAAACTTGCACAGCGTGAAGTCTTCTGAAGCCTGTCAGGAATAATAGGCTGTTCAAACTTGCTTAATTTCTCATACGAACTCGTTTAAACAGAAATTAGCAGGCAGAAGTCTTGGCTGGAGCTCGAAAGTAGCTGTTTCGATCATGACGTCCCTGCAATAAAAGACAGGTTTACTGTTTTCCCTTTTGCATTTGTGGTTCTGTTGGAAGGATGCCCCTGTCTAGCTGCTGTGACATGCGTCTCCAAGAAGGGTTTGTCAGCATTTAGGCAGCTCTGCATGAACTCGCTGGCTGTGCTCACACTGCATGTGCTAGTGACATCACTGCGGCTGGCCCCGTCACAGCGCTAGAGGGCAATGCAGTTCAAGTTAAAACTTCCATATCAAAATCTGAAAGCTAAACAAATGGAATATATCAATCTTAATTAAAGCATTTGCCACATAAATCTGGATTGGAAACCTTTTAAAAAAAAGTTTCATTATCTGAGAAAAATATACTCACTGGGATGTGGTGAAAAAAGCGATTTCAGTACAAAATGATCTAGTGCCCTTTGCCTTTTGCTCACCAAGGAAATTTATCTGAGTTTATTTTGTAATTGAAGTGAATCACATGCCATTTTAGAGAACTAATCATCTCCCACCTTCTAAGGAAAAATAGGTGGGTTCCAAAAATCCCTAGTTTATTCATAGATTCAGTATTTAATGATGGCATAAAAACATACATGGGAGTAGTTTGTTTCTAATTGTAAACTTTCTGTTAATAAAGAAAAAGTAACAGGTGATCAAAATCTCTATTAAGATCTTTATGTTTGTTCTATGTACCAGGCACATCTGTGGCTTCATCTCCTCTTTTCTACCTAGATAACTTTTCTAAGCATAGGTACATGATGAATCCCAGCCTTGAACAGAGCTGAGCACCCTTACCCACAGCCAAAGTGAAGGCAGTGAAAAGTATAAAGTAGTCTTTTCAAGGTACTCTTTATGCTTAAGTATCTCCCTATATCTTTGCTAAGGGCTGTGAGATCACTGAGACTGTTGTTAACTCATTGTAGCTCTGAGAAGAGCTATCCTCTTACAGTATCCTATAAATGAAAAAAATAGGTAACAACTGATTTATTTTTTAGATAATAGCCTTTAATGTTGAAAACAGTGGTTTCTTGGTTTCTTCATTTTGTGTAGCTTTCAGTCACCAGGTGGGGAGAGATCTTTATAGCTCGGTGCCATTAAAAACAAAAAGTGAAAGATTAGCTGAACATATAACTGCCAAAATACTGTTCTCAACTTTCTGTCATCAGATTATGTCCTGCAGCTGTTGTCTGCAGTACTCTGGGTTACTGTATATTGATTTTCCTGTTACAAAATGTACTGTGTTTAAAATAAAAGGTTCATTTTTAATAAGGCAGCTATGGCTGAGAGTTGCAGAGTGCTGGTTTTAAGGACAAACCATGTAAACAAAAGCTCTGGTTGAATTTTATTTGAGAAGTGTATGGCAGATGTTTGTATAGCCCTTCCCAACAGGGACTATAGCAAAGCACTATCATTCAAAAACTTTTCTTTGAAACATTTACAAGAATGACATGATAACATGTCATGGAGTCACTGAAGGGAAGAGCAACAAACACTCAATTTATGAGCTTAGCCTCAGCTTTTCTGCCTCTGCTTTCTCCAAGGCAGAGCTTTCATTGCTAGTAAAAGCAGTTAACAGCCTTTGATTTTGGACATGTATCCTTCACGCTTACCTTCATGCTGGAATCCACATAACTACTCTCAGTTTTGTTTGTGATTTCTGATTTTGTTTCTCTGCCTTGTCTGTTTAAACCATGAATGCCTCAGGCTAGGGGCTCTCTCCTGTTGTGAAGGTGCGGACACAGCTGTCGGGAGGTGTGATTACAGCTGTGCGCAGCCAGGGCATCTGATTTGGGACCACTCTCAGTGGAGTTGCGGCAGTGCAGAAGGCAGCAGGAGTAGCTGCTTGCCTGGGTGTCCTGGTAGGATTGGATAGCCTACAGTGAAGCCTGCATCTTCCCACTCTTGGTGCTTGAGCTAAATTGATTAAAACTAGTTTGATCAGATCATTAGGTCCAGACGTAACGATGTTACAGCCTTTGGCATGTAAGAAAATATCACTGCAAAATGTGGAGAGGTTGGATAAGAAAAGATCAGTGAGGGAGTAAACTGATCTACTTCAGTTTTTTAGCTGGCAACATGTGGATGTGCCCAGCCTGCAAAGAATAACACAGTGACTTGTAACTCCTTCCTGGCTTCAGCCACACTACGTTAAGATTTTGTAGCCCCGAGGAACCAGATCTTTCAAGAGCCTTTCAACAGCCACTTCCAGGAGTCAGCTAGTTCCAGCTTCCCGGGCAAGGTCCAGGACACTGGGTCAACAGCAGTGGCAGGAAAGGACAGAAGGGAAGGGAGTAGGGATTCTAACTGGTAGTGTTTGGACTAAAACCTGTTTCTTTGCTCAGTGTCTTTTGCTGACAGGAGTACTGGAACCAGTCTGCTTCTCTTACTAGTGCTGCTTTCTGTGCCCCTCTAGATGAAATGACAGAAGAGTCCTATTCTAGGGGTCAAAGAGGAAGACAAAGCTACTGCTCATCTCTTACATCCCTACTGAGAAATCTGATGTGTTTTCACAGCTCTGTTTATCAGTCTGTGTAATAACATACTGGCTGAATAGTCATGAGGCTCAGCTGATTAATGTTCACAAATTGCCTTGGGATCTTCAGTGCCAGGTGCTATAATAAAGCAGACTGTATTGAAACCCAGACATGAACATTAACTATTTATCTACCTTTGGATGAATGATAGAATTGGTACCGTGAAAAATAGGCTACTTTTTCTGCCAAGTTCAAGGTAGCACTTCAAGCAAGTGCAGTGGAAAACATCTGATCAGAGAAGTGCAGATTGTATTCGTTGCAGAGTTGCTTTCATTCAGATGAATCATAGTTTTCAATGAAAAAGTAAATTTAATAGCCTGGAGATTCTACTCAATATTATTTCAATAATGATGTACAGCAAGACAGGATGCCCTTGAGGTATTCAAGGTACTTCTGCTGGGAGCCTGCTGAAGCAGCAAAAGACTGGATACAGAACATACATTTGAGGAAACATTGAGAACACCTTCATATGTTCTTAGACTAGTTCAAAATTTGAAATATGCTGGATTTTTAAAATGTATTTTGTTGTATCAGATAAACGATGCAAAAGGAGTCCTATTGTCATGGCTCAGTTTTGTAAAGAGCTGAGTTCCTTTTATTCTTCTTTTACAAAATGATGTTAAAAATATGTACTGGCATTTTGATCTGATTTCAGAAACACGGCAGAAGCACTTCCAGAGCACTTTTGCAACACCAGTGAATAACAATACAGCCTGCTCCTAATTGGGCATGGGAGTATGAACTGATACAGAATTTAAATGAGTATAGCTACATATAGTTTTATATAATTCCTCTTAATTCTTTGATTTAATTAGAAACCCTGATAACTCACAGAAATAAACAATCAGCTATGACTGAAGGACAACAAAGCTATAGTGTCAGAAATAGTTTAGCTTATTCACTCTGATTTGAACAGTATCGTGAACATGCTTTTGTATTTGATACAAGCGTTCTTGTCATACCAGCACAAATCAGAAAGCCTTCCTCCCATGAAAGAAGTATGAAAAGCAAGAAGCAATGAGGAGGGCATTGGATGCAGCTGTAGAAATATCTCACTTCTCTGCCACTGTCTCAGATGCTAAAACATTCCAAAGAAGGGCAGTGAGGATGTGGGCTTGGGGAAGGTTTTTTTGTATGACTGTGGGTTGGTATGTAGACTCATGTGATGCATAAAATGTATCTGCAGCTCAGAGGAAGTGAAAGACACTGATTGTTTGGCACTAGATGATTTTCTTCATAATACACCATCTCTGTAGATGGTGTCAGTCATTGAAAATATACTGATAAAAAGATGAAACTCTTGTCTGTTGTAGAAACTTCAGTGTTAGTTGCATAGCTACACTTACTTTATTGCTTGTTTTATTAATTACAGATGGTGAAAAATGTTACTACTGTTTTGCTATGTGTGTTCCTTCTGAAGTCTTCTTTCCCTAAGGACCACTGGACAACACTTAAAATCCTCAGACAGTGTGATCCACAAAAATTCTTTATTTCCATTACTGCTGATTAGCAGATCTTTGTCCTTCATAGAAAACCTCTTTGGCTTAGCCAGAGTTGTGAAAAATATCCACAGACACTGGAAACACACAGGATTATAGTTTCCTTACATTTCATGATTAAGCAGAATCTAGTTTCCTTTGAATGTGTGCACATATACCCTGAACCTCAAGAAAGGGTCAATTTCCGTAATGAGAAAAAAATGCATTTAAAATGCTAATTTTCAGTTGTCCAGTAATGATATTTTAAAACTTGTGGGTTTATTTTCAGAGTAAGAAAAATATATCATAGGATTGTATTAAAAGCTAAGGTTATTAGCTTGAACTTGCTAAAAGAAGATTGCAAACATTTGCAATTTTGAATAATCTTTTTTTGTGTGGTGATTCAGTGCTTGTCATTTTTATGTAAATAGAATTTAAAGAGCATTTTCTAAGTAAAATATAGCCAATTAACAAAAATACTATGCTTTTTATATTGTCACTGGCTCTTAAGTCCTCTTCCAGATTTAGGTTTTGCAGGTCCATTTCCCACACTAAAACATGTTTTTTCTCAAGCTGCTTTAGCTGTGCATTTCTGCTAGAGCTGTGCTAAAGACTCCCAAAATTACCAGTTACTGATATAGGCCCCATCTCAGAAACAGACTTCATGAGGATGATGTCAGTTCAACTTTTTTGGGCAGAGGGTAGTGGACTATGTCTTTAGGTCTGGTAAAAAATCAGAATTTGGAAGTCTGGAAAAAGTATGTCCCTGCCTTAAAGAGGGAGGAAAATAACAGCCTCTCTCTCTTTCTAGCAGCAGGAGGAATGAGTGCATGTCCATGTGTCCATTGAAAATGCTTGGGAAGCTCATGGACCCACTTAATGCTGTCAGTCTTTAAAAAAATGTCACTGAGCAATTGAATTTAAAAAAAAAAAAAGGCATGCCAATGTGGAATTCACAGTACTGCAAATTACATCCTCTCTAAAGGCAATCCTAGGTGTTACAGGTCTCTGAGACAGTTTGGGGGGATTATAGTCTTTTAATGCAAACGGCACTTTATCAGAAACCATGGGGCTAATTTGGTGTACAGGTTCCCCTCAGGCTGCCATCTTGTCACATGGCTCACGTTACCATCATGTAGACGGACAGATACTGTTTTGTGTCTTCTGCTTCGAGACTTTTACCTCTGTTTCATAAAGTACACAGTTTGCAAGCAAACACTGCACTAAACAGACCCACAAAGAGCAAAGACAGGGGGAGGACCTGCTAATCTCAGCAGGCTCCAGGATCTCTTTTTCTTCCTCTGTGTATCACAACATAGTATCACCGTAGCATCCAGGAAGCACAAATGACAGCAAGCTGTTTCATCCTCCCGAAAATAAGAGAAAACAAGAGTAACAAGGTGCTACATCTGAGTGTCTCTGCCTTTTCTCTATGCTTTATCTAAACTCTTCATTTTTTCTGTTTATCTACCTGCATGTTTTGATCATGTGGTCCATGACCATTTGCTCTCTTTTGCCACCTGCCCTCTCCTCCCTGGAGTTGGGGAAAAAGAAGAGGACAGACCAGTAGTGCTCAGAAGACGGTCTCTTATCATCTTCCTGTAGCGATGGTAGCAATTCTAGCCTGCACACTCTGCTGCTACAAAAACAAAGCATCACTTAGCCAGTAGCACCGATGAACAGCTATAAATGGGCTCCTTCAGGCGGCTTGAACTAGGTCATTGGGTTGCTGATTGTGAAAAAAAAAAACCCAACGCTTCTCCCTGCTCGAAGGTAGTACTACTGGCATCTTCTCAGGAGAGGACTAAAACTGCTGGAGAAGTAATTATCACAGAGTTAGATAAATGCCAGACAAATATCACCAGAGGATGAGGAAAAAAGTGAGAACTCATGAAGTCCTGACTTTTCTTCGTGGTCTGCTGGCAGGCTGGCGTACAGGGTATAATTTTCTTGTTATTTATGACCCTCTTATCAATTCATGCAGACAACTTATTCTCTGCTTGTGGTTGCACTGGGACTATCAGTGAAACAGAACACGTGGTTCTATCCTGTAACATCCCCTACTTCAAAAAAAAAAAAGTTTCTATAGGAACAATCACTCATGTTGTTCTTTTATAAATTGCAGGTCTCTTCTTAAGTGTTTCCACCTACTGGCATTGAACAATAGCACATTTCTGGGAGCATAAAAAGAAATTCTTGTGGTGGAAGAAAATTTTACTTTATTAAGTCTCCTTTGACTTTTTCCAGGAAGTCACACTGGCTTGGAGTTGATTGCAAACTGTGGAGAGATCACAGAGCTATTGGAAGATAATATTAGCTGACAAGATGTTCTGACAAACCATAATGCAGTAAAAAATAAATCTTACTAAGTTACTCATATAAAGTATAGGATATCTTTACTAAAAATAAGAAAAAGCTATGAAGCTATGTTTGACACGTGCAGGATTATAGAGCTGTGCTGATTTTTTGTATGAATGCAAAAATAGTGAATATCTGTCATAGAATATCAATGGAAATATGCTTGCAAAATTGCCCTGTGCTTGGTGAGCTGGTATGATAGAACTGCCTCTGCACTCTATGTGCTGCTGCTCTGGTTATACAATGTGCAGTCTTGACTGGTTTCCTCTTCTCTATCTAGAAATTTGGTCACTTAGTTGCTATCATACTGCAGTGTGGCTAACCAGAACAATGTGGATTAAAGCCATAAATGCAGGAAGAGAAAGAGAAACATTTCAAAGGGTTTTCTTGTGCCCTCTCAATTGTTGCTTGAGATATGTATGCCTTGTAGAAAAACGAGTCTCCACCCCAAAATAGTGACCATAGTCCTTATTAACTATGCCTTGAAATTAAAAGAGATGAAAGGAAAATGTGTGTTAGACTCAGGAATCTCTCTCTAATTGCACAAGACTCAGTTAGTTAGTTAGGAGCTTATTCGCCTTCTCAAACCACTGAGATAATCTAAGAATTCTCAACTCGGCAGTGGGAGGTAAAAGTGAATTAACTTAGTCTTCAGGAGCCATTTTCACAGGGATCAAACTTTGGGTACATAAACTAAATAGCTTTATTTAAGGCCATGGACTTGCCACAGTGAATACTGGCTAATTGGCAGTGCAGGGTACACAGTGTTCCCTGTAATTAATTTCTAATAATGGTTGATGCTTTGGCTGATCAGAAGTCCTATTTTATTTCATTTTCTTCTCATCTTTCATCCTTCCTTAATAGTCAGATTTTCCCTCGATCCTGGCTGTGACTTTTAAAGTATGTTTAGATTCTTTCATAAGAAAGCTGAGAATGAATCTAAGCTCCAGCAGTCTAAATATTATATACTACAAAGTTTGGCATGGCTCAGGTGCCTGAAAGAAACCCTGGCTGTAAGTCAGTTGTTGCCAGCTCATGACAGACATCACTTGGCATGCAAGTGACTGAAAAGCTTGGGCCATTTGAAAGACTCATACTTTAAATAAAACATAGCAGAACACAGAATAAGTGTTCTATGAGAAAGTTATTACAATAAGAATGATTTTGTCTTTGGTGAGTGTAATAAAATAGACCTGTAGCAAAAGTGTGCTGGTTGGTCATGGCTGGTCTGTATCCCATCTGCAATGATAACCTGGACAGAAGCTGTCCAAAAGAAAGTGTAAATCCCTTACAATGCTGTGCTAAACTGCACTGAGGAAAGAGGATTTCTTCCTGATCCTGGCTGGAGATGAGTCCTAAACCTTGGTGAAATCTTTGACATGTGCAATCTTTCAGGATTTTAATCCAAGAAGGGAACATTTGTGGGAACCAGAGGAGTTTCAATGCTTGTGTTTTGCATGGGCTGACTGTTAGCCTGCTCAGCCCAGCAGTGGAACAGCTGTGATAGCTGAACTAGGCCACTGCTTCTCCCAGAAAGGCTTTTTAGCCTGAACACTGATGTCTGGTATATCTGGGAGATGGCTATGTGGCTCCTTGGCCAGAGGTTGCTAAAGCCTGGCCAAGGTGAAGTATGAGTGGATTGAGACAGATCTGTCCATGCCTGCCCAGACTTCACCATGTTAAATGCCATCACGATTTATTTAGAAAGTTGCCACACTTTATTTGAACTATTCTGCAAGGCTCTGAGCAACTTTGCCTCTCCTGAAGTCCTACTGGTGAATAAGAGGCCTTGTCGGATGCTGGCCTGAGCTTCCTAGGTAAAGCAGTTGAATTGTGGTGGTGGGGCAGGATGGGGATACCAGGCTCTCCTGAAAGAATCCTTTCCTTTCCTATGCATTTAAGCTATCCAATAACTTAACTCTTTTAGAATAGAATTACAATGGAATGAACTTGAGGTTTTAATCTCCATATTGTAGTCTGGTCTAGATCATAAAAATTAAAATTAATACAGATTGCACAGTCTTTTTTAAAAAAGGCACATGGCTGGATATATTTACTTACATTAAATAAACTAGTATTCATTTAAAATATTTAATGTGACATTAAAAGGGCAGTAATTAAATGTTGAAAAAAGAAAAACATTTTAAACACAACACATAAGTCATGTTACTCACTGTCATAAAATAACATTCTGCCAAGAGCTGTGCAAGATTAGAAGTAGATTAGACATTTATGTGGCTAACAAAACAATCACTCATAAACTAGCTAAGATGACCGCAGTGTTATAAATCTCCATGCCTCAAGAAATAAACTTGAAGGTAAACTCAGGCTGGATAGAAGCTTCTCAAACCAGCAGATTATGTCATAAGTAATTAGTCTCATTTCTGTGCCTTCTTCTGAACCATTTATTCATTCTAATAATTAGATGCTAGGCCTAGAGTAATATTTTTAACAGAACAGAATTGTGGCTGGGAAAGAGATTTTTCAGAGATATCTAGGCTGGCTCAATGCTGTAGTTGCACTGAGTGGGAATTGTGCTGTCTTGATATTTTTGACCTTCATCTTTAAGCTCCAGAATACCTATTGACCCTCAGAAACTTCTGAAAACTCCCCCCCCCCCCCATCTGTGCACGAGAGCCAGGATTACCTCTGAGCCTGATGATAGCCTTCCCTTTGTTTTTAAATATCCAGATGGTTTATTCTGCCTCTAGCAGGTCACAGCAATTTGGGTCCTAAAGTACTGAGGCATTTGAAATCAAAACTTGAATTTTACAGGTTGGGGGCATTTTTGTGAAAGACCAATATTTCCTTTTTAAAAAAATAACATAAATGTATTTTTCATCTGTCTCCATTTCATTAAGTTCTGATCATGGTGTGCACAGTACTTCATTACATCTTTATGCTGTTCAGAATTTGCAATTGCAGCATAAGTACCTTATTGCCAGTAAGTGGATGGGGACTCACTGTTGATAAACACTGAAATTCATCTTGCTGTGGTGATATACCAACCCATTCTGATGTTTTGCCTTGATGAAAATGCCTGGGGGACTCAGTGACTGAGTTTTATGTATGCAATAATACAGGCCTTAAAATATAGACTCTAGATCTTAATTCAAAGAAATCAATGTCAATTTATCATCTAATCTGATCTGTTCCTTTTCATAAATTGGTATTTAGATATATTCCAGGATATCTTTATTGGAATCAAGCCATTTTTTTATTCTTGAAGTATTTTTTACTTCTAGTTTTGTTAAAATATGGATATCTCTGAGAAAAGGAAACAAGTCTAGTCTTCCTGTCCTATTGGTTCCCTCTCCAGCTAAAAATACTAGAGAAGCTGGAAACTTGTATTTCTCCTCCATATCTCAATAATTATCCAGTCTTTCCTTTGCTGAACTCATTGCAGTAAAAATGATAATGATAATGCTAAATGGCAGAATTGCTTGGAGAAGTATTGTAAATGGATAGAAAGTTTCTTTGGTCCAGTGTTGAAAACATTAAGATAATAGAGAAGTAAAGGACAAAGAGGACCTCTTTACCAGAAGGGAATGAAAGAAAGAGAACTTTTTAGCAAACATAGCAAAAAGAACTGTAACAGTGACTTTTTTCATACCTTCAAATGTGCCACTCCTAATTGTCTGTTCACCTAAGCAGGAGGAAGAACATTTTGCGCCATTCTGTAGTCTGGAACTTGCTGAGAGAAACTGTCTCTTTTGTGTCTTTTCTTCTAAGGACAGTTAGAGACTTCTGTTTAAGTAGTGAATCAAGACATTCCCTCTTCCATAGTACTTTATTAAGACTCAGCTTGTGAGCCAGGTATTTAAGTGTTACAGATTCTCCTCCTTCACAATAGTATTTTGAATGCATATAAACATCTCATAATACTTTAAAATATGCCCTAGTGGTTTCATGCCACTCAGAGTAAATAAAAGAAGTGCATGCTACTCCATCTTTTAGAGATGAGTGTAAGAGGAGAAATAAATGAATTTTTCAGTATTACCCTGTGACAGTTGAACACTCAGTAGCTAGAACACATACTTACTGGTGGAACGGTGAGAAAGAAAAGAATTAGAGTTTGGCTTGTATTTCCTGTTAAAATGAACACTGAACTCTTCTTTGAATTAATGTTAAATATTCATGATCTGCTACCTTTTCCATGTCTTGTTCTTGTGAGAAGCCATGAAAATCTATAACCACTCTTTATTTCTCCACAGAAAAATTAAGTGAAAGGAAACATCCATTTCTTGGCTTTTTCCTGTCAAGATTTAAAATAATTATGTATACTATTAAAGCAACTGGGAAAGACCTAATTCTATTTAATTCTAATTAAGTGTGCATTAGATGTAAAAGTGAACTGCATTGTGTATTGTCTAATAGTTGATGGTAGTGTAGGAGAAAAATGAGAACAGCTTTATTTTATAGAACTAAAATAATGTCTGCTGCTTTCATATTCCTGTGGTTTAACAGAGGGACATGCAAGATCTGGCTGCTGCTTATCCACACATGTCCTGTGGCGGTGCAGATCAGGAGAGTGCAGATGGTTTTAGAATCATTGCATAAATGGCTTCAAGCCAGGGAAATCACCTGATCTCTCCATATTGCAAAGGAGAGAAAGAAGAAAACCCACAAACCACCTTTGCAGGTCTCACTTTGATTATTTAACTACTTTGACAGGTGTCTAAGCAGTCTAAATGTTTATTACGGATTGCATAGGTATATTGTGTCTATCAGTGCAGTGCCCAGATTCATTACACATAATTTGGAGTCAGAAGCATTCACTATTACACGGAGTTTATGCTCTATAATCCTTTTTAGCATCAGCAACTAAAACCAGGTAGCAACAAGAAATACTCTCCAACAGGAGAAAAATGATCTGATCATTATCCAGAAACATGAACAATGCTCCAATTGCCAACTCTGGCTAATGCTACCAGGCAGGAGGTCTGGCTCCTGTGAGCAGCCTGACCCTATGTCCCAGACCCTGTGAAGTCTCATCACTGGGACAGTTGCCTGAAGCATTCTAGTGCTAAATGCAGATTGTACAGCAGGACAGGGAAGGAAAGCTGATGGAATTCAAGCTATTAAGAACTTTATAGTCTGTAACCAGCACCTTGACTAACACCTGGAGGTTTACTGGCAGCAGTGTAGAGCTTAGTGTAGAGCAGAGATTGTGTAGTTCAGTAGCACTCTACTTTAGATTCCTCACAGAGCTATTAATAATTTATTAAAGGTAAACACAGTTATCGATTTGTCATTTTCTTCCATAAACAATATAGCTGTAACAACAGGCATACAAGATAAGGGCCTTTTCCTGAAAAGGCCTATAACCGCACGAGTATCTACTCTTGAGTTCATTTACCTAAAGCAAAGCAGTGTGGTGCTGCAGAATGCAGCTGCGTCAAGCTATTGCTTAACTGAGATAATATGGATTTTGATGGAATTCACATTTTTACATGCGCATTGCAAGAGATATTCTTGAAAGTGTCAGAAGTCACGGTGAGTCAGAAATAAAAGTGGGCTAAAGGCAGCAGTTTTGGCCCATCAGGGATAGTTTCGCTTTCAGAGAGTTTTTGCAAGATCATTCTACAAGCTGGCCCCCACTGTCATCAGGCAATGCATGATCCACAGCCAGTCATAACCACCTGTCCTGGAGAATATCTCATTATCCTGCTAGTTTTTGGTGTAAAGAACTAAATGACAAAGGAGGACTATGAGTAACTGTGTCTGGGGAAAGATCAGAGAAATACCTGAGAGCTCTGTGAGTGAAACTATCTGAATGAATCTGTCAGGAGTATGTGGAGGGACATACAATGGAAGTCTTTTGGAAAAGCTGAATACATCAATAGGTATGGTACATTGCAATGTATGGAAAAGGACTAGGCACTTGATAGCATCCTCAGAAATTCACTTTTTGAGTTATTGCCAATGGTTTCTGGTCCCTGAGTTTTTTAATTATACAAAATACATGTTTCAAACAAATAGGAAATTACGCTTTAGAAATAATCTGTTGATGACCTGATATATGGGGTGTCATTTGGATAATTTGTGTCCCCTCCAGGCAGTGCTTCTGCAGATTTGTCCATTCCAAGTCTGTTGCTCAGGTTACTATTTGTTGTAATTAAGAATGACATTCTTGACTCCATCACCATACATATCCATTAGAAAAAACAATTCAATAAGGCGTCGACTAGCTTACAAGTTAGTGATGCCAAATGAAGTCATTAGACTTGTCAGTCAGTCTGGCACCACTCTTCTGATTAGCAACTTTCCTTTTTTGGGTAGGAATCACCCAACATCTCTGTGGCTTAAGGAGATTTAGTTGTAACCTGAAACTACTCCAACAGTCTCATTAAAAAATAACTCACCTTTGTTTAAGGACATCTAAGGAAAGAGCATTCTGACCTACTTCTGACAGGAAGCTAGTCACAGCTTCTTTCCTTCTGACCTTTTGGAATGAGCATGAACATTTGCCCATGATGAAGATAATGGAAGAAAATATGTATGAGAATGAGTCACTGAAATTTTTGTTCAGAAGGCAAGATCCAGGATCCCAAGAGATCTTTATTTATAGCCTAAGCAAACTCAATGGAGAGTTTCAGCAGGACAAATGAAACTGCAGAAGCTAAAGTCATGAATAATGATAACTCAAACGTGCTATTTCCATCAGAAATTAAATGAGCTCATTATGGTAGTAAAACTGCAAAAGAGCTAAGACAGTTTTAATTCTGTGGAACCCTGCAAGTCTTTTTGGAATATATGTTGGAGAAAAGGTCACATTTCACTTGTTGCCTTTCTCTCTAAGTAGTGCAGTAGATGTCTAGAATAGAAACAGCTACAAATCTGGAGAATATTCAGAATAATACTATGGTCTGCATCTCATCTTTGTGTCTGTCTGTCTGTCTTCAGTCCTACCACCTCAGAATGTGATACTACCAT
This sequence comes from Haliaeetus leucocephalus, assembly GCF_000737465.1. Lineage (NCBI taxonomy): Eukaryota > Metazoa > Chordata > Aves > Accipitriformes > Accipitridae > Haliaeetus > Haliaeetus leucocephalus. Next base: position 13,056,238 of record NW_010973092.1, on the reverse strand, counting down.
AAATGTATTGAAATATATTCAGGGACAAAAAGTATTTACAATTGCAAGGATAAAATCAGACTGCCTCATTGTAACATGTCTGTCACTCTCATCTTGACTGTGATCATGAAGTAACTGCAGCCAGAACATAGATCCTGGACTTCTCCAGAGCTGATAGAGGAGAGAAAAGTTCCTGTCACGCATGTTATTTAATGAAAACAAAGGCTGGCATGATTTTACATGAATGATTTGCCTGTTTATATATGTAGCAGAAAGGCACTATCAAGTTAACAGCAGTACAATGTACATTAAGAATATCACAAATGTCACAACACCATTCCTCAGCCTGTGGGCTGCGATCTGTTCTCATCAGACTAATTCTCTGGTACACCCCACCTCTGCGGTCTGGTGTAGAGAAGCAGTGTTGCAACGAGGTAGGGCACTGGCCTGAGCATGAGGAGATGGTAGTTGTAGTCTGAGCTCTTCTAATGGGTTGCTGAGTGAATTTAGACAAGTCATACACTCTCTCAGTGCCTCAGTTTCTCTACCTTTCACAAGGAAATGATGATGCTAGTCTTTTAAGTAAAATACCTTGAGACATTTAACTGAAAAGCAATATATCAGAAAGATACTATTCTTAGCTGGGAGGAAAATACAATTCTGTGAACACCCAAGATTTCCCCCTTCCCACATGCATATGTATATTTTCAGACCCACTTTAGTACAAGAGTGATTTCTTCTGTTTATACTTACAATCATGATTCCTGTGTCTCTGCTTCCGCTAGAGTGAATTTTTCTCAGAGCCTTTGTAGCCTTTTACGCATACTAACAGGGTAAGTGCCTGTTCATCTGTTGTGTGACTCTGAGGCTGTTACAGAGAGAAATAACATCAATGTTTAAAAACAAATGAGCAACTGAGAACTTTAGTGATGTACCTGTCTCTGTGACGTCCTTCAGTCTTGGGAAAATGGAGCGGTTGGAAATACAACTTGGGTCTTTTTGGTGGTGGATGTGTCAGCTGCAGTGTGTGCTCCTGCTGGCTGTAACAGGAGTATTTTTGGAATGGATGAAGGGGTTATTCTCTTGCCTTGCTTTGCACGTCACTGTGATCTCAGTGCTGCCGAGTATATGATGCGTCTCAAACTGCAAGTCTCGCTTGCAGCAGCTGCATGATCAATGTAAACTGCTACTAGAAGAAAGGAAGGTAACTCCCAAGTAGGGGATCATAGCTATTTTTTTCACTGTTTATTGCTGGATTGTACCATAAGCAGTTTCCATATGTCTGAAACTTAAACTATGTCCCTGGTAAGCAAACATTTTAGAGATGCTGATCGGTATTCTCCAGTGAAACAGATTTTCATCACAAACCCTTTGAAATCTTTACAAATTCTTTTAAATTCTTTGTAATCCAAACTTTCCATAGCAACATGGAGGTTTTGCTAAGCTTTTGTTTACTGTTATGTGGCAGAGTGGAAGTTCTGATCAGTATCAGAGCAATGAAGGCCCATCATGAGATAGCTCTGTGACAAAGTTATTAATCTGAATTATGGGTAAGCCAGCATTCAAATTACTCTTCTACCTGTCTCAAAGTGGGACGTCCAACAGCTCACCCATATGGCTCTCATATTTCACTTCTTTCCCATGGTTGTAATGAGATTTTCCTTCCATCAGATTTCTCCTTTTGCCTGCCTGTTCCTGGCTGGCACCATTCTTTGAATGCTTTCAGTTGGGTACCTGGCTAGTAGATGCGCTCTCCAGCATGCTTGCAGAAGGATTGGATAAATGTAGGAGTGGCGAGTAGATAAGGGGTAGCTCACCATTTAGCTGTACCTAGAGCAGGGTCAAAACTAGGGCTTTTTTTTCCTTTTAGACTGAAGAAATTGTAAACTTGGCTAATAGCTAGATGTGTCCAGGAATATGGGAAGTCGTGTCTACTGGAAGGGAGCTGTCAGAGACTTCCAGACATGGTGGAAGCTACTGATCCATGATCATGGCAAGAGCTGGAGTGGAGGTCACTGCTAGCATGTAGATAGGTTTGCCCTAAGGTTGCCAGGATTGTCCTGATGTGTCTGCTGTATTTTGAGAAGGAACTGCTGCCTACAAGTGAGGCAGAGCCATGGGCTGTGGAGGGCGTTGAGGGGAAGCAGTGGGGTGGGGGGGGACTGTAATGGGTGAAGCCTACTGGGAGGGAGGCTTAGAAACTCCCACTGCAGGGTGGTGTTTGACTAATTCTTACTCCTCTGGTGGGAAATGTCAGATGGACAGTTAATGTGTTTTGCTGTTGCTGAAAGTCTAACAACTATGCTTCTAGTATCTCCAGGGTGATCTTCTATCATCCATTAAATGACGGCCCAGACATCATTCCTGCAGTAGCAAGGGAAGCCCCAGAGCAAGCAACTGTGATCATGTGTTATGCAAATTAAGAGCAGCGGGTTATTTGTCTAAAAAGTTCCATATTATAAATGGAGAAGTAGAAAGCAGAAACGCTGTATAATTTGCAGATCCATGTCCAAACTTACATTAAAGAACAGTAACATAAGAGATCATTAAACATTGCACAATGAACCTGATTGATTTTGAGATTTTTGGTAGGTGGTAATAAGGAACCTCATTAAATTTTCATGACTCAAGGCATATTCCAATTTTCTGCAGCTTTCCATCTCCCAAGTTCTTATTTGCTATTATTAGTCAAGAGTCTGAAAGTATTTTGCAAACATTAATAAGAATATATTCACAAAACATACATCTTTAATAAATATCTTTAAGAGTGGGGTTTTTTATTCACGCAAGTGAAAAAAGCCAGATTAAACATATTCTCAATACAGACGACTGCATTAGCCTGAAGTTATTACAGGTTTAGAAAGGAAGTAATATGCAGGGACATAGAGAGGAACAGAGGCTCATGGGTTAGCATTATGCACTTATTTTGATTGGCTTGTTATTTATTCTATTCAGGTGAAATTAAAAATAACAATACTTTGGTAAAATTCTTGTTCTTGGCATTTATTCAGAATTGGACTGATCAAACTGCTGAGATGAGTGCTGGAGTTCTCAGTCTAGTTACAGTTTACTCCTCTTCCCTGTTTCGTAAGTGAGTGAGTGAAAGTTTAGCTGAAAGGCTGCAGCTGTTTGCTTAGCTGCTGTCCATGGAGATCCAGAGCTGTGGCAGTGATGATTTAGAGCAGTCTGACCCCAAATGATCTTCCAAAAATTACAAGATGTGGCTTCAGTTCCTGGCATTCTCACAAATAGCAGTACAAATCCATAGTGTTAATTTTGCTTTGAGATGTAGAGTTGTATTTAGAGAACTTATGCCAGAGCCTGCGTATTTCTTAATCTTGCGGTTATGGACACTCATCATAAAATATATTCTTTGTCTTTCTTAGGACTTTTCTAACTGCATAATCTAACTCCAGTTTTCCAGGTAAAATGTTGGCCCTGTAAGTAAGTGGAAATTTAATGGAACTAATATTTTAATTTATTGAAGAAAAAGAACTAAAGGGGTCAGAAATAAAACATGTCACTGCACAACTGTTTTTACCAGCTATTTCATTTTTGCTGTGATGCTGTCATTACACTAATTTCAGTGGGTTTTTTCCTTTTATCTATAGCCACACTTTCCACAAATCAGACTCAACCTTCATTTCAGAAGACACAAAACTTTCTTATGCATCTTTGATCTTTTGTATGTTAGCTGAAAACACTTTCATAGGAAAAATGGATCTTATTAGTGTATTTGTGTCTTAGAAAGAAAATAGTTTTCTATAGTAAATGGATTTTTCTATTTATTGAAAAGAACGTGTTTGGTCCTATATATATGAAATTAGTTAATTGAACACACTATCTTCAACTAAATAATTGGCCTGCATATGTTACTCTTCTACTTATAAATGTTATCTCTCTGTACCCTAAAAATACTTTAGTATAACTGTTACATGTAAAATGCATTTTAAGGAGAAAGGTGTGCTTGTTACTTGCCAACTGCTTTTCTTGTTGCCTTATCTACTAAAACCAAATTTAGTTAGTAGAATAAGGATAAGCTCCACAAAATTAATAATCATAAATGACAGTCTTTTAACAACTGGTAGTAAATAATAAAGCTATTTTCTTATGACTATCATTCATGTCATACTGAAGACTGCTTTATTTCTTTATTCCCACCTATGTGAATGTAATTGGCTAGCTGGAAAAGTGTTTATTAAATATAGCAGGTACGTGTCCTACCAATAAAATCTTTAAAAGAAATGTATTAGACAAATTAAAGAACATGATGGTATAGTTTTCATTATATGCAAACCTTGCATTCTGACTAGAGACACCTTCTCTGCAGCTTCCTAAATAGGAAGCATCCTTAATCAGAGAATGGTTTTGGAACCTGGGTTGTTCATCTCTCTGTGCCCATCAATAAGCAGATGCAGTGTTTCATTTGTATATGATGATTTCAATATTGCTTCTAAATTCTGCATAGATAAGTTACAAGAAAAAAAGAATCTGTATGAATAAAACACCAGTGCTCCTCAGTGCTCCTGTTCTTATAGATGTCAAGGAAATGGGATTACTCTACGTGAAAGTAGATACGACAATAAGTGTAAAGAATTGCAAGCAACATTCAGATGTAACATTATACTACACCATATATATTGTAGTTTCTTTTCTGTATCTCAGAATGCTTTCAGTTTAATTTTGCAGTGCAGCATTTAATGAATACTGAAAGTCTATTCCCTATCCTGTCACTCTGTTCCATCATCCCTGCTAAGTTTTTGTTACTGAGTTTATCGTTTTATCTTCTAACAGATATACATATATATTTTGTGCCTCCTAGACTTGGATGAATATATGCAAAGCATTATTAATGTTCTTAGATAAGGAGCAACGCTAGCATTTCATGTCATAATATTTATTTTTGTTAAGCATTATGCCAGCTGTCCTGTGTTTTATGGAAGTATAAGCAATGATAACATGCTGTGTCATCTGTAGACATGCTGCTGACCTACTTGGTTTGACAGAAACAGAAATTATACTAGACTGGGGATCTCCAAAATGGTCTGCTTCATTTGTGTTCATCCAAAGGATATGATGCAGACTGCTTTTTGCTTGTTTTGTTCATGTGACTTCCCACATTTCAGAGGGTTTTGCTAAGCATGCTACTTGAATCTAGCAGGGGACTTCAGCTGATTGACCTGTAGAGCTGCTGAGAAAGGCCAGCCAAAAATGAGAAGTATTTTCAAGTGTTTTGCCAATGCTGCTGGGAGAGGTGCCCTGCAAAGGCATTCAGATGTCTGATTCACAGGTGGGATATAAATGTAGCACTTCTGATACAGAACATCTGGATGGAGAAGAGCTTGGCATCTGCATAGGTCAGTGCCCTGAAGGACATGATCCTCTGAAAATGTCACCTATGTCTCATCCTGAGTAGTACCCATTCCCATGACCTGCCTGTATAGGTCTAGGCCAGATCAGGGTGTGCCAAACTCTGCAGCTACTGAGGAAAAAGTATGAGTCCTGGGCTTCTCAGTCTGAGTCTGTGACCACACTGATGTCGTGGCAGCCAATAAAATCAGATGCACTTTGAATAAAATCATCAAAGAGACTCAACATATCCTAGAACTAGGAGAGCTAGAAGTGCTGGTATTAGAGTATGGAGTCATGAGGCAATGACAGCTTTCCGAGCTCATGTGGAAAGGCTGGCAGAAACTGATGTTATTTAAGAACTGGTGCCAGAAAAAAACCCAACAGTGTCATTTCAACCCTCAGTTCATGTAATTTATAAACTGTCTCTTGCTTCCCCTCCTAAAGCTTCAAACTCTGTTTAATGAAATTAGTTCAAGTTTATTACCCCCCTGAGGTCTAATTTCTCCAGACATTGTTTCATTTGTGTGTTTTACCCATTCTATGCTGTAATGACTACTGTTTTCTTTCCTATTACTTCAGTCAAGTCATGGCTACATCAAGCTGGTTTAACACAGCAGTGATTTACGTTTGATGAGGAGACTGCTGGTGCAACTCACAGCTTGAGCACTGCTATTTCTACAGACTTCTGTTTCTGATTCATCATTCTCTCACTTTTTATTCAGACATTTATGGATCGAATAATGAGTATGATGGGTTTTTACTTAGATGAGTTTGCAGCAAACTTATGGCAGACATTTTGACAGAGGTATGGATGTTCTGGGTTATATCTAATAGCAACTTAATGAACATTTTATTAAAATAAACTTAGTTAATGTTTTGTGGTTGCATGGAGCAGTAACTATCTACAAACTTGTGGTCAGGATAGCTTAAAGTTCATTGCAAATTTCCTCTTTCTATAAGAAGGAAGAGCTTCCTTTCTCAGCACCATGACATAAGGCCAGAAGGACACAAATGCAGTTAAATGCTTGTTTTACAAGTGAGAATGTAGTGCAGAATTTTAGCCAACTGTGAGGAATAACATTTGGTATCTACTGTTGATCAGTTAAGGATGATAAATGAAATTTCAGCACACTGAAATCTTGTGCTGATGCCAAGACAGTATCTGGGAAAAGTGAAAAAGATTCCAAGATTTTGGGACTTGCAAAAAATGACACAAGTAAGAGTCAGTGTTACAGGCAGATAGTATATTGGTGATGCAGGACTACAGTTTGGGGGAGAAGGCATATTTTTCTCTCTAAACAGAGGTGCCCAGGTTATACTCAGACTCTGTCCAGTGTCTGAGCTGGACTGGGTCTCCCAAAGCAACTGAGCCAAGCAACAGCTATGCTGCTGGCTGCCCTTCGTCTTGAGGACTGTCCAGAGCTGGCCTGTGATGGGGGCATGGGAAAGAGTAACCCATGGAAACTCCTTTAGTGTCCTACAAGATTTTCAGTGCTGGCTTCTTTGCTGAGGGCCCAAGGCACTGCCTCTAGCACATAACTAGATCTGTATCTGTCAGCGGAGTGGATTACCCTGTTGCATGTGTTCATGTGCATCCCCAGGTACCTTCAGGATAGGCTGGGTGACTGATCATTGCTGTTCAGTTACCAATATTGGCTGCCACTGCTCTCCAGCCATCTTCCTGAGGCACTGCTACAGCATGCTCTCAGCATCTAAGTGTCTGACAGTCTTGATTATAGAAGTATTCTTGCAAACTCATTTATTTTTAAAAGGTTTTCTAACTTCTCCATTGTTTGCAGATAAGGCTTGACATTCAGCGGGGTGAAAAGTCCTTGCATCTTTCCACCTTCTAGGCAGTTCTGGTTAGGCTGTGTTACCAACAGCAAAAAAAACCACGAATTCCCTTCTCTCACTTAAGAATTCCAGGACAATATTGGTAGGCTGATAACTTCAAACACTGAAGCTAGACACAGATTTGGATCCCCCTTCCCTGAGGTCAGCAGCAGTACAAATTGCAGTGAGGGGTATAAGGACAGACCTGATTCAGATAGTCTTACCAGCAGTATACACCCACCATATCTCCTGCCTCCCACTTTTGCACTTTGGCACAACATCTGAAGTAGAGGTTCCTGGGAAAAACGAATTAAGGAGGGTGAGGTGGGATGAATTTTCCCTTTAATCTATCTGTATCACATATGCAGTTCCAGCAGTCATAGTAGGAGTTATCAGTCTCGTGTTATCATAATCGTGTGGCAGCAATTACATTTACTTTTAGCATATACCCTTGTCTCCTTCAATTTTCAAAATGAATGAACAAAGAAAGAAAAAGTTATCTCCAGCTTCAATACATGTAGCATTTATAACCTTTAGGAGTTTTGACTTTACAATTTAAATTAATTTAGTTTAAATTTTATTTCAGTGTATATATGATAAGCTGAGGAAAAGTAGACTACTAATTATCATGAGGACTTGGAGTCAGGTCAGGGATCAAACCTGTAGCCTAAACTATGAAGCTGTTTGCAGCTGTGAGGAAAGTCACCATGTTTCTCCATACTTCAGTTTAGTAGACGTTAAGCTTTTCATAGTGGTACAATAGCATTCATGTCAAAGGATGTGAAGCGAAGCTTTCGGAGTGTGAGAACATCCTCATGTTTTGTACTGATGCTGCTGGCAACCAAAATAAGGGGCTGAGAGTGACAGCAAGAAATGGGATTCTCTTCTACGTATAACAAGAAACCGAAGAGAGGGCTGAGACCAGGCACTCACTGTTGTTCCCACACGCAGTTTTCACATCTTCAAAATGCATAAGAGCAGCATGGATGAGACTTTAGCCAGCGATTGTAAATGGAGTATAATGATAATAGGAAATGAGAAAATTATAGTAAACACTGGAAGGAAAAAGGAGAGATTTGGAAGGCTACAAACTCTCCTGGCTAACACCACAGCCCAACAATCAGGGATTAGGAAAGATTATCCTCAAATTCACTCCACCTGAGGAGTCAATTAACAGTCTGGCAGCTGAGGTAGTGTTAGCTGTTGTCAGGCTGAATTTGGGGCTAGGTGGTGTGCTCTTTCATGGGTAAGGGTAAGTCTTGTCTCCTTTTGATACTCTGATTTAAGAGCACTGTGTGTATTCAAAGGATTTTACATGTTACAGATGTAGGTCTTACAAAGCTAATCTCACTTTACATAGGTGCTGTGTTCAGAAAGACGTTTTCCTGGGATAATGGATGCTGGAGATTGTGATCAGGGGCTACTGTAATGCTTACTGCAGGTAGCACAGAGACTTACTGGGTTCAGTGGGCCTGAACTAGCGTGGTAGGACAAGTTTGCTGCAGGAAGCTTGCTAGTGTCAAAGCTATTGAGGAATATGTTTTCAAAGTTATCAAGGAATGCAACCAGGGATTTTTTTTTTGACTAATTTGTTGCTACTCTGCTAGAACCTTTTATGTAGTGTCTGCCATTCCTCTGTGTGTTTGCCATGAGTCTCAATAACTATGCCTAAAATGACAAAATCCTAGGGACCAGCAGTACCTAGGTTTTTAAGAGAAATGTAAGTGGAAGAAAGTAAAACTCCTAACTCTGTTCCTGTTTGTGGCTAACAGTTACTGGATGTTTCTTCCTTATCCAGCAGAACTGTCTGCCCTCAGGCTGGCTTTATTTGAATGAATGAAATCCTTAGAGATTAAAATACTATAAAAATTCTGTATAAAATTGGGAGGCTATGTGGGAGAAAGGATGCAACTAGAGGTGGATTAATAGTACAAGTAAATAGCTCCAGGCAACACATGTCAGTCATTTCCTTTGGGATCTGCTTGACCCTTGTTGAATAGGAAGAGAAGCTGGCTTTGGCCTGTAAACCCACAGATATCTCATGACCTCTGTGGAAGTTCATTGCCTAAATGCTGTTTCTTGGACCCAGTGGCATCAAGGGACCTACAGAAGCTTTGCTGATGATGTATTTCTATGGACTGCTGCTTCCAAAACTTCACCCCTTGGCAGAGAGAGGGCTCACTGCTTATGGTGGGGAATGTAATTTCATTTTAGTTTTCACATCATTGTGCTTTTGACAGAGCTGAACAGAAAAATCGGAGAAACTTTGCAGTTTTACCACATACAAAGTATATTGTGTTTAACAAATAAGCCAAAGAGTAAAATACATGCTTTTAAAACTTGTTATATTTGAAACATTTCTGGTCATTACAAGGAAATAGAGGTAATCTTAGCCTTTTCTTTACCCAAACTTGAATAAGATATCAGTGGGTAAGCTACCAGAAATAGTTCTGGGAACATAAGGGAGTCACCTGAAGAGTCAAAAGCTTTTTTTAAACCATCATTTCACTAGGTTGTTCCCTATTGCTATATCTGCTGCTACAGTTAACCTAAGGTATGATTTTGTAGTTGTTCTTCCAACAGCTGAAAATAGCTAGAGTGTCTTTGCTTTGTTTTAGTGATCAGTGCAAACTTCTGTTGGAGCATGTCTCTACAATGAGGTATAGTCATTGAAATGGTTTCAACTTGCGTCTGTGGAAATATATTTATTTTTGTATCCCTTGACCTGTGGGAAAATATTATTTTGAATATCAGGATGAGATCATGGGACTGGATGGGGAGAAAACATCACAGAAAGAGTTAGTTTGGTTTTCAAACTAATCAAGATATAGTATTCAATATTCTGAGTCAAATGTATTGTGACTATGCTAGATTTTCTAAATAAGCTACTTACAAAAATACAAAATCTAGTAGAAAGGATTTCTTGGCAAAGTACCACATGAACATTTATTTGCTTTTGCCTTCATAGACACTAATTTATCTTCTCCAAAGAATGAAACCGTTTAAGACAATAGGAACAATGTAAGCTAATACACTGAAAACATGAGAGTTTATGATGACATATTACTAGTAAGACTGCTTTTTTAAAGCCATTGTTACATCAGCTTTATGGTCCTTAGTCTATGGTAATTAGTATATTATCACTCAGACATGCCTTGTTTCAAGCAAGGATGCTTCTACAGCTATAGGAGCCACTGAGTTTCGCTGGAGATCTTTTCCGTAAACTGAGTTACACATAATTTTTCGAAAGGGAAGAATGTAAGGTAGTCAACAACATAGCTAATAGAATCTTTCTTCTCCCAGGAGAGAAAGGATCCTACCTGTTTTCAATATCACACTATAGGAAATCCATCTTTAACGATGGTGAGTTTTCTGTAATAGTTTAATATTAAGGATGGCACTGTCATCTGCCACTGAAACTATTAAACATGTTTTACTGACTTTAAAGCAAAAACAGTGGCGTTGCAACATATGCCAGTCACAGTAAAAGCTCTTCTGAAATCTGCTCTGTGCATTTACCTGTCAAAAAAATCAGTTGTTCTTCACAGCCTAACATTTAGCAGAGAGTACACTACAAAGTGGTCAGAGTCCAGTTTCATTAAAGGAGTATGAGAATTTATCTTTCTTCCCAAACAATAAGATGACTGTTGAGCTTCCAAAGGATTTGGATTAGCATCCAGAAGCCAAGAAAACTTCTCACCATGTTTTGTTCTTTGAGCTGATATTCCAGGGAAAGGTAACCAACAACTATAGTGCTTGAATGCCTTTTCATTGGCTACAAGGTAATAGCGGTTACTGTAAACAGGGCACATATTTTCAGACATGTAATTTCAGGCTGATTTGCTGGTGAAGAACTGTAAACATGGACATGTAAACTCAATAAGTATTGCCTGGAAAAGTGGTAGGGATTTCTGCTTTCAAAAGCTGCCTTCTTCCACATAAAATTTAATGTATAATCTGTCCAACACAAGGGCTGATTTTCCTTCCTGATAATTTTTCTGAAATTATAGCATTGTTAAGAAGATAGAGTCAGTCTTGGGAACATATTCAAATCTAGCTGACGTAAGAAAGTTTAAAAGACAGCTAGACCTATTGAAGAAACCCCAACAAGCATATTTTGGTCAACACTGGGCCTCTTTTAGAGGCCTTTGTGGACATAAACACTACTGAAATGAATTCTTTCTGAACAGGGTTAGCCTTAGCATTTTTTTCCAGGCTTTCAGGAGCCATTGTTCAGCTGGTAAGTGTGACAGCAGGAATAATGGTTGTGCATATCACAAAATCATTCCCAGGACAGGTATATAACGCTGTTATGGTTTACTTGGCTTCTCCTTTGGAGCACTCTATGCACAGGTTGGTTGTGCCCAATTCCTCCAAGGCAGCAGAGCTCTGCTTTGCTTCCACCTTGCTCCAAGTGAGGGGATGCTGCACAGAAGGACAGCATTGCTCTTTGGGGGGAGGGAGGGATGAGGAAGGAGAAAGCCCTGGGTGACAACAAGTGGTGGGAAGATCTGAGTGCAAAATCTAAAGCTCAAGTGATGGGATAAGTTGGAGATAAGGAACAGATAAGGATGTAAGCACAGAATAGATAAAGGTGTTCTGAAAACTTTTCCATAGCTGTCCAAACCTGCTGGTTGCTCCTCATCAGCTCAGCTTCCATTTTACTGCTTTTGCTTGCACATTTACCAATCAGACTGAGAAACAAAACCTGAGATACTTCACTCTTACTTAAGAAGGCCAGCCGCTCATGGAGGTTCTCCCGTGAACATCTTTGGCTCTTTGATGAGTTAGGTTCTTCCTTAGCTGTGTGTACTTCTGGGTCCATAAAACAGTGACACACAGTACCAAAGTGGAGCAGTATTTTCCACTCACTCCCAGTGGCTTTTCGACCACGTAGCACTCCTTGTGTTCTCATTGGTGAAGAAATTAAACATGCTGACATGCAATATTCCCCTTAAAACATTCCTTGACTCTAATGAAGAATTTGGACAAGTTTGCATCAGTTTATTCCAAAAGTTGTATCACTCAAATGAGTCTTATTCCTCAAGAAATTTTGACAAAAATCTTCAAAACGGACCCTTGCTAATTTCTCTATCAATGCCTATTTCTTTCCTGTCTCTTTGATTGGTGTGTTTTCTAGCTTCTGAATTATGCATAGTGCAGACCAGACCTTCTAGTGTATTGATACAGGAGCTAAACACAAATCCTAAACTTTGTTGTGTGGCATGGTTAATTGGCGTTTGTATTATTTATTATAATTTTCTTTAATTCATGGCTGACAGAGAGATGGGGGGAAGTTTTTTTCTTCCCTTAACATGAATGTTTTTCCAATATAATTTCCAAAATAATTTCCAATTATTTTAATGGGGAATAAATCAATATTTCCATCAGTAGTCACAAGAATAACATTAAAGTTATTTTGTTACACATAAAGATACACTTTAGTCTTTCATGGCCCTGCAGCATGAGTTTCACACTTTTGTGTTTGTATTACAGGTAGTTAACATCAATGCGGAAAGTCCTAGAAGACAGTTAATTCCTATTTTTATATGCAATTTACCACTTTTAGTCTATGCAACTATGGGATGACTTTTCTTGAAAAATGACAGACTGACTTTGTCGTAACCGGGAAAATAAAACGTTTTACTTAGCTTCTATATATACACCTCTTTCTTCTCAGAGCTTCGGATTGGAGCGCTGAGTTTTCTGATAGCTAGGATTAACTTGTCAGTTGGAGACACAAACAAAGATGCACTCATGTTTTATAAAGTAGTGATCTAAAATTTCTTTTCATATATACAGGACTGAATCTCCCATTGAGCAGATTCAATTTGAAAATGCAACTGTTTCCTGGAAAGACATTCAGGAAAGCAAATGGTGCCTGACGTGGAGGAGAACACAAGAGATCTACATCAGTGGACTGAGGTTATGCACTAAGATTGAGCAAATTTTAGCTTGCTTTCTCAGCGAAGCAGAGAAATCTAGCTCTAGTTGCTCTTGCGCTTGGGAGCTGCCCTTGGATTTCCTCCCATCAGAATTGCCTGCCCTTCCCTTCCTTTAGCATGGAAAGGCTCTCAGTCCACTGCTGCAGCCTGAGCTTTTGTATGCTACCAGAAAATTTGTTTACTGAACCAGAGGGAGACTGGCAAACATAGCCTATTGCTGTGAGTGTTTACTGGGGATGTTTATTGGGGAAATGAAAACAGATCTTTGCTGCAGTAAATCTGGCAAGATGAAGATAAGGAAGAGTATTAGTCGTTACCACTTATATTTGAAAAAAGGAGTAGTTCACTGAGAAATTGCTTTTCTTTCAGCATTAACTCTACCACCGAGTTGTTATTTTTGCAGCCAGTGGTAAGACAATGAAGTTTTACCAGGCCTGTTAATGAAGTGGTCTCTCTTGTAAAGGAGATTTGAACAATGTAAGTTTCACAGAAAAAAAATAGCAGGATAGTCCTCCTAGAAAAACTTCATTGAGTAAAGAATTTTATTCCATGATTTTTATTATAGAAAACAATTCTTACCATAAACATTAGCTTAAATTTTGAATAACTGTAAGGAAAGAAATGTTACCAACATTCCCCTTTCTGGAGGAGGAATCCATTTTATTTAATCTCAGAGCAGTTTTACATTCTAGCAACTGGGATTTAATTACTATCTCCTTTTCTAATTCATTTTAATAACTTATAATTAAAGTTTCCTTCAATGGTCAATGCTTTGGACACTTCATATAATTATAAGGAATTGCTATGTGATTTTGTATTAATGAATATTCACTGATTACAGGAATCTCAATATCTGTTATTATTAAAATGTTCCAGCCAGAGTAAAATTCAATGATAGCTTAAAGACAGAGTGCAGGGCCATCAATTTTTTGGGTGATTGAATAAATGAGAAGATCATATTGTTTTTCAGCTTCATATCTGTTTCAAGAAGATGATGGACAGATCAGCGGTCTGTTTTGCTCAGTGAAATGGAAAACATGAAAACAGTAAAACAGATATTAATTAGAAAGGGGCTGGGACACAAAAATGAGACTTGAATTTTAAACATCAAATTTTAGGGAAATGAATAGTTTTGATTCATCTTCTGGATTCAGATAAAAAAGGGGAGGAAAAAGGAGAATGAGGAATTCATGTTTAAGTATGTATCAGTGGTACTTGGCAATGAGAGCTTGGCTCAGACCCCCTGTGTTTATTTCTGAATAGAAACAATAATTGATGTTTCTCCAGTTGCACAACTGTTCTGCATCACTATGCCATGCAAATCAGGGTAGCATAACACAGTTATATGTACTTTAGTGTACTTAGTACACTTAAGATAATTCTTGAGGTACTTTCATTGCTGCTTTTCCTTTTTGTGCTATGAAGTGACCTAAAACTATATTTAGAAAGAACTCTTAAGTGGCAAAGTAAGCCTCTGTTAATGTCTCTGGAAGTTGCTGGGGTTTGTTTTGGTTTGTATTTGTTTTGTTTTGGGGTTGTTTTTTTTGGTTTGTGTTTGGGGGTTTTTTTCTTGTTTTTTTTTTTTAATGTATGGGAGGTCAGGAATGATGTATTGGTTAGATTTGCTTATCTTAATCACTAGCCTCAATTATATCCCATGGGTATTGCATATTGCGTGGGCGTAGTTTTGTTTGTTTAAAATCTGTAAATAAGTAAAAAGAGTCTAAATTCATCAAACTGGAAAGAGAATAATCAACAACACTGGGAAGAGTAGTGAAAGCTGAGGTTCTCAGAGATTCCTTCTTAGCATTTGGCCTTGGGAGTGTTGAAAATGGTGCTCTTCATATTAACTTACAGAACTCAGGGTTTGCTAAGCAGAGCTGAAGTTTGCTTTTTGGAAATCATCAGCTAGGTTTCAAACCCTTCTCTCCCAAAGCACATCTTTTTTAGTGGGCGTTCCATGAAAGAATAACTGTTCTACTTGGTATAAATTGTGAATACAAATATATCTGTTCCAAGTTACAAACATAAGTTTACCTGGTTACTGCATTTTTTAAAAATGGAAGGTCTGCACTGTGAGAAAATGCTTATAAATCTGAGGTTGTTTCCCTGTCTAAATATTGAAAATTTTCTGATATCAGTAAATGTATGCTGTTTGTGAGAGTTTCATCAGTGGTTGTTTTTCAAATGGTCAGAAGCTCAGCTAACTTTGTAACAGATCCTACAGATAACTTGTTGGCATTGCGATCATCTTGTCCTAAAGTTTATGGCTGCCTCGTGTCATTCAGTAACTACTTTTTCCAAGTTGTAGTGGAATACCAACAAAACTAAATATGTCAGAAATAAAGTTTGGCATGTACTGTGAAAGGGTGTGAGAACAAAGTTATATTTTCATGAGAACAAGTGTTCTGTTATGAAATGAAGATAAATAATGAGAACAAACATTGCATTAAAAAAATATGAGGATTTAATGAGCTGGAATTCTGGTCAGTCCAAGGGAAAGCTTCCCCCTGCCCTATTTTTATATTCTATTCATTGCTAGTGAACGACTACTTGAAAGCATTACCCAAATTTATATCTGACTTCTTGCAAGCTTGTACCAAATTCACATTTGTTACTGCACTATGCTTAAAATAGATTTCAGGTTTGTGTGGAAATTTACAGCTAATTTCCAGCCAGAATGGTTGTTCTTTTTTATAAAGCATTATGATTATAATTACAGACATGCATTTATAAAGTCATGATCCACATTCCTTCTGATGAGCAAGGAAGTTAACATTCCATTAATGGAAACTCAATTATATCAACTTTTCCCACTCCATTCTCAAGTGTATACCAGTTTGCTCACAAGAGTTTTCAGGGAGGAGATCACCATTCCTGGTTGGACCTCGCTTTCTGGGACAGGGGCTATTGGACTTTCATGAGGAAGGCTCATTTTGTAATGGTTCTGGGTCCATGCTAACCTAGGAGCATCCGCCACTCAGGATGAATTACTGCAGTGAACTGCTGAAGCTTGCTGCAATTTGGTTTTTATTAACAACAAACACTATTCTTATGCTCTGGTTTAAAACAAAACCAGAAGTTTTGGGTCCAGTTCTGGTATCTCTGAAATGTGGAGGAGATTAGCTTCAGAGGAGTCAGTTCTGGACTCTTCCTCACCTAGCGATGTGTTTGGGATGCAGCATAAATGTGGTCTCTTGTTCCTTTTGTTTGATCTCTTCAGAGTGATAGGAGGAGAGCCCATTCTCAAACAGCGGCAGTTTAGCTCTCTTTCTTTGAAAAACATCTTGTGTTTCATAGAATCATAGCTTTAATGGGCAGATGGACAATTAGATCATTGAGTCCAACCTCCAGCCTAACACTGGCCATAGAAATTCATCCGGTTTCAGATCATCAGTTCCCTAAACAATAAAATGCTTGTTTTACAACTTGGAGAAGGAAACAAAACATACTTTGCTTTAGTGGAAGCATCTGTGTGACTAGTTTATTTGTGATACTGGTTTATGGAACCTATTCACACTTAACCATTGTCTCCCAGACACCAGCCACCTTCTAGCCCATGATACCATGGAGAGGCATAAATTTGGCATAAATCATCCTGGTGCACTGAAAAACCACCACTCTGGGCAGGATGCTTTCTTTTATCTCAGCTGGTGAGAGTGTGTTTGGCTGTTAGATGAAAACCTATCAGTAAGAACTTTCAGCTTTGAGTGCCTCAGCTGGGACTGCAGCAAGTGAGCTACAAGCACAGCTCTACAAGCAGAGAGCACTGCTTTCCCCGGCTCGGGCACCGATGCACAGAAGCTGCGGCGCAGGCTGGCAGTCACGGTACTTTTAGCACCCAGGTCTCCCTGCAGGAGGAGAATAACAGTTGTTCACAAGTTGAAGCAACAGAAAGCACGCGCCCAAAGCCTGGAATTTAACACTGGAAGAAAAATTTGAAGCTGTTAAGGAAGAAAATCTGCTTCAGCCGAACTGAAATCCTTTATTGAACTAACAAACACTGTCTGCTACAAATTAGAGCCCTAGCACAGAGAGAGTGTGCGGTATAATTGCATACCACTAGTCACTGAAAGACTATCTTAGCATTGAAGCAAGCTGATAATTTTCTTTTTCAGATAAATATAAATATTTCTGCCAAAGTAAGACTTTTACTCATCATTCATGAATTTACAGTATCTTAGCAAAGGGACGGAATGTACTGCAGTGGCTGACAAGAAAATAGTTTCATAAATAATCCTCTTGACACGTGTAAGATGTTAACATTTTTTGAGGTTTAGGCAGGGTTTGGGGCAGCAGAGAATTTATTTGCTTGTTTCAGTTTTAAGGCAACCAGGTCTTTTATTTTACCTCTCACCAATGGGTAGAATATTTCTGTTGGCTTCTCTGGTCTTTTCCCCTTCCAAGCAAGCATTCCACAATGACTGACATTTGGCTATAGGTGAGAGTTTCCAAAACCATGTATTATTTAATTTCAGTCAGACAGATATTATTTGATTGATAATGTAATGTGATTATGAAACAGGGAATATACCATGACTTGTAATTAAGATTTACAGTTGTTCAGTATCTTTGTGCCATAAATTTATACATGCAATATACGCATAGAAATCTACAATGGATGAAGTAGAGTCCCTCCGCTAAAAAACTTACAATCTAAGAAGCATGGAGACAAAATAAATATTTGTAGTAGAAGACCTGGAGTGAACTGTCAAGAAAAGCCTGGAGCAAAATACTAATAAAACGAAGTGTGTGGGACTGAAGCAGCATCCTCAGTCAGACAAGAAACTGAAGATTGTTACAAGGGGTCTATTTGTTAAAAAAAATAGACAAGAGGAAAGAGCTGAAAGGATAGGATGACAAACTGGCAAGGAGTTTGCACAATACACACACATATGGTGCAAAAGGAAGATAGTAGTCTTTGGTGAGCCCTTGGCATTACAAAACTATTTACATTTGGATGCTTATCTGACCTGCAGGCAGCAAGGTAGGGTAGAAGCAAGAAGTGTTATCTGAATTATCTTGGAGAGATGTAGTCTGAGTATCTCCCTGTGGCAGCGTGCTGCCCAAGCTGTGTCCCTGGGTGAGAGGAGGCAGCGTGTGGTGGGACTTACTGCTCCAAGACGTCCAGGAGGAAAGCCTGCATCTGCAAGAAGGAGGGGCGAATGCTATGCAACTTAAGCTTCAGTGTGATGCTGGTGATGAACCTGAGTGAAAATTACTGACTTTTGTTTGATAAAATTAGCTTTCAGGAGAAAATTATTTGCTTTTCAGGCAGCTTTTCAATGGCAATAAAAGCCACATTTTTCATAGAGAGTAGATGCTTTTGGAGAAGAATTCTTTGTTTATGAATATCCAAGAACGTAATTTCTCTTGAGAACTAATTTTTAAATTGTCTTTGCTAAAGCTTCAACAGACTTTCAAAGGCTTACCTTTCTCCTTTTTTTATTTAACAATCAGGTGAGACTTAGAGCCCCTTCTAATCATTACTTATTACGCAGAAGTGCCTATCAATGATCTCTGTCTTTTTCTTCAGGCCAGTGACTATTTCCTTCACTGAAGAAATGTATAATGAATAAAGTTCAGTGAAGCAGTAGTGATATGTCCGGCAATGCCAGGGAAAACCCCACCTATTTGATAGTTTAAAAAAAAATAACTGAACATCAGTTGCACATCCGGTGCCCACAGGATACAGAAATTACAGGGAGGGAGTTGGCTTTAAATGGTGCCTCTGTACCCACAAGGGATACAGGTAGATACATGGTCTCCCCAGCCAGATTTCCCTTTCCCCACCAGCTACTCTGCAGACAGCTGAAGATATTATTCTGTTCATGTTTTTGTGCACTTCTGACTTCGCCATCCCCTGTGACTTCTCCAGTGACACTTTACAACTCTCTTTTCCAGTCTTTGCTTGGGTTTTTTAATTGTCTGGGGGGTTTATTTGAAATTTTTTTAGCGTGTGTTGTTTTGCTTCTCAGCTAGGTTTATCTATTATTTACTTTACTTTTTTGGCTTTTAAGATGCTGTTGTTTTTCTCCTCAGCTATTTTTAGAACGTCTCTTGTAGTCTGGTTCAAAAGAAATAATCCATGTCTCTGTATTAGGATCTTTCTCAGCTCCTTTTAATGACAGAATGGTGCATATCAACAATTTTTGAATGACCATGTGATCATCCCAGGAGAACTGGAATAGAACAAAATGTCTTGGTGAAATGAATTTTTGGGAATTTAATCACCAGCTGCATACTGTAGATCAGTGAGGGTGCATGTTCTTTTAAGCTACAAAAGTTAATTACACTAATAAGAGTGGCTCTGCTTCCAACTTCAGGAATTGGTTCAGCTGATAGTGGCTGTTTGGCCTGTTTTACTGCTGTTTTTACCAGAGGGCATGTTCATCAAAAGGCAAAGCATAGTTCAGGAACTGAGTACTAAACAACATAAATAAGAAATGGGAAATGAATTTACAAATTAAAAAATACAAGGAACCAAAGAGACAAAGCAATTTTTAAAAAAAAGTGTGTACATGTGTACACATTGCCTATAAGTAGCCAGTTTTTTTTTTCAAGGGAGCATGTTACACTTATTAAACAACTGCAACCTTGCGGAGTGGAAAGAGTGAGAATAGTCCAGTTAGGAAACACAAGAAGCTATTAACTATTTAAAGCTAAAACCACACAGTGGTTACTAGAAGGAGCAGGAAAACCTTTACCCCCATGTGTGATGCGTACGGATGGTATGTTTGGGTGCAGTGACAAGAGTTATTTATTCTATCCAGTGTTGATGAGGCAAGAAAACCTCCCCAGCTAAATTCAAATAAAAGGTAAAGTGAAATCTGTTCCTCCACCTTTCCATGTATGCTGATGCAAGTAGGAACAGTCTTCCTTGGAATTACAGTCAGGCACGACATGCAGTCAAATTGGGAGCAGATGGAGCTTTTACACTAAACTGCCGTTCCCTCTGCACACAGTGCTGTCCATGCAGCGGTCTATAATGAAGTTGATTTTGCCTATTGCTTGCCCTGTCTGCAGACTGCTGGGGAAGTCTCTGCAAGGCGAGGCCTTGTTCAGCACCCGCTCTCTTGCTTTTTTCCCTTCAGCAAGTGTGCGCACACAGCCCCTCTGCTGTGCGGGTTCCCCACAGGGACAGCAACAGCGGCTCCCCTTCCAAAGGGCTTGAGCAGAAGAGGGGTGACGACTTGTCCTGTCCTGTCTTGTATTCTCCCAAAACACATAATGGCTTCAGTCATTGGAATCTGTCTCTTGTTTGTGTCTCTGTAAACATCTTGACATGGTCTGTGCAATCTATAAGTAAATGTGACTTTGAGAATGGTAGCTTTATGTATAAAGCAATTTTTACTACACCACAGCGTTCATGGTGTAATAGAAAGCCACCCTGTCACAATTTGTTTCTGATCCAAACTGTACTAATAATATATCGAAATAAGGACATGTGCAGCTGCACATGAGCTAAAGACATGATGATAGTGCTCCTGGGACTTGGGAATAGTCTTTCTCTGCTTGTCCTGCTACTAATATTCCTTTCCTAAGTATCTGCTATGGGCTGTTGTTGGGAGATGCTGAATGCGGTGGAACTTTGGTCTTGCTCATTATGGCAGTCCTGAAGAAGTCATCTGTGTCCCTGTTACAGATCTGTTTTGTGGTCCTGGACAGCATCCCAACAGCAGAGTGAATGACAAGGCCTAGAAAGGACACGTGGAAGAGGCGAGGGATGGAGTTAGGAGCTGTGGGTGGAGATCGAAGCATATTGGCAGAGCTGCTCTGAGGTAGGGCTGGATAGCACAGGGGTCCAGATCAGAGCCTCAACAGGGAAGCATGTGGGTGCTTGCCCACTACCTTCAACACTGGCCAGTGCTGTCAACTGCTGAGAAGCAAATTCTAAGAAAAACGGAACAAAACAAGTAATCTCCTCAAGTCACCCTAAGTAAGCATGATTAACAAAATGTGCACGAAATCTTACTATTTCTTCAGATAAATTCTTAGGTTTCAGAGTTTATATTTAAAGTCATGAGGTCACCAATTATATGCAGTTCCAAGAACACATATTTTCCAAACCGAATACCTTTTTTGGTATTGCCCTTTTAAAACCTTGACAACTAGAATAACAACAATGTCATTTGAACTGAGTGACAGCTGGACATAGGGAAGAAGGGAGGGTGCATTGGAGTGGAAGACTCTTAGAAATGAGTGGAATATTTTACTGTCATTGGCATACAGCAGAGAGATAATGTATTTCTGCAAATGAAAAAACTTTAGAGAGTGTCTTGAGCCTGTCTGCTTGTATGTACCACCTCCTGTAATGCAGGAAAAAGCTCTGTTTACAACAACATAAATTGGCTTCTTTAAGTGATGCAAATTGCTTTGAAACTGCTGAGTGCTGTTATGCCGCGCTGTGCAGAAGACCTGCACCAAGCCTTCCTGACAGCTTATCGTTTTACATTTCAGCAAACACATCTTGTCTTGGAATTACCTAGTGCCTTGTAAATACCGTAAATATACAGAGGGTCACATTTTGCTTTTGGATGACTGTCAGAGTCACAATTTCATTAAGAAGCAGAGGATAGCAAGTAGTGTGCCATTGTACGTTTAGACGGGTGCATGTTTTCCTTTCTGTAAATTCTAGGGAGACAGGCAAGAAATTACCAGTGATAAAGGTCAAGAACTGAAGGCCTACTGTTCATATATACATACCATAAACAATAATAGGTTGCTTCCATAAGTTCCTATATTAATCATAATTACTTCTGTAAGTGCCTTGTAATGATAGAATAAAATATATTCCTCTTGGCACACTGACTACCCACGTCTGAGTTCAGTATGCCTAGGTAAACTTCCTTCTCTGTGTATTCCTGTGTTCTGCAATGAACATAGCTCTTAACTCTATCGCTGTGTCTGGATCTCTGCTAGACATGTTAAAGTGTTCTGGAAGAGATTCTAGTGCCCTCACCTGAGACAGTTTGTCCTGCCTTTTCATCATCCTGCCCAGGCCTCCATCTGGACTGTGTTGGCTAGCATATCTTAGTGAAAGACACCTGAAGGAGGGGAATAGCTGGTGAACATGTAATAGGAGGTAAGTGGATTAAATGTAATCGCTCTTGTGAATGCAAAGGAATCTTTTTATCAACTTTCAGTTGCACCTTGTTATTCAACTTGATATCTGTGGAAGCACAGTGATTTCAATTTCAGTATGAAGTGCTGGACTGCACTCAAATTACTGTCTCAGCTGAAATGGATGGGATTTATACTCCTCATTTAAAATCCCCCCCCTTTTTTTTTGTGTGCAAGAAATTGACATTACCAAAAAATTAATATTTCTATTTTTATTTTTTTAGGTGAACAGAGTTAAACTGAAGTCACAGAGACCTCTCAATCCATAGCATTTGCCTTGGGAGCGGTCCCACCAAAGAGCCAAGTGCAGAGACTAGGCGCTGGGGTGGGAGTCATGCCATTCTGACCTGCAGGAGTCGAGGTTTCCTTTGCAGTGTGTCTCCTCATTGCTTGTAGAGTGCCCAGACAACGAACTAATTGTATAACCTGAGATAACCAACATTAAAAGGATAAATCTGACTTCCAAAGTATAAAGCTGTAGGCTTGCTTTCAACCGTGCCTAGTTTCTGTTGTTGGTCAGTCATGTTGCAGGAGACACCCTTAAATTTCAACATAACAATAGATTTTATAGGAAGGCCTATATTACAGCCATAATTAGCTGTCTCTTAGGGGAGAAATAATAAACAAATCAGTTAGTTAACACAGTCTAATTAAGGCGGTAGTTGCTAAAATCGATTATTGTTATGTGCAACTTGATGAACATCTCCTGGGCGTGACCAGGATACGCTGTATGTAGCAAGGTGATGTACATTTTGGGTGCTATGTGGAAATTCCTAAGGACAGATTAATTTAGCTAGTGTCTTCAGTGTGCTCCTCATCAGGCTGTTTTGATGTGGTAACTTGAAGGCTGTGTTTAACCTACTTGGTCTTCTATGATTTCAGAAACATGTAATTAACATTCAGGCAGGCCAAAGCATTAATTTTTCATGTCATTCAGATGTGCATTAGTGGGCTCTCACTTGCCATTATGGTTTATGGTTCAGAGTCCCTGGTTAGAAAGGCTCCATGTACTGACAGTGCTCAATGTACTTCTGTCTCTAGCAATGCCTAAGCACAAAGTTCAGTGGTACAGGAATGGTGGCTATGTACTAAGGAACTGATACGATCAAATGCAACAAACAGATTCAGTTTTGGAAACTCCTAGATCCCCAGTAAGTGCAGTGTCCACCAACTGAAGGGAAACTTCTAGACACAAATATGCACATAGGGTTGAATATTTTTGCTCAAATACATGTACAAAATTATGTACCCAGAACCAAAAGCCAGCCTCGAAATTTTGATGTGAATTCTTACACGTTTTTCAGGATAATTCCAGAAGGGATAATGTTGGTGGATGTAAGATAATGTGGAGTATAAACTGAGAGATTTCTCTATAAGTCTTCATTTGTATGATACCAGCTAGTAGGCAGAAGAGGCGAGAATGATGAAAAAGCTGTGTTTTGATAGATAACTGCAGAAGTATTTGTCCTACCATGCAGAGGAGATAAAATAGACAAACACCTTTTTCAGCCTGAAAAAGACCAACCAAAGTGGAATCAGTTCAATTATTTCGGCTCAGTCTACAATAAAAAGCAGTTCGTATCTTAGAATTACAATGACATGCTAATGTGAATTGCAATTTCTTTCTTTATTAATGCAATATAACAAACAAAATATGAAAAATGACAATGCATCAGTGTTTGAGACCAGTTTCTGGAATTTGAAAAAACACTTAGCCACAATGGATCTTTAAGCATTATCTGGCTCGACTTTCTTATTATAACGTAGTGCCTTGAACTGAAAAGTTATAAGATTGATGTTGTTATTTGAGAGCCTACAATACTGATATAGCATCTAGTGCTATAATACACGAAGATTTTCACATTGGGAAATACTTCTCATAACTAAATTACTGCAGCCCAAAATAAAGGGACGCTTTGTGCTAATTACTGAGTATTTACATTAGCAATGCCAAACCCATGCGCTGAAAAGTGAGTTCAGAGCCCAGAAAATTCACAAAATGAACTTTGAAGTCATGAAGAAAAAAGAAAACATCATAGGACCTTTTTTGCTTTGCCTTTTTTGGAGCCTTAGGTTATAAGGCTCCTTGTGTTTTCAAACCTTTTGCCACAAACGTGTAGCCTAGAAACTTTCTTTTCAATTGCTGCTAGCTTTCTCACTTAATTACACAGTTGGGGCCTTAAGGAGTTACTATGCAACTTGCAAGAAAATAACTAGATTTGGCGCCATAGTCAAGGCAGACACATACATCATTAATCCAAAGAAGACAAGAACCAATTGTGTCAATAACATCCAGAGCCCCGCTGTATTATTTTTTGTTGTCTTTTACACATCGTGGGGCCAGAGCAGAAGGCAGGTGGGATAAGGAGACAAAACAGCTGCAAAATCAGCTTTCTAAGTGATAGCCTGCTGCCAAGCTGGGAGACAGCCTAGTCCACAGCATTAGCTAACTGGGCATAGACAGGGTCTGAGTACAGGCTGCAGGGTGCCAGGACATGGCAGAGGGGGAGGCTGGAGAGACCGTGAATATGGACGTAAGGATGATGACAAATAACCCATGAAGTACTTGGACAGGTGCTTCGAATGTCAGTTTGGCCTAGAGATACTGTGAAGAACAGTTGTATGTGCCATAAGTCAACACACCCTTCTGATCAAATAGTAGTGCATTCCCATCCAGTTAAAGCAGTCTTGCCTGACAGCCACCCCAGAATTTAATTTTCATTCTTCAAACTTATGGCAAGTTTTGTGTGAGTGATAGTAAAGATACAATAATTATTGATAAGTAAGTGGATTTTTTGAAAATATGGATTAATTTCTTCCCTTCCTTTACTGTGTTTTCCTGTTTGTGCTTCTAAGGTACTGGCTTTTCTCAGGACATAAAATAAATTATGGGAAAAAAAATTCTTGTAGTACTGTAAGCCTGCCCTGAAGCAGGAACAGAAACCTACCAAAACATTATGACTGCAGATTCAAGGGCCAGGAAAGTAAAGAGACACCTGAACTACAAGGCACTTGAGAAAGACCTGGCAAATGTCAAGTTTAATAATACATGAATTTGAGGCTGAACACAGGTATAAAAATGGTAGAAGATTTTCTGTCTTTTCTTTTGCATTCTTTCAGGAGAAAACAAATACTCCCAAAACCTAAGAGAAAATGCACATTTTCCAGCAGATTATAGTATGTAAACAGACATGTCACTGAAATTTCATACCAAGCAAGTGTTAGATATGGGGTGTATAAAGTCATCCAAGATAGCAGAAGTTTATCAGGAAATAAAACTATTAAAATTTCCATAGTTGTCTAACTATCCAGTTATCTTTGCTAGCATTGGGTTACAGATAAACAGTTAACTTAATATTGTCTGTAATATTTTTTTTGTACTGTGTACACGCGCACAAATTTTTAACATAACTAAAAAAAGGCGCCTTTAAGCATTAATTGTACAGTCAGTAAAATGTAATTAGTAACCACTTCTCAACCACCAGCACATTTTGTCAAAAAGCAGCATGCTTTTGTTAAAGTATTTTATTAAACAGTCCCATTGCTTTAGGCGTGAAAACTAAAAAAAAAAAAAATAATCCCCAAATTAAAACAATTGGATTCTGTTCACAGTTGCTTTTCCTTATGATCATAACTGCCTTAGAAGTCTATCTTAATTAGGTAGGTGTTAGGCTGATTTCTTTTTTTTCTCTCCTATCCTTTGAATACCTTTTGAGAACTGTGCTGGTAGTTTGTTGCTGACTTGCTTGTCCTCAGGCCTGATATGCAGAGCTCGGGAGCAAGGGGCCAGCCCCTTGCGAAGCTGATAGGACTTCTGGAATCAGTGTCAATACACAGAACCCCGTATTCAATATGAGCTTTCAGTAGCACTTCTGCAGTTTGCTTAAACATTATTTTGGAAAATGTTCCTTTCACTAAGTGAGTTTGTCTCAGCTACGACAGATGGAAGATGCATTTTAAAAGGATAAATCAAATATATTCAAGCTACTTCATTTAAAAATTAAGGTTACACAGAGAGGTTTGTGCACATCCACAGCAGGATGTACAGAATGGGGACACTGATCAAATTAACTCACTCCAGAAAATGAAATTTTACAAACCAGAATTTTGAAAATGTGCAAACATATGGGTAGGGAAATAGCTGAATTATATTTAATAATGAAAATAATTTGATGGCCTAATTAGAATAGAAAATCCTAATGCTATTGTATACTTGGGTTCAACTCAACTTACATACCATACAGGACTCTGCTAGGAGTTTGACATTATGTGGTTTTGGCACATGCTTGGGAGAGTTGTCCATGAGCACCAGGCATTTTTCAAGACCAGAATTTTAAGTACATTGGCCTTTTCTAGAGAAGAATTAGTGACTTCTGATCATTACAGCTGAATAGCTTATTTCAAGCACATAAACTACCAAACATTTGCAGGGAATCCCGAAAATGTAGTTCTATCATCAATATTAAATACATGTATTTATACATCAAGGTACAATATTTTTAGGTCAGATATGCAAGGTGCTCATAATGTCAAATTTAGTCCACATTTAAAGAAAATTGTGTGTATAAGTGATGGAACATCAAGAAAAAGCAGTAAAGCCTAACCTTATCATGCAAATTTCTTTCAACGCAGTGCCATAATAGGTAATAATTATTAAATTTATTGTTTGATAATGTCTGGGAATCTGTGTCAGTTTTAGAAATCTTGAACAAATTGAGTTCTGTGACTTGTGAAGTGAAAGCTATGCGCTGGAAATGTCAAGGCTGAAATATTCTTAGATATTGTCATTTCTTTCCTGTTTTATACCTGCCTAACACCTGGAAAATTTCATTATTGCAGAAATCGTAATGCTGGCAGACTGAAACTTGTTCCTACTCAATCAATAGTAAGATCAGGCTTCTGTTGTATGTTTTTTAAAATGAACTAGTTAAATCAAGGCCAAACTAAACCCGGTCTGTTTCTGTGGCAGGTTTCCTTAAGTTAAGGGAGTTTGGAAAGGGGAACTCGTCAGTTGAATGCACTGACACTCTCCTGCGTGATATTTAAAGGTGGCTTTTTAGCTATCATGAGATAGCATGATGCGAGTTTCCTGAAATGGCTTTTACAGTACACTTTAACTGTTGAATCTGTTACCCATTAAGTATCCAGTGTAAGCAAATGGGAATGCTGCTTAGTCACAAAACATCTTAAAAAACAAGAATGGTGTCTGCTCGTTTCCCCATTTCTGACTGCTGGCTAAAAAAAAAAAATGCCAATAGCACAACTTCCTTCAAGTTGATTAGTTTATATACCGAGCCACTGAATTGTGTAAACTGTGTTAATAGTAACATACAGCAAGATAGTATGGGCAGTAGCTTGATTTTGGTGTGGTTTTTTTTTTTTTTTGTTCAAGTAGCACAACATCCCTTTGCAGCCATATGGGCTACAAGTTTTTTCCAGGAACTCCTTCGTTAGGCAGAGTTTTGGAAAACAGTACTGCTTCTCATATGATGAAAGGAAAAAGGTTGCAACATCGAAAGGCAGATAGTTTGTGACCTGTGGTAACAGTCAACACAAAGAAATAATGTCAGAAAACCTACTTCTGTCGTTTTCAATCTTTACTGCTTAGTGAGCAGCAAGAAACTGGCTGGAAGTGGTACCTCATGGTCACATAATAAAGAAAGGTTCTTAAAATGCTTTACTAGGAATTACACAGTGATTGTGTCCTGCTGGATCCCTTGTGTCTCAGCCTGCTCCTGGCACTGCCTGCTCAGAGGAATGTTTGCCGGGCTGGCTGCACTGCAGAGCACAAACTGGCCTCAACTTCAGTCCAGTGACTCAAAATGAAATATGTCCTTCGTAAGTGCCCTGGATGTTATTTCAAATATGGAGAAGCTTCCTTGCTTGCTACCGTTTTTATCTTGTACCACTATTGCTAACATTAAATGAAATACCATTGCTGCAGAGGTATAGCATAGGGCATGACGTAGAACTTAAATTACACGTGGATGTTTCTGGGTCATGCCCCAGTCAGGCCGTAGTCGACTATGCTTGTGCATTTTTAAGTGAGGACATTTATTAGTGGCTTTCCTCATTGCTTGCCCACCACAGATTTTGTTCTATCTACATTTCACAGTCCTTCAGAAAATCTCCCTGATGAGGGTGATGATGACAATTTTTAAACCTTGGCAATGTTTCCTTTTACAACTGCAAATATTGGCAAGTGCCTTGACTCTTTAGTCTGGACCTGATGGTGCTATGGAAGCTACAGACTCAAGCGTGAAAAAGAACTTTCTTGCCTTAGTTAGGTTATCGAGGTCAGCAGCTATTAGAAAGAAATGAAATTAAGGACTGAAAGGGATCAGAAGGAAATGAAATAGAGGTTCATCTTCTAAAGATGATAATGAATCCCATTTTCTTAGGTTTACAAAGATTGTCAAGTAAATCCATAGCTATTATTTGCTACATGTGGTTCCTAAAATGCAAGTGAAATACAATTTCCTGATAATGTATGAACTCTGCTTTCCTGCTCGTTGGGTTTTAGTTCCATCCCCACTTACAATTCCTGATTTTTGACTTGTTTAAACACATCTCCTCTGCCTGCCAAATCTGCCTCTGCCACTTTCTCTGGGGGAGCCATCCAGCACTTCAAAGCCATTTCTCTGTAGCCAGCGTTTCTTCTCATGGTTTCTTGTGGCAGTCCTTTCTGGTCTGACTGAGCAAGCATGGGGTAGGTTTTTGTCCAGAGAAGGGTTAGTTTGGATTCTTGGAAGAAACTTGATTTCCTTAATCCTAAATTTTCTAAGGAGAAAAGGTGGATCCAATTCCCTGTGCAGTTCTACAGCAGCCTGTTTTGGCCCTTGCACTGGGTTTAGCTTCAGGCCCTTTCGCTGGAAAGGCACATAAAATGCACTCCTGTGAAGTGATGTAAAAGCTGTGCATGCACAACTAAGGTAAAAGAAAGAAAGAAAGAGTGAAGTTGATATCTAATTTTGCTTAGGGATCATTCACGGGGAAAAGAAATGAGAACAGTGACAGACATTGCATTCACAGCTGATGTGAGTCTTTAATGGATTTTCTCCCAGGAGTTTTTCAATGACATTTCAATCTATGCAAACTTCTGGCATCTGCAGCATTCCATGACAAGGAATTCAAGTTCATGATATGAAGAAGTGTAGTTATTTTGAATCTGCTCTTTGCTAGTTTTGCTAGATGCTCCCTCATTCCTGTTTTGGAAGATCCAGTGTGTTTCTCCTGCTTTGCTCCCTCCATGCCACTCGTGGTGACCAGCTCTTTGTAGCATGTTTCTTGAGCTTTTCCAGGCTGAGGGTTCCTAGTCTGTGTAAATGTTCCTTCTACAGAAGAAGATCCATAACTTTCAGCAGCAGCTGTCTTGCCAAAGGGGCAAGAAGGGGAATGGCTCAAGAAGATTTAGTCCAAACCAAAATCCCAGCCAAGGGATGGGTTTTGAGTTTCTACGCAAAAATCTTTACACTTGATTTTTATCAATACATACACTCACCAAACCTTCGGTTTAAAGCTGCCTCAGTTCAGGGCAATTGTTCTTATTTTATTTTCCTGGTTCAGAAATAACTGGCAGAAATGGCATAGTCTATCAGAAAATGCAAGTCTGTTAAAATGCACAGTACTAAAAATTATTAAAAAAATCAATTTGGTGGAAAATTTGCAGGAAAAAAAATCAATCCATACGTAATGACTTCATAAAGTTAAACACCCCAGAGATTTTATATGCTAGTGCCAGTTGAACCTTTGCTACAGCTATGCATTGATACCGTTAACAATACTGAGGATAAAAATATTGCTGCAACTTATTAACATTTCCATAAAGCTACAGCATAATTTAACAATATGTCCAAATTCACAATCTAATTTTGAAAAGTATAGCTGTATTTTGTAAGGCTGGAATTTTTTTCTTCATTAAAATTAGTGTCACTAGGTATCTCAGCTATTGAGGTGGCTTTGGAAATTTTAGATGTCTTTTTCTAATAATAAATTATTAATAAAGTTTAGCTGAAAAATGTTTACAGCCTCAAAACTGACTACACTAATACAAATGAACTATATTTAAAAAGACGCAGAAGATAAACTATAAAAATGAAATAACACCACTGCTAAACATTACATTTCTTGATTTCATGGCAAATTAATAGCTCTTTTAATTCCCTTTTTTTTATGTTAATGAGTGCTTTTTCTGATTCCAGTGTACTGGGTATTTAAATTTATCTCGTTAATAATGTATTTTTTTAAACAGTTATCCCTTTGCTTTATTTTCATTCTGCCATGGCCCAATCCCATCACATTGTCTAGTGCTAAAATACTTACTGATGAGTTCTTTGCTTTTAGAACCAGGTCATTTGCAATTAAGTGCTAAGGCAAAAGAGGGTTAAATATTTCTGGATCATGTTTTTTTTAACTGCTGTTTTCAGACAAATCTGCGCTGGAGCAGTAAGACCAGGATCTTGAGAGACTGTGTACTGCAGAACAGCTGGGACCATATGCTGCCCTCCATCTCGGGTAAGCCCTTCTTGTGCTGATACAGCAGCTCACTGACAGCTCGTGAACATGCAGTACCAAACACTACTTTTTGCTTCTTAATTGGTTTCTCTCAATACCTCTTCAGTCAGTCTTGTATCTCTAGAGAATATAGACTGCCTGGCAAATGATGTTGTTCAATGCTTTACCAACGTGCTTCAAGCATAAATCAGTGATTTGTGAAACAATCCTCTATTTAAAGTCAAGTGAGTGACCAAAATATAAAACAGGAAGCATCTCAGTGATGCAAGCAGTTGATATGGAAACTTGCTCAGGCCGACAACTATTATTTTCCAGCAAATCTTTCAAAAATCATAAATATTTAGTGTCATGAACAGCAAATACTCAAATGCTGCTCTTGAGAAAGCATCTGGCATTTTTCTTTCCTATGAAGAGGTTTTTGAGTATTTGGAGATCAGTCTGGTGACAAGGAAGGGGTTTTCTGCTGTTAAAATCAGCTTGATCTTTATGAAGCCCTAACACTGCTTTGTTGAATGCATCTTCTGCTGTAGTCGTAGAAGTACATAGAACTTGCAAATTGCAGTCTACACTATGCTTTCTAAGGAAAATTAGAAATGCCAATTTTTGTGGCATTTGTGGCAAGCTGAACACTGTATATGTGGACTTCAAATTAAAAAGCAACAAGAGAAAACAAGTATCGTAAAGACTCTGGATGTATCCATGCATCAGTTTTTACTGTGAAGCTAAACGTTACAGAGAATCAGAAATATTGTCCATAATCTGATAGTTAGGAACTGCTTGTGCTAAATATGCCTCTGTGTGCAGGTAAGGACCTTGTTATTTACTGGCTATTTACAAGGGAACAGATAAATATAGTTTTCCCAGTTCTGTGCTCAAAGCACCCTGTGAACTTTCCCACATAATGAAAGCAGTGACCTCCAGCACATATTTTACCACATTTCTAACCCATTTCAGAGTGCAATTTCCTAATGTCAGCTGTAGCATAGAAGATCCCATGACCTTGAATGGCATGTGTGGTGCACCGAGCTACACTTTCTGTTCTTTGACAGTGTGAAGGGGCGGTAGAATAGATTCCTGCACCTTCTGTTTTTGAAGCTGTCTCTGTCTATCCTGCCTGCAGTCACAAACCTGTTTCTGTTGGGCCCCATGCTGACAACTAGACAAGAGTAAATTTGTCTTGTGAAATACCAACCTCACCTGAGCTCAGGTGTTTGATCGAATAGAAATATTCTGTATTTAAATATTGGATGCTGGCACTAATTAAATCCTAGTCTAATTCTTCCCTTTTTCACTTCCTTATTTCCCAACCACCCATAAAGGACAGTATTGGCCAAAACACCCTTTGAATATGTCACTTTGTTCAGCACAATTGCCAGTGTGCAGGGTCTGCACTGGCCTGGCTTTGTTGTTCTGCTGCGTACTACATACAAACAAGTAATTTTCCTGTCAGGAGCACAGAACAAACACAGAAAAAATGATCTACAGAAGTAGGTCAAAGGCGGAAGAATAAATCAACTTTTAGTAGAGACTTGTGCTTCCTGGCAAAGAAAGACTGAGAATATTCCAGATTGCTGCCCTAAAACAATCAATGAGGGAGAAAGAACACACATTTTGAAGGCAAAAATAGTTGCTGTGTGAGCACAAACTGAATTACACCACGTGTTCTATCAAGTTAATCTGATTGTACCTTGAACTGTTTACAGAATTGCAGGGGAAGATACTCAAATATGACCACTTTCCGTGAAAATGCCTTTGTAAATTAAGTATTATGAAATATTTGTTGTAGTTCTTACCAATTTTTAGATATACTAAGCGGTAACAGCAGGTGTCCTGGAAACCTGTGTCCACCTCATCATGGCCTTTTCTAATAAAAAAATTTTCAAAGAGAACCTCCACCTCTTCTAACTCCCCCACTCCCTCAGGACTGAGGAGATTTTTTGGGTCACTGTGCTGTATTGTTTTTGTTGAGTGTCACACAGAAAACATGCCAGGCACAGGTTAAGAGAAATGGGTATATCTCATTGCTGAAGGGTACAGATTCCAAGCACATTTCTGACATATCTTACATATGCAGCTCCGTAGGTTGCTCATTCAAATGTTGTTTTCAGAATAAATCTAAAAAACAGGGAATGCTAATTCTTCTTAATTTAAACTGAAACTCAATGAATCTTGATTAGGATAGCCTGTTGGGAGGGTATTGGTATTTTTTACAAGCTAGT
Organism: Haliaeetus leucocephalus; assembly: GCF_000737465.1. Classification (NCBI taxonomy): domain Eukaryota; kingdom Metazoa; phylum Chordata; class Aves; order Accipitriformes; family Accipitridae; genus Haliaeetus; species Haliaeetus leucocephalus. The sequence goes on along the minus strand of NW_010973092.1, from coordinate 13,023,273 downwards.
AAAACAAAATAAGCTACTATCCAGTAAACAACTGCATTCTGGGAATTTCAGGATGTCTGATGATGTTTGTATCTTTGTTACCCGTGGGATGGCATCACTCAATTAGATACAAAGCTGAGCTCATAAAAGGGAACATAAATAGTTTTCCATATTATCCTCTGTTGTGTGCTCACATCTGGGTGAGCGCAGAATTAAAAACAAGATTATCATGTCATCATTTTTTATAAAGGAAGCATATTGTGAACATATTATTCTGGTTATCTAATGGAAAAGGTTTGGAGTCAATGGGTTGTTTTATTCCCCACAGCCCATACAGCTGTCTCAGAATTTTAGCACTATCAAATACAACATCCAAAGGTTTGACTTATTAATATATTTGATATGAATAATGATATCATCATACTAAAACAAATTAATATGAATTCGACAAAGCAGTTAGCCCTCATGCTTCACAGTATAAATTATGTCTTGGGAAGAAGAAAATTGTCCATTTTAAGATTTCTTGCACCTTTCTCTGTAGTGACATGAGAGTTTTATCAGCTCACATATTATTAAAAAAATATATTTAGAACTAAACATTCTTCCTCACCGTTTCTTGGATTGCTCCGTCAGGTAGTATTATGTTGAAAGTAAAAGCTAACTGAAGGCTTACAGTCCACTCTGTATGAGCGTGACAGAAAGTTGAGCTATAACTTAGCCAGGGATTCCAGAACGACTTGTGTAACCTTTTGGCTCAAACAAAATGTTGTTTTTCCCCTCCTCAATTGTGTAATAAATAAAGGATCAAGAAGTGAAGAAGTGCAAATAATGTTATCGGTGAGAGTAATGAGACCCTGAAACAGCATCTGAGATATCTGGTAGTTTCTTCATCTTAAAAGGCTATTAATTACAAATTGATGGCTGTCTATAGTCTTAAATTCAGCTCCAGTCTGTTAAGCTGTGTTCAGGAATTACTGGATAAAATACAATGAACTCGACTGGGCTGGAGTATGAGTGTACGATCTGAATAGTATTTCCTATTTTTAAAATTTCTAAGGCAAGATGTACCCAAAGGAGGTTTACATATTAACAAAATTACCACTGGAGGTGTTTTACAACCAGTGAGAGGTAACCCTCAGAGGGTGGAATAAAAGGTAATTGGCACTGGAAGAAGGAGTCACCTTAAATTGTGTTTCACTCTAAAGCAGAAAAAAACTCACCCTCCTTCATCCCCCCCACCATCTGTCTCAAGGTTAAGTATTTTCTGTTAACCTTCTAAAATCAAGCACAAAAATAAATGCTGCAGCTTTATCATTTTTATCAGTTGCGCATGAGCTTATTCTTTCTTTTATAGTAAATATTAGGGCATAGGGTCACCAGAAAACTTGACTTTGAAAAAGTTCAGTCAGCAGAAGAGATACACAAATAATGCCTTAGAGGAAAGCCCCCAAGAAAATAACTGGGACAGAAGCCAAAATCTCTACATTCTTCCTGGCATATTTGTTCACAGTCTTAATTTAATTAAATCTAATGGGATTCATGAATGATCTCAGTGTTTTTGTCTCCACTCTCCCAATCAGATAAGCCTCCACATACCTATAGCCCCATTTGAAAGTGATTTTTATAATTAATTTTCTAAAATAAGTGTACTTAATTTACACACCATTTATTCCATTTCCCTATTGTCTAATGAAGTAAAAAATAGCACTTGAGTTGGAATGCTCTTGCCAGTCATTGTAACTATTTCTTTACCCGCTATTCTGGTAAAAGTTTTTTATTTGGCTTGTCTTCATAAATGTTCCCATTTGCTCTTTGGATCAACCTTGCTGGTTTTCAGCACAGCGGGGGCATAAAGTAGCAACTAGTCTGTTGTACCTGGAACTGGAAGCACCTGTCATTTTAGAAATTCTGCAGAGAGCTCTCCCTTTGTTTAACATTAGCCTTCAAGGACTGAGTAGACTGTATAATAGGAAATGATTTATATGCACAAGCTGATTAAGCTTTATTTGGATTTTCTTGTTAAGCAGTTTGCTAATTTACATATTAATATTACATTAATTAAAAGAAGGTTGCTGCCCACCAACCCCTCATTAAATGCTAAGCCTGCTCATCTGATAGATTTTTTTATTTTTTTTTCCCCCAGGTCTCCAGCACAGAGAAATACGGAACATGCAGTGCTCTTCGGAAAGGCAGAAGACCGAATAAAGCCAGAGACTTTCATTGCCAAGGTAAGCCACGACTGGCAATTCAGCTTCCTACAGATGCCTGCCAAGACATCCCAGCACCTGAGCTTCACCCTGTTTATAGTTATAACTATGGTACTGCTCTGCTTTTCCAGAAGCATTGTATTTTCTCTTTTACTGAGATGTGCACATACATAGAACTACGCACAATTGACATTTAAATGAGAACTGTTTGCCCAGAGAGGAAAGAGAATCTCCATCCTTGGTGACATTCACACCTGAAACAGGGATGGCCCTGAGAAATGTGTTCCCACCTTGAAGCCAGATCTAACATTAAGGCTGGTCCTGCTTAGAGTGAGGGGGTTGGACCAGAGATACCCAGAGCCTCTTTCCAACTGAAATTATGCAGTTATTCTCTAGCAGTGGCACTTCTGTATTTGCTCTGGGCACAGGGATTTCACTTCTATGATATGGACCACTGTTGCTTTAAACAATGTGTTTTCTTCCGGGTAGTGTCATCTCTCTTTGAAATACCTTATTTGTGTTCTGGAAGAAAGGCCTTTTATAGATTTTGAGGAGCCTGGATTCACTGCAAGAAGTGCCACTTGCTACACTTTAGAAAATGGCACAAAATTAACAGTTGATTGTATTTGCCCAATATCAGATGAACTCTGTGTCTGAACACTGAAGAGTTTTTTTCACTCTTTCCAACTTTGCAATTTCTGTGTTTTTAGTTATTAGTAGACATAGCTTGTTTATAGATGCTGTCTTCCAGGAAATGTTCAACAACAAACAGCCCCCTGCTCTCCCCTGCCCTTGTCCTCAGATGACTTATTGCATATTAGAACTATTTCCTTTTCCCTGAAGCACATAAATTTTTCATCCACCATTACAGCCAGTGAAAGAATTTCCCCTCCCACTCTGAGTGATTTTAAGTATTCACAAATGACAGTTATAAAATGTTTTGGATGAAAGCAAAGTATGTCCCGCTGTTCTTTAGATGCTTCAAATGTTTCTGCAGAAATTATGTATTAATCTGCGTACAGAGAAAGGCTGAAAATAATTTTTATATTGGAATTAGTTGTGTGTTTTTGCATACATGTGCATTTAACATAAAATAATCTACTGTGACAGAAGCACCCTACTTTCAAGTTGATGAAGGCAATCTGTGATGATTAAGGAAGCAATTTTTTTTTAATTGCCAAAATTATTTCCAGAACTACTTCTTAGAGATATTGTATTTTTCTTAATTTATGTTGGTAAAACTGAAATACTCTACAATAATTTAGTTTCTTCATTTAACATAATACTTAAAAAATCAGAAGCATTATTAATGATGACTTTTAAATATAAACATAATTACATTGTCAAAATATGCAAACATATTTTCTAGCTGTTTTCAGAGATGATTACTGGTTAAGTAGTTAGAGATAGTTTTAAGGGACTAAGAAATAAAATAATTCCATGAATATTATAGGGATCTAACTCTACTTTTCTGATGTTACTGTCTCTGAGGCAACAGGGGTTGCTATGAAAAATGCTTTGGCCACAGTCCTGTCACAATGGAAAGAATGTTATAAATATATACAATGTTTCAGAAAATATAACTTTTTTTTCATTTTATTTTTGCTGCTGAAATCTGACTAACATTCTGAATTGATTTTTGCATCTCAAAACTTTCCTATTCTGTAATTTCATGATGGGCAGTGCTGCTCCAGCCTTCATTAGGTAAAAAATGTCACCACACAAAGATTTGCTATTAGAAAAATTACTTTCATCTTCCAAGCAGTGAGATGAAATAAAATGTAAATAGAGCATGTCCTTTGTTGTGCAACAATGTGGAATATCCCGTCTCCTTGGTTGTGGTGTTTAGCTCCGCATTTGCACAGTCCTTTGGAGCACCACTTATGCAGCCTCTGGAGGGAAAACTGACTGCTGGACATTCACGGAGGAGACCCCTTCTGCTCCTCATGAATGTGCTACCTCCATTTGTGAAGCTCATGGTTAGCATTGAGAAATTAAAGTCAAGGCTTTTGGCTTCTCCTCTGTCATCTGTCATGAGTTCCTGGGTGGTCCAGCTCAGTAAGCGCATCCATCTGTAAAAAAAACCATTCTGGTAGAAACAAACTGCAGCACATGAGAAAAGTGTCCTTTTCCATACAGATTGTTTCAAAATCAAAGGCTTTAGTATTTTCTACTGCCTTCCTATATTGCTTTTTTTCTGCTGGAAGAGTGTGTTCCAAAAATAAAGACTGTAACAGAGGGCTTGTACTATACTCATCCCTTGTACTTCAGGTGAGGTTTATGAAGATCCCAGGTTTTCAGCTGTGTTCACAAAGCAGGGCTTTACTGGGGAGAAGCTAAGGGAACATCCGTTATTTTGTTAGCACTTTCTAGAGCAGTACAAGTTCTCTCCTCACAGTGCAGGAAACTGGCCATGTGACTGCAGGGATACTTTACATTCAGTTTAGTGCTGCCTATATCCCATATTTACACACAAGAAAAGCACTGGCTGGTGCCTGCTTTCTGAAACTATGCGAGGCAAAGTTGAGGCTGAGATGTGGGACCTCCCTTTTTCTCCAGCCTGATTTGTCCATCACCCTTATTCTAAATTTAAGATATGGGTTTACAGAATGCAAAAGGAAGACTCAGAAATGCTGGCAGTTAAGTTAAGCAGCAGAACAGCTCATGTTTATTTTTAGTTTGAAAAAGCGGATTTTCTTTTCCATATGCTGAAGTTCTGCTGTCAGAGCCCGGCTGGTAATGTGCATGTTTTTGAAAACTTTGTGAACAAGTAAATGTTAGCCATGCTTAGATGGACCTTTGGCTTAGCTTCTGACCCTTTTGAGGTTATTTTTGGCAAGAAAGTTCCATAGAATAATAAGCAGTGGGATTGAAATGTAGAGAAGATCCATGCTCTGCATTGATGAAAACGCTCTCAGAAGGCTTTTCCCAAAGGAGGCCTTTCTCTTCTTGTCTACAGTTCACTGTCTGTCACCTCCTGTAAGCCGAACCCAAGAGGCAGCTTTAGTGCACCTGTGAACCTCTGCCTATCAAAGCCAGCAGGCTCTCAGGATTTCTTTTAGATTCCTTCAGGAGTGACACCTGCCAGATTCAGAAGCCAATGACGTGCTGCTTTTCAGCATCCCAGAACTCTGGTGCCTCTGAGCCAAAGCATATATTTGCTCAGAATCACAGATGCCTCCTATCTTTATTGAACAGCTATTTCAGCCCAAAATGAAGACTGTAGTCCCAGAAGACCTTGAATGAAGTTTTGTGAAAAGTTAGATAGGAATAGCACAGTGCAGCGAGATGTGTAATGCACATAGCTGATCTTTGGCCTACTTACTTTTCTCTCTCTGGGAGAATAATATCTGTACATAAACGCTGTCTGTTGGACTCCTTGCCAGCTGCAAATGTTCCCCCTAAGAAGAATTTATTATGAGCCTCCTGTACTAGTAAGATGTTGGACATACAGGTTTATGGTAGAATTCATCTCCTCTGACTTGAGATATCTGTCATGTATACATCAGCTCTGAGCTCCTTGTCCAGGTTATCCTCACTGACAAAGCAGCACCTTTATGGGATGATTCCTCTCCTCCTGAAGTAGAAGTCTAAAATACTGAATGAATTGCCCTTTAGGAATGCCAGTTTCTCCCCTCTGATACTGAAGGGAGTCTAGATAACTAACTCAGATGTTGACATCTGTTTGTTAGCTTCTAAATATGGACCAGATGAATGGGCTTTCAGTGTGGAGATATACCAGCTGTTACTGTCAGAAACTAAAGACACCCAAGAATTTAACCTTCCTTTGACTTTAGAGGTCTGTTACAGCCCTGTAGGCTATATATTTAAAAAATCATGTCAGAAAAAGCATTATCACATGTGGGCATGAAATGTTCATTACCTGAGTGTCTGAAAAAAAAAAAAAATTCCGGTATATGTTTTTCTGATATCTTCCCAGCATGATCAAATTTATTTAGTCTTTGTTACATCTCATTTTTAGAGGTTAAGTGATAACCTAGACATACTATATTTTGGTGAGAAACAGATGCCAATCTAGTGATTAGTGATGAGTTATAATGTATTCTTATTTTTACCTGAAAACCCCTGAAATATAGGATTTATTTAAAATTTTTAAAAAAGCAACTCTTCTATTACTGCTCCTATTTAATACTGTATCTTCAAAATTTAGCTGCCAACCCACAATCCTGTAAATGTCTTTGAAAACTGCATTAGTGAAGGTACTTTTTAATACAATGACAGTGTATTTTGGTTCTCCTGTATCCTCAATTGTAATTTTTATTCATCCCAACTTTTGATGTTATCCTCGTAACACCTTTGACAATATAAAGCCTGCTCTGCAGCTTTTTCAGTTCTTTACTATGTTATTAGTATGGAAAGCTGCCCATTTTCACTTTTTCAATACAAGAGACATTTGTAGATTGGCTAACAAAGCCTCTCAACTGTAGAGAAATAGCCATGTAGTTGCTGAGAATATGAGTAGAGGAAATGAATTCTGGATAAAATGCAGGTTTAAGTTCTGAGACCTTAAGTTCTCCCCATCTTATCTGGTCCAGCACTGTGCAAATATCAATTATTAATGACATAGCTTTAAATTTCTGTACTGTTTCCATCATTTTATATCTTGGGACTTAATCACACTTCTATTGTAATTTTATTAGAAAAGGCTGATGTCCAGATCTTGTTAAAGGAATGAAGGTGATAAATATTCCTCCTTTTTTATTGTGTCTGCTTCTGATGCATTTATAGGAGAGGTGAAAGGAAAGTAGAATAAAGCCATCCAGATAAATTTTTAATATATAGTTTTATGATTCTGCAATAGCAACTATATAACGAGGCTTGTGAAATAGTCTCTGTTACGTTCCCAGCTTGTAACTCCCCAATGCTACAGGTTTGTGCCCAAGAAAGACATTTTTGCCCACTTTGAAAGTTATCTAACTTCAGGTCATGCTATTTATGAAGCAGTATCCAAATCCACAGTCTTGTGGATTTCAGCAGAGTAAATTCTGTTGTGGCATGCTATTGAAATGATTAAGGAAGGTTTCATACAGCCAACTACTTGCAGTAATTTCATTAGAAAAAATAAAGGAAAAAAGCTGTGAACTTTTCTGCAGAATTTCCACTTGTTGGCCATACTATAATATAAACATTTCAATTAATAGCAGTTTTACAGGTTTTGAAATTAAAATGTTAAATCTGAACTTCAGTCCCTACTAAAAGGAAATCCCCAGCCCCATTGCATGTTTTTCTGCATAGGCCTGTATAAAGGACAGATATTTTGGGAATGATGCAGTGGAGCAGCACAGACTCATGTGCTCTTCATTTTGACACTGAATAGGAGAGCTTTCCATGGAGAGCATTTGTTCTGCCCTTACCTTTCCACACATTCTACACCTATACCCATGATCACCAGCATGTAACCCATAGTACGCCACAGATGATATGGTGTTTTTCTGTCAGCCTCAATTTCAATACATTATTTCCCATGGCATGAGCAAGCCTGGAGGGTCTCCCAGGATACTGTCTGCAAACTATATGCTAGTAATTGCTGCCTTAAGTGGTCTGAAGGCAACCCAACCTGCTGAGGAACGGGCTGCATGCAGTGGATCTCCAACCAGAAATGTACATCTGTCTCAAAGGTAATACTTGCTATAGGGGACGTGGTTTTATCATATGGCTTGCAGCTGTTGATTTATTCTGTCTAACTAGGGATTTAGAGTGAATAATCCTCTCTATTTGCCTAATGCCAAATCATGCTGGTGTGAGAGCTGGGGAAGGGAACAAGAAAAATGCTGGATCCTTATTTAATTATATTCCTGCTCTTATCTGCTTTTCATCCATTGGTCTCCAAGCAATTCATGAAATAGGCCAGTAATGCTATCTCAACTTCTGTGTGTCTCAGTGGCAAAACAGTGATATGAGTAGGTGCAAAACACAGAATCTCTGAGTCCCAGGCAACTACCCTATCTGTGACAGTATTTTGAGAAGGTCCTATTAGTCAACATTTTTTCTATTTTCTCAGTGTTTGATAGTACATACAAATTCTTTTTTGCTTGTTTGTTTTAAACACAGATGTCACTTTAAATTAGAGTAAGAGTAAATAAGAGCAAGGCAGTAGAATTCCCATATAAAAGAAAAAATAAACAAAAGGGCATTGTTTTATCTTTAAAACTGTTTGCTTCTCCCCTCCTTCCTCTCTCCTGAACTTAAAATACCCAGCTATAATTAAATATCCTCCTTTTAAAGTAGGGAACTATATTCACAGGATTGGAGAGGCCAAGAGGCAAAGCCAGGATGGGAGAGCATAGCTTTCTCCAAGCCCTGTGGTGGGAACCACAATATTGCCTTTGCTCCAATCTCTTCAGACAGTTTCCCAGCAGGATACTGAGCTATTTGTACATATACTGTCCTGGTTTCAGCTGGGATAGAGTTAATTGTCTTCCTAGTAGCTGGTATAGTGCTATGTTTTTGAGTTAGGTATGAGAATCACGACAACCCTGATGCACAATTAGAGTCTATATGCTAAATTAATTTTAATATATTCTATAAAATTAATTTAAAAGCACATATATGCAATTAAAGAAGTCTTCACCATGTTGGACCTTCATGACCCATATCCACTGTCTACCTCCTTGGTTTTCCCTAAATCCCCCGCTCTTTTCTCTTACTGCTGCTTTATCAAGACGAAGGGTTAAATGAGTATCTCCCGTGACTCTTGTACATCAAGGATTCTGACAGGGCTGGTGCCTCTTTTCCTGTGCAAAGGGGGATGGTTTCTGCAGAGATCTCTGCTCCCTCATGCTTTGCAGTGGGTACCCCTGAATTCCTCCTTTGGCCACCACCCTGCAAAGGGGGATGTCACTACTGCTCTCTGCCGGGGTGGGCAGACTGCAGCCCTCACGCAGCAGATCTTCACCATTTGATTTCTTGAAGGATGAAGGCTCTTGTAATGGGATCTTGAGCCAGGCTAATGCTTCAGGTCTGTTATGTGTATGTCAGTCTCTCTCTCAAGAACTTGACAAGCATCCTGGTGAGAAGCAGATTAACTGTTAGAAATGTACAGTTTAGATACCACTCTGTTTTCTCTCCTTGGACTGTACAGGTCTTACTGTTCCCATGACTTTAGATCCTTTAGTTGTAGTTGCACCTAAATTAGGTGTGAGTCATAAGAGGTCTAACTACAGCTCATAACCTCTTCCCCCTCCTAGCTAGAGACTGTCAGATTCTGGAAGAGAGCAGGAAAGACCCAGGTAAATGCATGATTATAGCATCCTGGCAAAACCCCTTCCTGCTCAGGACCAGATACCCAAGCAGAGCAAAGACAGAGTGGGCACCTGTGTACATTGCAGCCTGTTAGGGGCAGGAATGCCAGCCTGCCACCCAGGGCAAGAATTCCTCTAGAGTGAGCAGTAGTGAGAGCAGGCAGATCAACCTGCTGGGCTTATCCTGCTGGGTCCCAGCCTTACCTTCTCTCTTTCTCAACAACAGGGAACTAAGCAGGACTAAGAGCATATGATGGTAGGATTCACAAATTCCTCTGATGTGTTGAAAGAAGCGGCAGCTGCCTTCAACTCTCCTTGCTCCCCTCCCAAATACATATAAAGGAGGGTCTGCATAGTGGCACTGCAACAGTGGAACTTCTGGGCTTCCAGGTCTGTACCTCGTAGCTGCCTCCCAGCATAATAACACTTGGGCTTCAGCACCTTTTGGCTGTGGCTGTGTTTCTGTAAGACATGAAAAAACAGCCTGTGAAGTATTTGCAAATGTGCAACTACAGCTGCATACACACTTTCCTATGCATGCAACCAGCAAATAAACAAGATGGGTAAAAGTAAACCTGATAAACTAGAACAGAAAATTTATTTTTACTTGCTTGTAAATGAGTACCATGATGCTGATGCTGCAGAAGACAGCTGATAGATTTTATTTTTTCTTGTGTCTTCAGAAAGGTTTTTGTATAGGAAGAGGTTGAAAAACATTCCTTTTTGGCAGGCTTTAAGAAATTCTAGCTCCAGGTTCTGAGGCAGACCCAGGAGTCCTGTTAATACTTGGTTGTACAGCCATGTTTGAGAAAGTATCCTTATTTCAGAGCACACAAAGACAACATAATCATTAATAAAATAAAAAAGCACACATATATTCCTGGGGCACTCAGCCAGTATAGTATAGTTGTCCTAAAAGGATACAAACGCCAGTCTGAAAAATGAAAACCTGCTGCTATTATTTATTAATTCTGGATCTTCCGTATTTTTCCTTTTTATTTGTATCTACAAAATCTGGTAATTTGAGGGCAGTAACATCAATTAACAGTTTAGTTGAAGTTCCAAAGATTTCCTAATTGGAAAGGCTATAGTCCAATGGCATGCCAATTAATAAGTTCCATTTCAAATGCATTCCAACCAGCAGGAAGTTGTGTGGAAGATTTATTTTTCAGCATGACAAAATCTCTAAATACAAAATGTATACATATCTCTGATGGAAGAGGAAAATGAAGAGCCAGATAGTTATGCTGGTGTAGAAATCAGAGTAACTGCAATGAAATCAAAAGAGTTACTGATCATTTACAAAGTGTAGCTCAGAACAGACTTTGTGCTGAAGTGCTTTCCTTCGTGGCCATTTATCATTGCCTTTGAAGCCATCTGATGGAATTTGGAGTGGGCTGAAGTGGTAGTTCAAAAAACATATGGTATGGCAACAAGACAAAATTGAAAGCAGCGTATTGTGGAGACCTGCATGAATCAGCCGTGCTTATAAGAACTATATATAGAGAGAAATCTTCTTTTCCAAGGAGATTTTTGTGGGGAGCATACAAAGTACTTAACAGACTGTCTGAAAATAAAACCTGACACTATAACCTGCAGAAAGAAAGAGGCTTTGGTTCAGGTTCCTTGAGCCAATATAATTCTGCAGATTCCAACAGAGAATGAGCTGGATGGTTTTCCTCTGGTCGACATACTTCATGTGTCCAGGTGCTGGTTGATATTCCAGATTCATATGTTTATTATTTATTTGTGATGGTTCTTATTTTCTAGGCATCCAGATTTTGTAATATAAAATACTGTGGAATGCTGAAGAGAATCATTGTTATTACCTGTTTCAGTTTATAAGACTCAATACCGCCAAGGTACAAAGACTAAACTGAAGATGTAATTCACACATCTTAACATTGTAAGCTGAAAGACATTGAATACAGCAGACTGATAAGAGAAATAAGATCTAAATGAGTCTCACCCTCTGGAAAACAGTCCTCCATCCATACTGGAAAACTGAGCTGCAATTGCAGAAGGAAGGTGGTCTCAGCTGGTATCCTGCAGTGACTAGATTGTCAGCAGTGCTATATATACCAGAGATTTTGTTAACACCTTAAACCCTACCTGGAAAAAGCACTGTAGTAAAAGTTCAGATTTGTGTGTCCCAGCTGTGTTGTGATAGGGCTGACTACACAAAAATGGATGGTGAGATCAGTTCTTCAGTCAACTGGGAAATTTTAGGAGATAACTGAATGAATACAAAACCTTCTCAAACACCAGAAATGTCTTAATTTCTTCACATGAAAATGCTTTTAAAGACATTATATTTTATCAGGAAAAATGTTATTTTGGTTACCTTTGGGCATGTGTATTGCATTCATTTGTATCTGAAATCATAGGCAAATAATGATAATACTGAAGTTGATCTCCAGGAAGGATACGTGACTTTTTAGAGCATTAACAAAGAGTGATCAAAAGCTTCAATATGCCCCACTAAGAGATAAGAGAGGCAGAAGCAAAGACTGTAAAAAATGAGTCCATTGTTACCCTCTATGATGGAGCCAGGGACAGGCTGGCTTTTGCAGCTGTGTTTAAACCAGGAGATGTTTATCTGAACATTAGGGCTGGGAGGCAGCAGAGCACCCCTGAGGCACACATGTGGTAGAAGTGCCTGGAGATGTCCTAAGTATTGCTTTGGTCAGCATGGGTTGGAAGAGTGAACCACCAACCATCCGGGGAAAATCTGAACAGAAACAGAGGGGGCATTGCAACTCCGCACTTTCCACTCTGTGGGGATTATTTTGGTCTCTCTCCTTGAGCTTGCATCAGTTGTCTGCTCTTGGCTGAACACCCATTCATCATTTTATTACTCTGTGAAATCAATGAATCCCTATATAAAGCCTTATGAGCTTTAAATAGTCCAAAATTAGTATGTGTAGTGCACAGAGGCCAATCAATCAATTGACAAAAATTAATCTGTCTTGTAAAGAGTGGCCTGCAGATCAATTTCTTGTGTGAGCTGAGCCGTGGTATTGACTGAGCTGTGGGAACAGATGATGGACCTAAAAGTTCTGCAAATTAAATGATTTAAATTAGTACTGCAACTATTAAATCAATGCTAGGCAGAACAAGAGGTGATATGTTCTACTGTTTATCCTAAAATTAAATCTGGACAGCTGTTGAGCAGTGCTATTTTTCATAGATTTATGGTTTTCTGGGCCAGCATTCTGTCCTGTTCCAGTCCTTGTATTGTTTTTTAATCACTAATTTGGAACTGAATTATAATCAGTGTGATTAGGGATAGATAGCTTCAAGGATTTTTCTATAGATGACAGAGAAAGAGAAAGAAGAGGTGATTGGAGTTGCGTGATTCAGTCCATGAAAAATGACCAAAGTTAGTACCTCTTTTGGGAATATCAGCAGAGCAGCACTCAAGGATCTTGAAGGAGTCTTCATTAGCATGAGCTTGCAGACCAGGGTAAAGCATTTTATTCACTCAGGGTGCATGTGTGCCCTTGAGTGCTGTTGCTACATGTGTAGCTTTTGGGGGACACACAAGGATTTGGTTTCCACTGTAATTGATCTAAATCCTGAAATCTATTCTAAAAATGAGGAAAAAAAAAAAGTTAGTATGGTAATAGAGATGTCTTCCAGCTTTGGTTATTTTCCAGGTGCAAACCAGCAGTTTTCAATATCTGGGAGCAATAATTGGAACAATTGAAAAAATGTTACGTTACATGACTCTTCTACACAGCTGTAAGGCTGTCACCAAATACGCTTCACTAACTAATGTCATATTTGCATTCATGTTTCCTATGAAATAATTCAGCCGATGAAAAATACTGTTTTCTGGGCTCAGAAACAGGGTTGTACTCCAACAGAGGTTTGATAGGGGCTTTGTGGTTGGTGATGCTGAATGTTCAGATTGCTCTTGACAGGATTATTGTTTCATAATAATACTTGTGACTTTTCTACTCTTTCCTTTTTCAACAATAACTGTTGCTCTTGCATCTGAAGTTGCACAACAAAAAAGTGTCAGAACAGCTGGAAAACGATGGCTGGAGAGTTGTGGTCAGGCAGTGAGCAGGGGAAGCTGGCTCAGGGAGGCATCATGTAGGGGAGCATGTTCAGACAGCCTCTGAGTGCATGGTGAGGGCTTGGGGTCCTTCAGTTCATGATGGGCACTATGATTTCTGTTGCAGATGGTATTCATAGCCCTCAATAAACCAGGAAGCAAGAAAAACAACCAGGTTGAATACCAAAGTACTGCAGGGAATATTGGACAGTGGAGACAGCGTCCTGTTTCATGTTTTCCTCCGAGGTACTGTGTTCTGGGCTGGGTGGGCTCCTGATTTCACCCTGTGCCCTGGTTCCTAATTCTTCACTAGGATCTCATGAAAACATATGAAAAGATGAGTGAAGAAGGCCCTGGGTAATACAATAAACATATTTTCACTCATTCTTTTCTCTCCTAAATAAATGTTCCTTTTCTCCAGCAGCTGGAACTCCACTGTCTCCTTGAAAGAGCCACACTTAATTTAGCAGATAACACTGCATTTTTTCAGCTGCAAAGATATTTTCTAAATGCATCCTGGAGATATGATACTGTTTCATCTCTCCTATCTGTTTTCTTAAGAGAGTACAAAGTAGATCAGTTGAAGAGCAGCAATTTTAAAATAGAAAGTTCTTATTTGTGTGCATTTATATGTATGTATGTTTATATATGCACTATGGTTCACCTTGATCTAGGTAACCGCATATACTGTGGTCATTTTCTGGCACTAGCTGTAGATGCTGAAGTGATTTGGGGTGAAATTCTTTGCTGAATCTTGCTATTGCTATCGTAACACTAACTTTAAACCACATGGAAGATTTTAAGATCAATAAAAAAATTTCAGACTCTCTTTTCAGGGCAACGTATCATGTTTACAGCTGCACTGTTGCAACCATTGCTGTAATTCAGGTACTACATTTTCAAGTGTTACTGAAAAACACATCTAATTTTATGAAATTTAATCTCAGAGCATTAATGGAAAGGCTCGTATAATACAAATATATTTGCAAGCAAAGACAATTAGCCTAGCAGTAGTAGCTAGGTAAGGAAAGCTGTGGACTGAGAGCAGAAAGGGCTGTTATGTTTGTTACAATGCCAAATAAATTATTTACAGCAAGAAGCCATTACCTGTTTATTTCCAGTGTCTGCTCTTCAATTAACAGAGTGAATACGCACCTTTAAAGGAAAAAAGATGTAATTTCTCTTGATGCATTAGATTTTTGTTACAGCCTAGAGATGAGATAATATGTATGGATTTTATTCTTAGTCATTACACTAGAGTCCATTGCTGAGAGCCCAGCTGGCTCTGGGGTCTTTCACCCTGCTTTACTGGGGGGATGGGATTACCTGTACTCTGCAACCAGTGACATTTTGTAAGACATTTAATGTAGCATTAAAACTTTAACGCTTTCAAGCATGAGATGGAAGGGACTCTGGGAGCAGACTGGGATAATACTCCTCCCTCTGTGGAGCCGCACTGCAAGTGTAGCAAGAAAATTGCTGGTAGTGTGACAATAAACTGTGTCTTTGTAAAAGAAGCTTGGTCGCTCAATCCAATACGCTGGGCCAATACAACAAAAATAATCTGATTCAGCTCCTTTTATTGGTTGTTCCGATCTCTTCTTTTCATTGCCAGTGAGCTTCTTCTCTGTATGAATGCTCACAAAAAGCAAACCTGACGCTAATATTATTCAAGTTATGAATTATGAGAGCATAGGCACCCAGATGAGCTCTTTTTATTTCATGGGCAGAATGTTTATGTATAAATTATGCAGGGAAAGTAAGAAAGATTCACATTCATAAAACTTGGGGCAGTCAGTCGGGCAACACAGACAGTATTGGGGGACTTAGCTGCCCAGTGTGAGGTCTTGTTTCAGAGCACTGAGGACCTGAGAGGGGTGTGCTGGGATTGCCCATCTCAGGGGCTCACCTCCTGATGCTGACAGAGAGACTGCTCAGCACGGGGAGGCGTCCTCTAAGGGAAGCCTCTGGATCAGGTATCTTGGCTTGTGATCGCAGTGAATGTTGAGGAAACTTCTTTATGAAGCAATTAATCATGAGGAGACTTGGATGGAGAAAATTGATACAGATCAGTTGTTAATCTCTATGGTGATCTGCAGATGGAAATTGCTATGCAATTGCTAAGAATAGCTGTATGAACTATAAAAGCTTCTTGCCTCACAATCAAAGCAAGATTTCTTCTGGAGAATTTCTAGATAACATACTGCTCATGCACTGAGTCCATTTATTTCTTAAAGTGGTGCAATGAAAAAGATAGATGAACTATTGTGGAACCACCAACTCAGGAGTTCTCATCCTGAGCTCCAAGGTCAAATACATAAGAAGTGAGAAACCCTAGGCAGTGTATGCTTCTGACAGAAATTTGCAAAATAAATGAGAACTGTTTTGCATTTATTTGAACAAGTGTTTTATTCAGGCATCTTTTTTATGTTATTCCTTTTATGCATCTAGGATGCATATGCTTCAACAGGTTCTATTTTATACTAAACAAAGATAATGTGCAACAAATTTTAACTAGTTTTGAAGTATTTACTGTGCTTAATTTATCTTAATTTTTATGTGGTGTGATGTTAATGATAAAAATATAAAAATGACAAAAAAGCAGGAGTGATATAAAAGTTAAATATTCAGTTTTATAGATCTTTTTATGGCTGGAGCACTACAGAAATTAATATACAAAATACAAAATGTGAATTTTAAAAGGTGGTCTCTAATATCAGTACTAAATCCAGGATTTAATCGCTTGACTGTGCAACAGTTCATCAGACACTTGATGCCAATCAATGTTAGCTGTGCTTTAATAGTCAAGATTATAACTGATCAAATTTTAATTTTTGATTCTTTTATTGATGAAGAGAAAAGGTATTATCTACTTTGAAAAATCAGCAAATAAACGAGTTTTTACTAACTAGAGGGATGGTTTAAATTTCCTAGCTTTGAAATAATCCTGGGCTTATGAGAACTCATAATGACTAATCACACTTAGTACAAAAGAGGACAAGTGCTTATTAGAATTTTTGCCCTATTTTTGCTATTTTTACATGCATAAATGTTCCAAGATTTAACACTTAGGAAGACCCTGTATATGAAACCTGAGTACAGACCATAAGTATAGTTAATTTCATATTGAGGAAAACCTGCAAATACATTAATCCTCAGAAAAATAAGATTAACAGAAGAATTTATGTCAACAAACTGCATTTCAGAGCATTGCCTGGAGCTACTGCAGTGAAACATCATTGTTATTCAATACCACAGTGTGGATGGAGAGCTATGAGCTGAAAGGACCTGTTGATTATTGATTATGCATTTCACTCAAGCATAAAAATTTGCTTTCTTCCAGAGTGGTGTAATTACACATTATATGTTATGATAAGCCTTTTCCTTTAGAGTTACATTTCCATGGGCCTCTATTCAGTGCTCTGGTGCTGTCACCGTGTTGCCAGGACAGCGGTGAGGAGATCTTTGTCTCAGAGGATGTTTCCTGCTGCAGTGAGATGAAACCAAATTGCCCTGAAAGCTGTAAACAATATCCATCAGAAAGTCCCCTTTTAAGTCCCAGCTTTCCATCGGTCCCTGCCCTCTGTCTGATAGCTCTCTTTCACTACTTGATTAAAAAGAGATAAAACTTGAGGTTTTAGCAGCTTAGCAAAGAGTAAAGCTCGGCCAAATGTGTAAAGTTTGGATGCACATGTGACAGGGAGCCTTCTCTGTTCAAGGGGGGCTAGGAGTAACATCGTACTGACCCGAGAGAAATATAGGGGATAGGTGTGTAGTTCACGTTGAACACAATCTTCTGAAGTTACTGTAGGTCTTCGGATAAAGATTCACTCTCTTATTCCTCAGGCCACAAGTCTGCTGAGGACCTGACAGGAAAAGCTCAGAGCAGTAGTAATTTGGGCCACGCTGTGTTTTCACTATGAAGGAAAGCCCTGAAGGTCATTCATGTTTTGAAATGGCTGTAATTTTGAAATTTGAGTATTGTGAGTGCAACTGTGATCATAACGCAGGAATGACAGGACAGTAAAAGGAATAATCCGTGTGTCTTTGTGAGTACAGTTTAGATGGATAACAAAATACAAGTGCACTTGAATTTTTCTACCAAAAAAATTTGTCTTTCTGTAGAATCACCCTCATCCACCTTTCTGCTAAAGAATTTACTTTTCCAGTTTCTATTAGTAAAACCCAAAGATTTTAAATGGAACGGTAGGAAATAAACTTCATTGTAATTTTCACAAACCAGGCTTCTGCTGTTTTCTAACTTTCATTTTCTGCTAAATATTTCTCCCTCAGTTTTTTTCTCCCCTCTATTTTAGGTTGGATCAGTATGAGTTCTTGTACACTGAGATTTTCAATAGAGTGTTTGGATGTTAGGATCATAAATAGAAATCAAATGGTCTTGTAAAATCCTAGGCTTGTTTGTTTTCAGTGTGCAATAAGGAACTCTAATATTTTACTGCTGATGTGGATAGGGAGAAGCTAGCAGCAAGAGGGAAGGACAGTTACCAGCCTGAGAATTTATCAACAAGGAAAGACTAAACACATGCAGTGAAAGCCAGGGGATCTACAGAAATAGCTGCACAGGCTGATATGAAACAACTAAGTACAAGTTACTAAGATTAACTAGTAAGTGTCAAGGGCCATTCTACCTTTGAAAGAGTTTCAATATGGGAATTTCTCACTCAATTTGCTAGTATTCGCATCTGGATCTGCTTTCTCAGCTACTAAAGAAGTTTTTTTTTTTTGTTTTGTACTCCTGCCATGGTTACAGGGTAGTGTGCATAAGAGGGGATAAAAACAATTTTTTGTCTTTCTTGGGTTTCTCAAACAGAATTGCTTATGAGAATCTATCAAGCGCACCCATGTGTGCACAAACTAAGTGAAGAATTGAGTAAGAGAAATAACTAAAGGGAATGGGGTAAATTAAAAGGTAAAAGGCATGAAACAGCAGCATGTTCCAGTGGATTGAATTCAGAGAGTGAAAAGGCTGAAAACCTGGGCAGGTGATATCCTGATCCCCTGGGACCTCGTAGCCAAAATCCCACTGATGCCTTTCGGTCAAAAATTTTCTCTCTGCATTCTCTTCCAAGCTATGCTGTTACTTTGCTTTGCAATTGCAGGTGGCCCTTACTGAGCTAACTCAGAGGCCAAGTTACCATGCACATGTGCAGATCTGTCTGGTTGCATGCTCTGAGCATGACAGTTTTCCGACTGTCACCTCATATTTGTCATATGTCCCCCTCCAGGACCCTATGGTTGGCACCTGGTCCACTGAGTCCTGTACCCCAGGCAGTGTGGTGGTATAAGCACTGTGACCCTTGCCCATCTTACGTACTGACATTCTGAGGCGTGTGTGCCATTCAACCCCAAATGCTGGTGCCTGTCCACCACATCACCCTGCTCCATCCTATACATTCAGGATGCCAATGCTGTAAATGCTTTGTAGGTGTATCCGTAACATGAAGATGATAATGAGCAAAGCATAAAAGCTGCTGGCAACCTGAAAAGCCAGCTTTCCTGGGACTCTGTAAGCACTTTACTAAGAGAGCCAGCTTTCATATGTGTCTTAGAGCTATTGATTAGAAGCACTGTGATTTGTAACGACCCCCAAGTGATTATGGAAGAATCAGTATCTGTAAAATAGTTTGATCTCAATTCATTGGCAGTTTCAACAGAAATAGTAAAAGAAGGAAAAAAGCTTGCTTGCTATGTTTCTATTTCTAGTATTTGCTATTCTGATTAATGATTAATAACACAGACATTTTGGCAGAGTATCTGTGAAAAGCTTCCTGACAATAGGAGACTTCAGGAATTATCCACCAGACTAAGTGCTAGAACTTTGTAATTTATGATGTCTTTATCTCATTTTGGATAAAGTGGTAGTAAATATAATGCAGAAGAAAATCTTGCAAGGGCAAGAGTCTAGATTAATTGATGTAAGGGAGAGAAGCTCATTGGCTTGAAAGTTCTTTCCAACTCTAATTTCTATGCACTGAGGAGAGTGACAGATAACTCTCCATGAAAAGTGCATTTTTATTGTCTTTGTTCAAAGTTGTTCAAAGTAATTCTTATATTCAGTGGGTATGCTTAGCTGTTTGGTGGCAGAACATCTAAAAGCAATAGAAAATGTGTAACTACTCTGACTCCTTTGCTGAATGAAAAACAGAGGGTAAATTCTTTAAGTCATGGGTGTTTATCTTGTAAAACAAGTAATAAGGATGAGCCAACATGTGTAATATGTTGATCATTCTGCCTTTGGCAGAACTTAGTGCATTTACGTGATATATTCTGTTCAATAACTTTAATCAATCCCTTCCAGTGTTGACAGAAGAGGAATGCAATGATTTAGAAAACTAACTTGCCTTTTTTTTTTTTTTTTTTTTTTGACAAATGCTTGTGGAATTCTCCTAATATTTAGGATATGTCTACACTGATAGATGGGCAGCCATATATTGCTAAGGCTTGACATGTGAACTAAATCATACGCTTCACCTATCCAAATGGCTTCTCTGTGAAAGCCAAGTACCTGTGTCCACCTCAACTCTTAAAAACTGTGTGATGCTCATCTTTCAGAGCTTATGCCTTTGAAAGTAGGCTTTTATGAAATGCTTTCTGATGCATTTTGGGACAGCCTGCCTGTCCTCATATAATTTTGTCAGCCCAAAATACTGACAGCTGTTATCAGCAGCATCATGACAAAGTTGTGAGGTAGCCAAGAAGGGATGGAGACAGAAAGGTCTGCTAGAGTTAGTCAAGCTGAGGGTCAGCACTGATTCAGATTTGGAGACGCGCTTGACTCATGACAGAAAGGAAGAGGTGTGTCACATGCTGCTGGCAACTCTGGAGTAGGAAAAATGGTCCAACATGATCCAGCTGTAGCCTTCTCCAGCTACGTCATGAGCAATACTGGCTCCAAAGTGTCTTCACAAGTTAGCTGGCCTGCATGGACCTGTGCCAGAAGCTTGTTCCCAACTTTTGCTACCAGGGACTACAGTTCCCGCATAGAAGTAGCTTACTCTTTCATGACCATGTCCCAGTTGTGGTAGAGATCAGGAAAGCTATTGATAAGTGATCACAATTTGAATAGAAATTATGAACTTAGCTCACCTAGACTGGTGCTGAATGTCTCTGCAAAGAAGGAATAAGAAAAATACTGTACTTTGCTAGGGAGAACTCTGCAGCTTTACCGCAAACTTATGAAATTGTAATCTGCCACTGACAATTCTGCCAAAAGAGCCTCTTGTAACACAGGTCTTGTAGCAGAGATCAGCACAGACAGCACAGGATTTTGATGACCTTTCACTTCAGCAAATGTTGCTCATCCAAAAGGTCCAAGTAACTCATAACTAACTAATCATCGCATTCAGAAGAACTTATTTATTAGGCTTTAATCCATTAACACAATGTTTATGTGGAAAATGAAAGACTATTAGGAAGCAAAACACTTAAAATCTTAATCTCATGGGAAGTGTGTTACTGTATAATGTTAGTAAGAATTGCTAAGGCAATAAGCAAAACAGATGCTTATTATTTGGCTAGGGCCAAATTTTTTCCCTTCTTCCTGTCTTTCATTAACACACGAGTGGGTTCCTGAGGTTAGAGAGGTAGGAGTGAGGGGGAACAACTGGATGTACGAGCCTCTGATATGGTGTCTGTCTATAAGCAAAGCTTATTCTAGAGGGTCTCTGTCTGCTTTTTCATTGAAATGAATCTGAAATTGGCTTTTAAATCCATACTTTGACATGCAAGCATAGATTTGCCAGCCTAACTTTACAAAAGTTTTTAGGTTTTACTTAAAAAATATAGAGGTCAAAATTTTCAATGGTAGGAGCCTACATATAAATTGTTAAAAAAAAATAAATAAAAAATTCAGATTAATACTTTAATCCAATAGATGGAGCCAAATATTTTGGCTTTTAGCCAGATCAGTGTTTTCAAAAGATTTTGCCAGATTCATCCAGATGGTTCTGGAATTACCCCTCCCACTACCAAAATCTAAGGCAAAACATCTGTCATTTGTGAAAAAAATCAGCCACACTGTGCCAAAGTTGGTTAGGAACCTGGAAAATTAGATTTGGATGTGCTAATTTGTTCAATATTTGTAGTGATAACAGTGACTAGGATTGGGTGGGACAGTAGGGACATGAATGGTACTGTAATTTTGATAATGCACTAGCATTAATATCACTTCCTTATTGCAAAAAGAAGGTCTCAGGTCTGTTTCCACTGTAGTTCACAGCAAAAGTGATACTGAGGTTTGTCCTTTGGCTGGAACAGACATTTTCTTTTTAACTCCAGATTCTGAGTCGTCAGGGATCTGCCTTGAATTAGACAAACTCAGACCAGAGCAGTTCTTTATAACTTCACACACAGTGTTGCATTCCTGGTAGTTTTTCCACCCTCTAAATAGCTGTGATCAGTGGGTCCAATTCCACATTTGGTTATCTGCATATCACAACTGAATGCAGAAGTCCGTTTGGGCAGTGGGGCGAAGAGAGGGAAGTGGGGTACTGTAGTCAGCTGTCCCCCTTCATGCTATTCTGCAGTGCTCAAGTTTTGCAGAGGTTAAAGCCATGTTTATATGCCAGCACCAGTTCCATGGCAATGCCATTGCTTGTTTTCTTTGTTGAAATGCAGTAACTAATTTGGATCAGATACAGAAGGACTGCAAAAGCTGTACACAATTTGGCAATTGCACCTTGGCAGGTTGGTCATTTGGGGCAAGTAGTTTTGCAGTTTCAGTGGTATCAGGTAGCCCAGGCATGTTATGTTTGCTGGAGAGCATACTAATAACATTCTCTAGAAAAGCAGATGCAAAAGTGAAAAGAGTGATGAGGTTTTTAGTCAGTTTTCATAGTTTTTAAAGGAGGTAGGATCAGGGAGTACAAAGCAGCATAACCAATTCTCCCTAGGGAAATAGTCTTCAATTTTTTACTTCAGTCATTAAGATTATTTTATTTGTATCTGTTAAAGGTAGCTTGAAAGAATGAAGTGAAATAAAAGATAAGATGCACCACACCTGCCATTGATATGTGCCACAACCAGAACTAAGCATGGAAAAGTTCTGCTGTTTCTTTCCTATTGTAACTGCCCTTACCCCATAGGCTGTACATAGAAACAGGTGTATATAGAACCACAAGCTGGAGCAGTTTCTGTGCACTACAGTTCTTGTGATGCTTTTGAACCACATTAGTAATGACTGTAGAAATTAATTTGAAATACATTCCATAAGGTAGAACATTTCTCAGACAGGCTTTCCTAGTGCATTTGTAGTTTGTGTTTTGTTTGGGGATTTTTTGTTTTAGTTTTCTGGCTCTAGGAAAGAAGAAGAGAATATTGGGCAATCAGTACTGTTCAAATGTTGCCAAAACTCAAAATATCAATGAAGATAATCAGAATTGCCAAATAAAATTTATAAAAATATTGCTACCCCTCCCTAGACCTCATTAGGTCTTACCTAGGGACTGGGTTGTAGTGGCAAAGTGCTTTACAGGCATTAATAAGTTTGTCCTCACAACATCCTCTGAACAGACCTCCTTACATCATCCATCTTTAGAAGAGATGATCACAGAGAGCTTAAGCAAGCTGTATGGTTTATATATTGCATACCATTACAAACCTAGGATTAGAATTCAGGAATTTCTTGTTCCTAGTCCCAGACAATTAGGACACAGAAAGTGAAAAAAAAAAAAAAGTTACAAAATATTAACCAAGTTTTAATTGAACCTCAGTAGTTTTTGTTCCTATGTTCCAATGCTTCATGCTTAGCGTAATATTTAACAGCATTTTTGACTTCCTGAGAATGGAGTTTCATTTCTTATTTTTAATATCTGTTCCATGTCCCCTCTTTCTACCAAAACTCTTGGATATGTTTTTGTAATGGTGAGGAGAGATGACTACCTATCAGAGTATGCTGCAAACTGCTTAGCCACGTAGAGCTGGAGCTCAGTCCAGGTTTTTCTGAGTCAGTCACTGACTGTGGTTTGTTTCTTTGGCAGTTATGGCTGAGGGGAATCCTACTGTGATATGAATGAACTCTTAGCAGCTGACAGTAGGTTTTGCATTGAGCCCTACGCTTCCAAATGTTTGTGTTTCTGTTGGTTGCCATTATAACATTCAGGTTCACTGAGAAACTGGATGAGTAATTTGGCACAACCGGCAGGAATTTATTCTACTCTGTGATCTATCAACTTGATACAAGTTTGGGCTGAGTATCCCACTAACTCCGGAGGGCTTGCATTGAGAGGCGTATGGAGTTTGAGTGCCATTGCTGATATTAATCCTTCATTTTACTCATATAATGTTGACTTTTTCCATTCCAATAAACAAAACTTGCACTGAGACATCATGAAGTGTATCTTGTAAAGTTTCATCAGATAATATGTTCTGGTCAAGGATCAAATGAGATCTTGAAAAAGCAGGACGTCAAGTATGTCCTTTCCAACCACATGTTAAGGTCATAGGTTGTATTAGAAAACAAGGAAAATATGTTTTCCGTGAACAGCACAAAGGAACATCAGCTTTAGTTTTTTTGGGAATTCCACAAACAATTACACACTAAATACTCTACAAAACCATGATCAGCTTTTTGAACCCCAAAAGCTGGAGAGGCTGCCAGCTTACTGAAGAGAAATAACATTTCATAAAGCAACCACAGGTTAATGCAGTGGTCCCCGGTGGCACAGGCCTTAAGCATGGCCTTTCTGTGTCCAAAACTCTTCCTGAAAGAGGAATTTCTCCTGCATTAGCAGCCCTCTTAATCCCCAAAGTGAGCAGAGGGCGGTTATGTGGCAAAAGCATGGCATGTAATAAGTAGCCCCTTCTCGAAGGGCCTTATCTTGTACAGAAGAATGCATTGGAATTCTCCAGAATGATTGAAACAAAAATCTAACAAGCTATACAATAGATTTAGTTCTGTATTAAATTAGGGAGTTGTCTGAAATATTTTCTAAGGAACGCTCTCAGAGCTCCACAGAACCATATGAAAAAGGGGTAGTAAATCAGAGAAAACCACCTGAAGATGTCACCTGCTCCCCTAGGAGTTACTCTTCCCTCAACCCCAGTGCACTGCAGTAATGTGGGTTCTACAAAGTCAAATTTGAAGCCGTCAGGGTCAAAGCTGAACCAGGACCTAGAAGAATGACACATACAGAATACTGACTCTAATAGATTGTGTGGACTGAAATGAGTTACTTAGAAGAATATTGCTTCCTGTGTCTGTCTCTCTAAGACATTGCAGGAGGCATAAACAGAAATGAGCACTTTTGTCATTCACTGTTAATGTCAAGAGCAAGATACAGCATTACCTTTTCCAAGACTATCCAGCAACTAATGTAATTGCTTCTGCTTCCCATATCTAGCTGGGTTTTGGGGTAAGTGCAACAATGACAGCGGGTGCAAAAGGCTTTGATCACTGTTTTAGCACATCTACCTGGACTTGTGCAAAGCATTTGACACTGTCCCACATGACATCCTTGTCTCTAAATTGGAGAGACATGGATTTGATGGATGGTCCACTCGGTGGATAAGGAATTGGCTGGATGGTCACACTCAAAGACTTGCAGTCAATGGCTCGGTGTCCAAGTAGAGACTAGTGATGAGTGGCATTCCTCAGAGATTGGTATTGGGACCGGCACTGTTTAACATCTTTGTTGGCAACATTGAAGGTGGGATTGAGTGCACCCTCAGCAAGTTTGCCAACGACACCAAGCTGTGTGGTGCAGTCAACACGCTGGAGGGACAGGATGCCATCCAGAGTGTCCTTGACAGGCTTGAGAGGTGGGCCCCTGTGAACCTCATGAAGTTCAACAAGGCCAAGTGCAAGGTCCTGCAGCTGGGTTGGGGCAATCCCAAGCACAAATACAGGCTGGGTGGAGAATGGATTGAGAGCAGCCCTGTGGAGAAGGACTTGGGTGTGTTGGTTGGCAAGAAGCTCAACATGACTCAGCAATGTGTGTTTGCAGCCCAGAAGGCCAACCATATCCTGGGCTGCATCAAAAGAAGCATGACCAGCAGGTCGAAGGAGGTGATTCTCCCCCTCTACTCCGCTCTCATAAGACCCCACTTGGAGTACTGAGTTCAGCTCTGGGGCCCCCAACCTAAGAAGGACAGGGACCTGCCTGAGCAGGTCCAGAGGAGGGCCACAAAGATGATCAGGGGGCTGGAGCACCTCCCCATTGAGGAGAGGCTGAGAGAGTTAATGTTGTTCAGCCTGGAGAAGAGAAGGCTCTGGGGACACCTTATAGCAGCCTTTCAGTACCTAAAGGGGGCCTGCAGGAAACCTGGAGAAGGACTTTTTACAAGGGTTTGTAGTGATAGAACAAGGGCAAATGGATTTAAACTGAAAGAGGGTAGATTTAGATTAGCTGTAAGGAGGAAATTCTTTACTGTGAGGGTGGTGAGGCACTGGAACAGGTTGCCCAGGGAGGTTGTGGATGCCCCATCCCTGGCAGTGTTGCAGGCCAGGTTGGATGGGGCTTTGAGCAACCTGGTCTAGTGGAAGGTGTCCCTGCCCATGGCAGGGGGGTTGGAACTAGATGAGCTCTAAGGTCCCTTCCAACCCAAACCATTCTAGGATTCTATGAAGACATGACTGATACTTTGCAAATGCTGTGAATGAGCAGTAGTAATAACATTCAATAGAGGATTTAGTAAGGAGGTTTTAAGGATGATGAGGGAACATAGGGATGTTACAAATGGATAATCTGCTTTGAAGCCAGAGAAGATGACAGTGAAGAGGCAGCTCTGCATGCTGCATGGTAGAAAGGACGCAATATTTGGGTGAAAGAGCTGATATCAAAGGGCTGTCAGGGGAACTCTGATTTCAGCTACAGTGGTATAAATTGTAGAATCATAGAATGGTTTGGGTTGGAAGGGACCTTTACAGGTCATCTAGTTCAACGACCTTGCACTGAGCAGGGAATCAGAAGCAGGTCTAACTGGATCTATTCCACATCTAACTAGCACTGTAATCCAAGATCAGGTCATGCTTGAAATTGATAGCAATGAATATCAAGTATAGGATGAGAATGGAGTCAGGTTTCCTGGTAGTGTGAGCAATATGGGATCAGCTGAGATTAATACCAACTGAGAATCTCTCCAATGAGGTACCAGCCAGCTCCCCCCAAAATCAGTCTTTGTATTGCTAGCCATAAGAGCTGCCCTGGGCCAAAACAGAGGATCCTGGATCTGCAATAATCCCATTGCAGTTGATGATAAAACTGTGACTGACGTCAAGGCAGATGTGGTCATGCTCTTAATTTAGTGGGCACATGACAAGAAACATATTCTTGCTGCATTATTCTCAGCTCTTTCCTGTTATACAAAATATAATTTCTTTAAACACACAGAAAAAAAGAAGCTAGTTTTAGGAAGTTATTACAAATAAGAGAACTGATGTTAGATTTAAAAGAACTGGCATTAAAGTTAAAGGTCTTTTGCCTTCAGATATCTTTTCTTAAAAGTATGGTTCTTTGAGGACAGATGACCTCCCTCGGTAATCCCTGTAATGAAAAAGTCAACAAATTCACAGTGCTTGAATTCCTGATTGTGTTCATCTTGCACTCACTTTAAAAGTGCAGTCAAAGGACATCTAAGCTCTTGCTAAATCAAACTGTATTTTCATTTGTATAAATGTAAGCAGTATAAGCCAATGGACAGCCCATGATGGATTCCAAAGCTCTATAACATTTCTTCTTTCTGCCATGTGGTAGATCATCTTAAGTGCTTCATGTTGGCAGAGATATTTGACTCAAGGCATAATAAATTGTTTATGCAGCAGGCAAGTTCGTAAACATATGTTCTAAGGTGAATTGCGAAACAGACCTACCAGGAACCTCTACCCAGGAACAGGAAAAATCAGCAAAGTCAGAAAGTTCAAGAAAATCCATGCAAAAAATTAAAAGGCCTGAAAATAAATCCCTTATCATTCCTAAAAGAGTAAATAAAACCCCAGCCTTCTTTATTAATAAGCGTGCCAAAGTGTGACTTGATCATATGCTACAAACAGCAATTTCAAGAAGAAACTATCAACCACAGACAACACCAACTTTGATACTTCCTTTCTGTTACCTAGAAGATGAAGCTTGATAAATTCCAGTTGGAAGTAACAAACATGTCTGTAAAGTGAGGAAAACATTTATTGATGGCTATAGCAGATTATATATTCTTAGCAATTATCAAATCGATATGGATCTATTTTTCTAAAGAAATATTATATTCAGAGAAACAAAAATTCACTCACATCTGTGATATGAAATTTTACTGAGGCTTTAGAATGCTGCTTTTGGCTTTGTAAGGTATGAATACATAAGTGAATTGTGATGGCAGATTTTTCAGGTCACTGCATGAATAATGTGAATGCAAATCCTTGCTGTGCAAGGTCTAGGCTTAGCTTGGATCAAAATATGCAGGCATTAATACTATTTTTTAGTACTTTGAAGAGGAGAATTGCATGCACCTTTTCTGAGTAGCTGCACTGCCCGAGAAGCAAAAACAAGGAAAAATCTAGCATCTGGTTTATTGTGTTTATCCATTCACTACTTGCTTATTGTTTCAAGGTAATGAATTTTCTTCATATGCTGTTTTTCACAGGAAGCAGGAAAATATCATTTTCTCAGCTATATGCAGCCTACTCCACTTTGATTTTTTAGCGCACTTGTAATGCCCGCCTTCTCACAAAGCTCCACAGTCTGCTGTCTGCAATTTAAGAAGATCCAAACACCAAAGGTACTTCACTTGATGAAAACTGACAAAAGTATTAGGCAAATAAGAATACCTAGATAAAGTTTAATGAGGTAAAGCTAGCAATTGGGATTTTTTAAACATTAGCCTAAAAAACTGTGGAAAAAATTGTACTGTAATATCTGACATTTCCTTTCAATTGTGTAAAGAAAGGTCTGGCAATGGTGTCCTTATTGTGCTATTTGTGAACCACACACTGTCCACAGTAAGTGTCAAGACATTAACAATAAGCTATAAAGGTATTAGAGGATGGTGGAGCACTGAGGGCTCAAAGAATTGAAAAAGCACTTCACTGTACTGCATTAGGCTTCAAAGAGAAAAAGAGGGCAGACATTGTTGCCAGAAATGTCTTTAAATGTGCCTAATTAGGATCTTCAACTTAATTAAGCTTTTATGCATTATAATTTTTGATAAAATTGGTTTGATTTGTTCTGAGGACAGATGCTGCTAACAGACTAAGACACATTAGCTCTTTGCTGTGCAGACCTTCAGTGGTGTTGATATATGTAGCCAGAAGCCATGAATTTTCTCAGCTTAACAAGTATATATACTCTGCAAGGAAAACTGTTGGACCAGCAAAGCAGATTTTCTTTTTTTTTTCCCATTTTTTAACGTTAAGATAGTTTGAAAAAATATTTCTTGATGTTTTCTTGATTTACAGTCATCTAATAAATAAAATGCCTAGGGCAAATTTCATTTCTGCTGTTGATATAAGTTCTATTTGGCATTTAGAAGAATAATTGGGCAGCAGAACTGGCTTCGAACTGCTTTAACATCACCTGCACCCCTAAGCCAGTAATATTCAGGTTTATTCTCCCAGGGTAGAAGAGAGCAGGTTCAGGTCTACTCTGCATACTGTACTTTCCTGATAGGTCCTGAAGGAATTTCTAGCAACCAGAGTTGAATAAACTCATACTCAATATTGTAACTCCTCCCTGGGTTGACTGTGCCTAGTAAAGCCATGAAAAGTTTGTGTGAGCCAAAAATGGTATCTTATGAGCAGTTCCCGGGGAAACTGGATTATAGCATCTTAGCACTTGTGAGGCTGGTGCAGTCTCTGCATAAGTCTGCGAATGGAGAATATTGTCTTCATTTCCCAACATTGAGTCCTTATAGTTGCTGCTATGGTAGAAGGAACTTTCTCCTCTTGTGTAGAAAACATTGAAAGATGCTAGAGGCAGAAAAGTTGTTGAGGACCTAAGGGAGCTTGGTCAACATGCTGCTTTCTCCTTTTGGTCCTCTCTACCTAAACAAAGGACTGATAAAAGAACTGTCTGTGACCACTAAGTGGGCAGCAGCAGCACGAGTTACACTCATGTCTGAGAGCTGAGAGGACAATCTAGATCATTCTTCCTTTTTTTTTTTTTTTTTTAAATTTTAAACCTTATTAAGAAGAGTCCAGAAGTAACATTCTGGTCCCTTGTCTGCTTGTCCTTGTAGGTAGTGCAGGCTGGAGGGACTGTTGGTAATGTGATTGTTCTTTCACTCATTTCTGTAAAAGCTTTTCTCATTGATTTCTCGGAGAAACAGACACATAAACACAGGCTAGCTGTTTTTTCTCATGCTCAGGCAACTTTGAAGTTGGTCTTGTCAGCACAGTTGCTGGTTGGTGACTGTTAGTAGCCTGGAGCCTCCCCCTTCATCCTCTCCTCCCAGCTCCACTGCAGGTTTTACATGTGCAACTTGTAATAGATTAGGGCTGTTGTTATGAAGTACAGAAAGTTCTTACAACAGATACATATTCTTTGAAGCAATGGTGCATTTGGTTTGCTACATGTTTGGGGGTTCTGATTTTTAAAAGGAAAACTTTTGGGTTAATAATAGTAATAATAATAGTATTCAGATGGAAAGTGCTAACTGACAACTATGATTGTAGTTTGACCTAGCCAGACATATTCAACAACTGTAGCAACTGTAGCATTATGTTACTAAGTAAAAACTTTCAAGATAGTCTCAGGCTAAATAGAATTTATTTCCATATAGCTCAGCTTACTCCTCCTTTCCCCTTTCCTCAAGTTACTTCATGAGAAACTTGAAAATGAAATTAAAATGAGTTATAAAGGTGGAGACATGGTTGTGACTGCCTTTGAAAAATCAGTCAAACCATTCTTGCAAACTCTAAGATTTTTATGACTGGAGAAAATCCTTCCACAGCTCTCAGATCAACTCTGATAATATGTGAGATTTCATTACTAGTATGGTCACGGCAGGAACTAGAGATGAATTCACGTGACAACTTCTGTCTTCCAGCTGCTGTGGGTTGGGAAGTAAAATCTGAAGCAACTGCAGCAGTTAATAAATGGTACAAAGTTCAGGCTGGGAACCCAAATTCCTGTTCTGATTGCCTGGCATTACCTTTCACTCCTGTGGAAAATAATATGATAATGGTCTTCTGTATCTGCTTTTGCATTTATTGGTATTAAGAAACTGGAATTGACCAAAGCTTCTTAACTGCCTTCAAAATCTAGTTACAATGGAATGATCTTCCAGGAGTGTTACTTTGGAGAAAAACAGTCGAAGCTCTGACAAGGAAGAGCATAGTCACTGCTCTGGGGCATATTGCTATTAAACTAGAAACATGAGTGTGGAAAAGCAAAGTTCTATTACTTTGGCAGTGTGGGAGGGTGATTGCCAGTTTGCTGACCAATAAAACCAAAGGGTTCAGTGAATATCCTCCTGAGTGACTGTATTTCAATAGCACTTTCTATTTAAGCTTTTGCAGCACTTTACAAACGTTAATGAATTTATCGTCTCATCAGGCTCTACATTTTGCTTATATAACAAGATACCATAAAGCAGGCATACCACACACAGTCTTAAAGCTTCCCCACCTATAATGAGCCTTTCCTGGAAGTAGCCCTTAAAGTGCAACATGTATATCCACCATATAACAAAGAGGGAAAACGTGGCATGAATGGTCAAGTCCTAGTATTGTTTTAATCATGGGTAGAGATACCCTTTTCAGAGAAACAAAGTCAATTAGCTTGGATTGGAAGTCTAACTCTAATGGTTAAGACAGGCAAGATGGTTCCCACCCCTAGAAAATTACTTGCAATGGTAGTTGTTGATTTTACCCTATGTTTTATGAAACAAAGGGAAAAGGTAGCTCAGCACAGCCATTTTTGAAGTTTTTTCCCTAAGAAACTATCCCCAGAGAGTGTGGCCCTTCTGAAAGAGGTCTGTTTCCTGACATTTGTTCACAGGCCATCCCTCTTCCCATCTTTGTCTGAGCTTCACAGCAGTTGGAAGGAAAGGATAGAACAAATTTCTTCAGGAGAAGGAATTAAAAATCAGAGAAGTATATATTTTTACAGAAAGCAGTAACATAAGAATGGCCAGAGAGTCACAGGACAGTCAATGGAATTAAACATTAACTGAATTTAAAATGGAAACATAAAAATAAATCCTTGTTGCGCAACATGTGATTAACTCTGGGAACTCACTGCCACAAATATTTATTGGAGCACACTGCAAAGTACAGTTCTATAAATAAAAAACCCCATGCTGCATTAATAAGAGAAATATGCTATATATGATAACATAAAGTGTAGTATTCATGCCAGAAGAACATAAAATAATTACAAGTAAGGAAACAGCTGGCCATTGAAGATGTTGTTGGTTTTAAAAGACAGGGGCATTTTTATGCCTCCTCAAGCTGCCCGCTGAGACTTAATCTAAGATCCTCTCCCATGAAGCAAGCTGTTGAAGGTTGATGAGCTTATAGTTATTGGAGGAGCCGGAACAAAGATGGTCGTAGTCCACTTGCAGGCAGCACTGCCAGTCCGCACATGCATGCGGGTCTTGTGGGTTCCCTCTCACTAAAGCAGTTCTCTCTGCTGAGGAAGCAGGCTGGAATCATGTATGAAATTAATGTGCATCAACAGCCTGTCCTGTCGGGGGCTTTTCCTTATTACTCAAAGTATATCTTAGCACAAATGTATCAAATGCCAGTGGGAATGATTCTTCAGGGAGCAGAAAAGAACGCAGGGAGGGCACACGCTAGAAAATGCATGCCATCTTCCCCTGTTTACTATGTTAGGTAGATATGTTCCTGAATGGGGAATTGCTGTCTTTGCCACCTGAAAGAAAAGAAAAAAGCAAATCCCAAGTAAGGTGAAAGTGCAACAATAAAAAGTATACAAATTCTGTGGTGAAACACTGAGTCAGAGTGAGAGAGTGAAAATTATAGCTTTTAACATTTCCCAGGAGATACATAGCTTGGAAATGGTACTTTCAAAACATGACGTACTCTGGTGACCTGAATGACTAGCTAAAACAAACTCCTTGCTCTTACAACTGGAAGTTTTCTGTGGCATTTTACAAGCAGCAATAGTTGTGTGTGGCCTTTTACAACCGAGGATACAAACACAGAGCCAGGTCACACATTAGCACTGCACTCAGACAGCTTATTCATCAAATATTTGGCTGGGCTGTAAACCCCTCATAATTATGTACACAGATTAATACTGAGAAGTGATGTGAAGACTGAGTTCAGGTCTGTCACCTCTAGCCACCACTTATCTGGCCATCTTTCAGCACGCAAAACTAACACAAACATGCTATTCTTTGCTAGAGGCTGCAGAAGCTATATTTTCAATGAAAATTAAGATGGACCCATATTAAATCAACAGCTTGAAGAGGAGTTGAAGTGTTGTCTTCCCAGGGGTTAGACACTGCTTATTCTACCCTGGCTGTTTAGAGAGTGCTTAGAGAGCTCTAGATGAAGATGATGTGGAAAGCAAACTGCTGATTTTAAAATCATTAGGTATCTTGGAAGTTGAGAGGCCTAAACCATGAGTGTGAGGAGTGCAGTAATGTTTGATATCGCAGGATTTCCCAGGTGGGCAAAATCTTCATGAAATCATCCCAGAAATCTTCAGCATCTTCATAGCTGACCCTTTGCCTTAGTTTAGTTTCAAACTGCTGCTTTCCAGCTACTAAAGCTAAAGTGAATTGAAACCTCATCTACCCTGATCTTTCACGTACCCTGTGTTTTGTATCGGCTCCACCATGAAGGATGTGGAAAGGAAAGAGAATATGTATTTTGAGAGTCTATAATTATAATGTAAATACTATTTAACATTCACAAGACCATCTATGCGTGGGAAACAATATTTGTTCTTTAAATGTATGATGTTGAATTAATGGCATCAAGCTGTATGAGCTGGCTTAACATGCCTGTAATCTTTCTGAATATCATTGCTGCTTTCATGCTGCAAGTATCACACACACAGAGGCAGATATCTGTGCTTTGTCTTGACTGCAGAGAATATCAGTGTGAGAAAGACGCTGCCAAGATGTGCGATAAAACCACAATACACAATTTCTCACACATCAACACTTAATTAAGACAACTTGCAAACCTTGATGGGAACTGTTTGGGGTTTTTTTTGGGGGGGGCGGGTGGCACGGCTGTACTCTTTAGAAAGGAAAAAAAAAGGCAAGTGGGGATTTCTGTTTTCCTAAAAGAAGAGAATTTGTCTGATTGCTGATAAAACAACTTTCAAACTGAGAATAGTAGTGGTGGAGCAGGAAAGTCTGGCAGTTTGAGTGATCAACTGCTGGTTTTTTTTTTCTCTTACTCTTCTTGAAGTAGTAATATTTCTCATATTCTCCAATTCTGAGGCATGCTGCTATCTTCCCAGACGGAGATGGATTGGTGTGTGCTGTTAAATCTAAGTACATACTGCTTGAATACTGGCCAAGTTCACTTCCAAGAGACTGACTTTTCAATCTTGATCAAATTATGATTCAGTGAACTTTCAAGCTGTAGCAAATCTGTTTCATAGCTAAGGACAACAGAAGGACAGCTTGTGTTCAGCTGATCTTATTTGCACCCCATGCAACTCTTAACAACCTTCAGGGTAATACTTGCTCCAGATATAGACTGTGGAGTACAGTAAGATGGTCTTTCTCATTTTGTTCTTTAGTGCCAAGAGGGTAGCAGCCTGGGGTGCTTGCGATCTGCTTGCTCCCCTTTGCTCACTGACTGATGAACATATGATTGTCCAATTAGTACCACATGTAGGAAAGAGAAAAGGAACAAACAATGCAGATAGTGTAATTTCTTTCATTCAGCAAGCAAAATAAAATGTAACTGCATCCACAGCATTGGTGTGAAGAAATACTGGAAGGAGTACGAGAAGTGTTAGCTGAACAATGTTACACTTTGCAGAGAGCTTTATTAGATGGAGAAAAAATTATTAGTGAAACCTTTCCAAGAAAGAATTTTAAAAAGAATACAGTAGGTTTGGAAAAGGCAAAATTTTAAAGGTTTAAAAACAAAGCATCAATTTCTAAACCTAACTGAAGACCTAACAGGACACATGTTGTTGAACACTGTAGAATAAAATTGCCCTGTATAATCAGAGAAGAAAGCCAGAAGCACTGTTCCTCAGGAACAACCACAGAGAAAGCTAGCACTCCAGGTTAACTAGAGTAGTTCAGGGAACATCAAAGCCTGGACTGAGAGACAGGGAAGACATTTGCACAAAAGGCCACTCTGAGATACTCTGTGTGCAGGGACACTGATCAATACTTGCAACCCCTCTTACATTTTATATTGGTCTAGTAGCTTCATATTTATGTTAATTGATTATTTCATCACAGTTCTATTCTTTGTCCTGCTTACCCCTCCTTCTTCTTTCATTCTGCTTTTCCTGTGAAAGACTGATA
This sequence comes from Haliaeetus leucocephalus, assembly GCF_000737465.1. Classification (NCBI taxonomy): domain Eukaryota; kingdom Metazoa; phylum Chordata; class Aves; order Accipitriformes; family Accipitridae; genus Haliaeetus; species Haliaeetus leucocephalus. The sequence goes on along the minus strand of NW_010973092.1, from coordinate 12,988,345 downwards.
GTTTATGAAGAAGAAGAAGCTATTTACTTATGGAAGATAATTCCTGCAAGAAGTTCAATATTCTTTGTAGCTAAAGAATATTTCAGATGCCAACTTGTGAGTCTTCAGTCTTCTGAGGTGGTATTGACCCCTGGACAGATAAAAGGAAATAAGAAATTCAACTGACTTATGCAAAGAACACCCTGTTTATCCCTTGAACTCCCCCAAGGATTTCTTGGCTTGTGCCTGAAGTGTCTTAGATTTTAGGACAGCATCTTGTGTGCAAAATCTGAAATGAGTACAAAATGAGGCTTACAAATACCCTTTTCTTCCAACTTTTCCATTTTTTGTCTCTAGTATAAATGAAGCTGAGATAGTACTGTGTATAAGATACACAGTATAAGATAATAGTAAATGCTGGTTGTGAAACAATTGCTAAATACATGTAATACCAATACTTCCACAGATGAAAGTGAGAAGTGTGAAGGAAAGCTGGTTTGAATGCAGGCAGTGGGATGAAAATTTCTAGTCCCCATATCTGCAGTTAAAATTCACATCACTACTGATTTTTTTCTGTTTTCTTTTTATTTTATGCAAATAAATGGTGACTCGTTTTTCATTTGGCACTGTAATGAACATAAAACCAGGAAAGACCTAAATTCAAGAAACATGGGAGCTTGCAAAATATTTGAAATGGGAGAAAATTAGGAAGAAATGTCAAAGGCAAAAGAGCAAGACAGTTTCCTCTGTGGAGCCAGTGCCTGGTTCAAACCCTGCTGAAGTCGTAGAGTGTGAAAATACTTATGATTTCTTTAATTTTTTTTAATTTATTGCTTTTTTGTGGACATCCACTAGGATGAGAAACAGAAACATAAGAAAAATTCTGAGGAACACTGGAAGAAAACTTGGCTCAAGAAAATCCACTTTCAAAAAATGTTTATCTCAGGATTGTCAGACATAGAAGGCTCATGGCAATGTCTGACTCTCTGAATACTTCTGTAAACTGAGACCTGGAGTGCATTCTTTACAAGACCATGTCCTCAATAGGAAACTTTAGAAGTTAAAATCAGTTTAGCGCTTCTTGACATTTTTCTTAATAACACTACAAGGAAATATAAATTCCAAATTATGGAACAATTTAAATTATTTCTATATTGTCTGCTGAGCCACTTAGAAGAAATGCTTTCCCCTTAAAATTGTTTCTTATTTTCCCTCTTTCTATCCTTCCTGCAGTAGGTACTGCTGCAAACCCATCAATCTGAATAACTGGCTAACAATCTCATTCACTGACAGGTGAACTGATGGATATTTCAAGCTAATATATTCTAATTTCAATCTAAGATATTCTATACTTTAATTGTGATCAGGGGAAAAAATCCCAATCAATCAAACTAAACCAAGGACATTTCTTCTGGCTAGAATAAGTACATATTTATGTCTATATTGTCTCTAGAATTCCTTGTCTCTGACCTGTTTCATTAACCCATATTTAATTTTCATCTGTTGAGACATTTTTACTGAGTTAAAAATAAAGAAAATAAGTACATTTTAAGAATGTCTTGAAATTATTTTTAGTCTGTTTTCATAGTGATCCAAAACAGCTATAAAAGTTTTATATGCTTTTTTATGTTTATACCGAACATTTCTTGTTCTTAGAATTAATGCATTTTGCAGCATCCTGCCTCACGCAGGGCACTAAGGGTGCTGGTTTTCTACTGTCATGTTATATTTCAGCTCGGAGAATTGTAACTCAGCACTGGCTAGGACAGACCCTTAGGTGTTTATCAGATGCAAAGATGGCCTAAGGAAGACTTAGGAAATGTATTATGTCATGTCAGTACCTTCACATTCGGTTTCACCTGGTATCAGGCCAAGGTGAAATCAAGGCCATACATATACAGTTTCTTACAATGTCAGGAGTGATTTTCTCCCACGAGGGTGCTTTGTTCCCAGATGGGACAGAGCTGCAGGTGCACCACAGCCTATCCTCACTTGCCCTGTGGGACCTGAGCCTTCCTCTGTCGCTCAAACTGTAAATCCTTATTGGTGCATTTTAACAGATAACTAGAAAATTCTAGTCCTTTATAATGAGCAAACCCTGGATCCAAATATTCCAATTTCAATTTGCAGTCTTCCTTCAACCTGCCTACGTTCACATCCAGATTTTGGGCACGAACCTCTATTTCTTTGATGAACAGACGCTGAACCACCGAGCTCAGTAAACCTATAATTTCCATGCCATTTGGTAGTTCCTATCGGGATTTCACAACTCAGAGCCCTGTCTGGTTTCCACACAGCAAAGCACAGAGAACAAAATTTGTGATGTTGACATGTAATTTGCTTTGTCAAAAATATTCCTTTCTGCTTAAAACTTTGGAAAAAAATCTACTACAACATTTGCGTTGTTAAGCAAAATTGGGAAATAAATATGATTTTTCAGTTTGTTTTCTTTTAGAAAGTATTCTCAACTGGAATGGAACAGCTTGTGCTAAAATACTCAATTATAGCAGAATCTCTCCATGAGGCCACTTGACATTGTTTCTTCCTTTCCTGCAAAGGATGTGATAGAAACTAAAAGCCTGACAAAATTTACATGAATATATTCTATTATTTTCTTGTACAGCAGGTAAATATGTGAGACACCATTGTCAAGAAGATTTATCATATCTATTCAAGTGTAGAGGTAGCATGGATTGCAGCACAGATTGTTTTAAAGAGTAAGGAGGTTACTGCACTGTCATAACACGTATGTGTGTGCATTTACCCTACCAGACTGCTCACTTAACAATAATGAATAAATGCTTACTGGGGAAACTCTTCTCCTGACCCCAGTATACTCATTTTTGATTGTTAAATCTTCATGCATTACATCTTACTGATCCTGCACTTTTGTTCATCTTAGTAAAGAAATGTCTTTACTAACCACAGGATACCTGAGCTACTAGTGAATGACGGTGTAGTGGCATTGTAATGGGGCTTTGTTCTGGGCTAGCTGGTTTTGTCTCTGTTGTCCTCACTGGCCTTGGGTTTAGGATTCAGTGTCAGGGCAGATGCCCAGTTTTTAAAAGGCTTCATGTGAAGAAGCAACAAAGCGTTAAAAAGTAAGGTGAAGGTAGCAGTTACTGGGATATGTATGGAAATGCTAAAAATCTGAGGATGTTCTTGGGTACCTCCCATGTGGCCAGGGACCATCCCAGATCGGAGAGCGCTGCAGGTGGTCCAGCACATTGTAGGCTGGAGTCCCCAGCTGGTAAGGGAAGTGGATAGGTGTGGGTATGGCATTAAAAACCACAAGTGACAGGGAAGAAGGGAGAGGCCAAAAATGAATTAGACATCCTGTTTTCCATCGTGGCCAAAGTGGGCTTTAAAAAGGCATGTTTGTACCTAATCAGTCTTCCATATCCTCCATTGTTCAAAACCAGATGACAATTATAAAAATAGGCAGTGGCATTAATGACTGCTTGTGATCATCTTGCGCTCTGATTCCTAGGCTGGCCACAGAGGGGACTCCTGCAGATGTCTGCTTTAAAACGAGATTTTGGGCAAGGCTGTGGCTTGAGGTAAGGAACTGCCTTTGGCTTCTGCTGAGCGTTACCATCACCTTGGCAACTTGACTGCAGAAAGCTGTGACTTTCGGCCTGCTTTTATAGGATGGAAAAATAGCTATTGTGTCTGAGGTTTCGTTTTCTCTGTATTATCCCTTAAATTTTTAAAGCACTCTTTCTCAACCTATTTATAGGACAGATAATTTAATCTGAGAGTTGAGTAACTGTGCTAAAATACAGCCTACACTGCACTCCTATGAAAACTTACAGTTTTGTTTTCTTTTACTCTGTTCCATCAAAAGAAAATAGTCATTTTCACTGAAAGTACATGAGTTTTTTATACAGAAAGAGATAATATTTAATGTGTTCTTTTTTTAGAAAGTGAAGATGAAAAATTCTTTTAGCGCTTTTAGGAGATTGCTCTATTTTCACCTGTCAAAACCATGGAAAGGTCTTACAGTCAAATATGTTATTTTCTTTTCAGTGTGGTCTGCTAGAAAAAAGGACAAAATTAGAAGAGCAGAAAACAGTAAGCTAAATCTACATAATTGACAGAAAATTGCCTAATTCTCTCTGCAGAGAGAATTTATAACTTTATAATTTATAGCAGTTACAATATTTACAAGTGATGGGAATATAAAGAGGATGGTATTCCCTTGAATGTACTTACAGTGTAGCTCAAATATTTAATGTTTGGATACTTATAGCATCCCTGAGGTAGGGAAGTGCTACTGTTTTCTCCTTACAAATGGGAACAAAGAAATTAAAAGTTGCTTGCTGAAGGTCATAGGAGTCTTTTACAGCAAGAAATTATGTCTCTAATTAGAGATTAAGGCTCACATTGTAACCACTAGCATTCCTTTACTGGATTGTTTCAGTGTGGTAATAATTGTCTGTTTTAAAGGATCACGAACCACACCTAAGTGGAACAAATTATCTGGAAATTATATTAATTATTTAGTAATTAAACACTGCAACAATCCACTCAGCTGGCCCCATCCCTAAGGGGCAGGCATGGCAGTGAGTAATCTTTCAAAAGTTCTCCATGTTATTTTCATACCCATGTGTATGAACTGAAAACAATCTCACCTTTTTCACTAGGAGGGCATGTAGTAGGGTGGGCAGAAATAAGAGGAACTCTAAAGATTTCATAATGTTACCTGATTTAATAATCTCCTGCAACTAAAAAAAGGCAGAGGAGAAATGGGGGGAAAAGTACATCTGACTCATTTCTCAGTCGTTACTTAGCTGCTTATGAATCAGGGTGGCATTTATCAAGTGCCACTGGCTCTCCCTTTCCTCAACCATCTTTTCTGGTGCTGGCTGCTATTGCATACAAAAAGTATCTCATGGTTTTCCTCCTTTCTCTCGCTCATATCCTGGCTTCCAGTGCCACAAGAGAATCCTGGATCTGATGCTCAGTTCTTCTTTATCTTCCAACATCTGACACTCATGTTTCTTTCTTTTGTATTTTTGCTTTTTTTTCCTTTCAGTGATGTTTCCATGTGTCAGTAAAGTCCAGTGCAGCTAACAGGAGAAGCAGACTCTTTCCTTTGGTCAAACATAATGTGGATATAAGCCCTCATGGCTGGTTATCTCACAGTTTACAATAACAAGCCACCCTGTTTGATGAAGAAGTGATGTCTGTATTCTGTCTGGAACATGTATAATTGCAGCAGTGGACTTTGGTTGGTTGGTGCCATAGGTGGACAGAAGTAAATATCTTCCAGCAATATGGGGGGAAGTACTTGCTTTCCTGAGGAGAGCAGCATTAGAAAATGCATTCTGTTGAGTAAGTATTTAAAACGTAAATGAATTAGCCAGTTTCACTGAGAACTTGGTTCCTTCTCAAACTCTGTCAGATGTTCTTGTCTTTTAATTGCTTTCTGCATCTCCAGCCTGATGTCCCACATGCTTTAGCTGGAAACGTAGCAGAGTTATATCCATGGCCAATGGACTAAGCAGAGACTGTGGCCGCTTTGGTTTAGCTGCTCTGTGGACAGCTCTTGTCGAAGGTGGGATGTGATGCCACCACCCTGTGGTCATAAGAACTAGCTGCCACGGACTTTGGGACAAAAAAAGATGAGAGGGTAGCAGAAGCAGGTAAAAAAAAGTTGAAGTGAAAGTCAGATGAGGATAATTGGCTGCATTAACGCAGATTTACTGTTCTAGAAGAGATCAGCTTAGAGGCAGCTTCACTATCATGCCTTAAGCTGTCACTGATCCTGGAAGAATCCTAAATGTTTGGAGCTAAATGGTTAGTATTTATTAGGCTTTAAAGATCTGTTATAACTACTATCCAACAAGAGATTCTGGGAAGTGTGGGGCTGAATACAATTCTCTACTGGTATGTCTGTGGTTTGTGAGTATGATTCTCCTGCAGATGGTTTCATTCACACAAATAGCTTAAAATGAATTAAAATGATTTAATAACTTCCTAACTGACCTATGCAATTTTTCTACTCCTGTGCTGTGGCCTAAGGCATCCCAGCCCTACAGTGATGCTAACTTTGAGCAGCTCACCCAGGGAACAAAACTTAGCCCCTTCTGAACAAAATGCGTCTCATGTAGCTACCTTATGATAGCCATGGAGGGGGCATGGAGGAATGCATGCTATTTATAAGCATATGGCCATACATATATTTTTTAAATTGATGTTACTTGTGATAAACACAGTATAAAAGATGATAAAATAAAACCTGACTATTTGTGAGAATTAGCAGCACAGTATTGGTAGAGAAAGAGGGTAAATGGAAGAATAGGGACGAAGACAGAGTCAAGGGCACTGCTCCCCACACTGCCTTAGCACGACTGCACTTTAATTCTGCTTTGCAGTGACCTCTAGGGACAAAAGAGCAGACCAGTGTCTGATGGGAGCATTAACAGGGGGAGTAATAATAGCACGTTTTGAATGGAAACTCTGTTCACTGAGCTGAGGTTGCCATTTCTCACCAGGCTCCGCTAGCCTACCTGGTGGAAAAGGCAGGGGTTTATTTGTGAAAGCAGATCAAGATTTATAGCCTTGGGTGGGCACTTTAGACAAATGTTTCTTCTTCTATTATCAGTCATTGTGAACTGATATAGCATGAAAGAAGGCAGTAACTGATGAGTCGCTGGACAGAGATTGTTCATCTGACTGAGAACAAGCTTGATAATTTTTCTAAAAAAGTTATTTCTTGGTCTGAAACTGCCCAGAGCTCCGAATGGATTGGATTCCCAAAGGTCACAGGGCTGTTTTCTTCCTAGGACTTTTGGCTAGGGTTAGGACCAGGGCGGAATAGCCAGGTTATAAATACACTCCTAGGCACAGTTTGTGACAGCTGCCATGTCATTCTTAGATTTTCATTTCTTATCCAAGCAGGAGGAACCAAAGCCTCTGCTCACTCTGGAGAATCACGAAACACCCATGGCATCTTTCAAGATCTGCAGAGCTAGAATTGTGGTCATGCTGAGAGGTTCACACTTAGTTTGTGATCAAACAGTCTAGCATGTTCTTGGTGAGAGGTTGCATATAAAGAGGCAAATCACAGCTGCAGTATTTCATCTGGCTTTTTTTTATAAGTCACAATGTGTAAAATTCCTGATATCAATATATGTCATAGCAAGGATCATAAGAAATCAGAGAACTGTAGTTATAAGATAGTTCACCAACTTTATTCAGCAACATTCACTGTGTAAAAAGTTTCATCACATTCATAGCTGAGCTGTTCTCAGGATACCTCTGTACACGACAGGTTGTGTTTATATGAATAAATTACTTTGGCAAAAAAAAGACCCAACCCAATAAAATAAGTCAGCCATATAGGAAAAAAAAAAGTCCTTTATAAAATCAGTTGCATATCTTTTCAGCTAGATGCGTGTTACAGACTTACATAGATAGACCCCAGGAAGAAATTACAGGTAGCAATTGCAGAACCTTATAAATAAGCAAAGGATGGTTGAGTAGTTCTACTTATGGGGGGAACTTTTGGAAAAAGTAGCCAGCTCACAAGGAAGATTCAGTTTTCCACCAGTATCATTGAACTAAAGAAGCATGAATGAAGCCCAGGGATGTAACAGACAGAAAGCCATGCAAAAAAGGACCAGAAAGATGCAAGTGACAAAAACCAGGAGGATATGCTGGGATAAGTTTGAAGGGAGCAATTTCTTAAGGCCAAACAGCTTCAGTCTGTGCTTTTGTTATTATCCTGAGTAGTTCCAATCTTCTGCATTTACTGAGTATCATTGTCTTCTTCAGAAACCTGTTTTAACATCAGGAGTGGGGAAATTCAATATTTCCTGTTGCAGCAGCATTTAAAAATTCAAGTCTGTGAAGAACTCCAAAGCAAATAACCAAGGAGGTCTCTTATTCTGAGCTACTTGTGCAACTTTTAAGATAACTGTTTCCCTCTTTGACAGCCAAACTAGAGGGTTATGGACACAACTCACTATCAGTATTGGTTTTTCCCCAGTAGTGGGATCAGAGGATAAAGCAACTGATAGCCTGATATCCTCCTCTCTCACTTTCAGCTGTCTGGAGCAGGTCACAGGGCCAGCCTTGATCCACCGCCAGTAAGACCATAAATCTCTTTAAGGCTCATCCTCCTTTGTGATTTCTGATACAGCCTGAGTTAGTCTTGGTAAAAATGCGATGAAAAGAACCTTTTTTTTAATAGGATTCTGGTAAGTTCCTCTTCCATATCCAGCTGAAACAAGAAATTTCAGTTTTGCTTTGAGAAAACTACAATAAAGCCAAGCCTCAGTAGATCTGAATTTTAGGCAAAAAGGTTTTTATCTCTTCTCACACTATGCAAACCATCTTGGCATAATGCATGTGCATGGGGATGTTTCACAGAGGATATCCATGGCCCTTCCCAGCAAAACAGTGATATCCACTGGAGTAGGGGCCTTTGAACTAAAAGATCTTGTCTCCCAAGGATTAAGGAGATCATCTGCTGCAGTTGTTAAAGCCTACCACAGATCCTGGCATTTTTTCCTCTAAGTCAGGAATTTGCCATCATTGAAACATTTTACTACCACCAGAGGCTGAGTTTCCTAGGAGCTTTCCCAAATCTCCACTTCACTCCAGGCATTCAAGCGTCTGTGCTTCTGTTGTAGTCTCATCAGTTGAAGGTCTGCAGTAACGCAGCTGGGAGGTTGCGTACTAGTAACTTGTTCTCCTGTCACTGCACTGCACCGTGTTCTTTGATTAATTCAGACCCCCAAATCTGTTCCCCTTTATTTTCCTTAAGAGTATCCCAGAGATTCCTCTGTGACAGTGAAACAGTAGAGTCAACATTTAAAAACAGTTGCTTCCTTTGGTTAACATTAACTTTCTGAGAGATAGAAATCAGAATGTGATTATCCACCCAGAGTTTTCAAACCTATCCCTGAGCCAGGTGAATGGGAACAGGACATGAAAAGGTGCTTCCTTCCACTGCCGGGGCTCAGTGCTTGTTGGAGGAAGAGGCCATTCAGCAGAAAAGGATCAGAGATAGAAAGTGATTTTTCCATTATGAGTTTTCTGCAGGATTTCCTTGTGCAAGCTAGTGCTCTGTCTTGCATTGCTGCTCCCTGCTTTCCCCTCAAGCCTACAGGCCTGGAGTAATGTGCAGGCACAGTGAGAAAAGAAAGGGTGATGATGTAGCTATGCTGGCATGGGAAACTCCTCTCCTTATGTTTCCTGAAGGCCAGGTGCTCGGGAACCAAATTTCTCCGCAACCTCTGAGCAGCCAGATGGGCTTCCTGATTCATGTGGCAGCAAACACTTTCCCAAACCAAGAGAACACTATTCATGTCTCTACTGCTTGCAAATGCCCAGGCTATGATATTTTGCACAGAAGTGGATGAACAAAGCCATATCTATTTTTGCCCTCGCTCTGCATGTCTGATGTGTAGGTTTACCCTACCAAGATACCGAAGATGCTAAAGATAAAGTTCAAAAATATAAAAGTATCACTGTCATTTAGATAAACACACTGAGTTTGCTGATCCCTCATTAGGAAGGTACTGTCATATTTCATTAAATCTTTGCATATCAGACACAAACTCACACAAGAAGCTCATCAATATTTGGGAGCAATATTTCTGCAGTATATTTGATGTACCTCATTTTTATTGCATATCTTCTTTACTGGTATGTAGGATGACTGCAGTTTACTATAGGTGATGGTAATAAGAAATACTCATTGCCGATCCCATATTCCCTAATTTGCCTGGCTGCACCAACACACAAGAATATTTTGCAGCAGTTTGAGCTGATGGTAATGATGAATCAATGTGTAGAACTAACTCTAAGTAAAACCTGAGAATCTGCACATAGGAAACCCAACCAAATTAAATCAACTCCCTGTCGTAGCCTTGTGGTATCGCTTTGACCCACCCTGTGCCAGGGCTGTCATTCTCTTGTGTCAGCTGTGCCTGCTTATGCTCGTGTGCACTGAGGGACAGGACTATCTCAGGCAGCATCATCCAGACTGATGGCCACTGCGATGCATTGCTTCTGTGCATTGCACACAACCACTGAAACCTAAACTGGCGCAGCTACTGACAGTCCTCTCTATACAAATCTGGGTATGCAACTTTTAAAAAAGTAGCTAGGTCTCTCTTCCTTTTTCTTGTCACAGTGCAACAATTTGGTATGAAATGATTCCAAAAGGAAATCTTTTGGTTTTTCTCTGAGGTTTGGTTTATTCCTCTGTCACATATGGTAGGAAGCGTCACTGGGATGCTTGATGCTTTCTTTGTGCAAAGAAACCTTCAGTGAGGTTGTTCAAACTAAAACTATTCTTATGCTAGAAGTGTGTAAATCAGAAACATTTTTCAGTTGCAGTGGTTTTGCTGTTTTAGGATTCCAGTTCAATGATAATTTTTGTCCACCTCTTCTGTTGGTGCAAGGCTAAAGGATTGTGTCTGCAGATCTGTTAGAAAATGGCATTTCTATAATCCTGATCATTTCTGGTTATCTGCTAACCTATAATAATTTTCTTGTCTGGCTGCCAGTTTAGATTTGGGTTTTTGAACTTTTCTTCAAATCGGTTACATTTCTTTCTTTATTTTCTGTCCCAAAATTTCAGAATGTCTTAATTTTCTTCTCTTCTGGTCCTGTGAAGATTTATGATTTAACTATGAAACTGGACTCAGTCCAGAGATTTTTAACTGGTTTAAATATCTCCAAAGTTTGGATGTGATCAGACGATTTTGCTCCATCTCTTAAGTTCTCTGTTATTTGTATTTAATTATTTTTTTCCTATTTTAGATATATTCAGATAAAACTTTTCTGACTCATACAGGCTGCTGTCTCCATCTGAATTATCACTGTTTAGGGATAATATATATTGCTGTCAGCCGCATGGTGACATGTTTTTCCATCTTTCTGTAAGTTGTTTTTCATGCATGGCATTTTCTTTTTGCTGTCGCCATGGGCGGGGGGGGGCTGTTTTAATTTTGCATAGAATCAGTTTAGTTTACTGCTTTTTTCCAAGGCAACTTTTTATCTGAATCTTACTTGTTCTTTCAATTCACAAATTTGTTTACTTTAAGATGACTATTCGTATGCTAAAATCACAGCCTTCAGAGCTGTCTAACACTGGAGGTAGGATGAAAGCAGAAGACTATAAAATGTCACTGAACTGTTGATTGTTATTTGGTTCATATAAAGGAAAAGAAAAAAGCCTGGTGAAAAAGAATATAGGAAATGAAATTTTGGCTTTCCACACTGAACAATCAGGTCAGCCTTTATTCCACACTATCTATGCCAGTTAATTCAACAGTAATTGTTTCCACTGTCGTAACGGAAAAACTATTTGGGACAAGGGATGTTTCTTTGCAAATACAAGGGATATTTGGCTGTGGTTTATGACTGAACTCTTAGGTGAGACTCGGACACCGTCATAACAAATACTTAATGATGAAAATGATAATTTCTACTTCTATAGAGGCATTACTTAGCTGTGCCTAGCTTGACTCTTGGCAACAGAGTCAGCACATAAACTAACCTGAAGACAGGCAGATAATTTCTTATAGAAGAAATGGCTTAATCCTGTAACACCAAGGCTTAGGTAGAGCCATATGAGGATATATGAGGATATCAAAACACATCTGGAAAAGTCATAAATTGTCATTCTGGTAGAGCTGTTGTTCAAGTCTCATTATTACAGGCTGTTTTACAAGAAAGCAAGTAAATCTAATTAGTCTGGAGAAAAAGAGACTGTTCCAGATGTGTTTGCATCTTTTCTTAATGACATAGGCATCTCTACAAAACAGCAGGGCACCTGAAGAGACCAAGTAAAAGGAAGCTTTCCAACAACACCATAGGTTTTTGGATCATAAGGCCAATGGGCTTTATGTTTCTCTTTTTTTGGGAAGGTTGTTTAAGCCACCTAAGCCACTGGAAAGTACTTTAAATGGCTTATTTCAGTTGTCCCCTGTTTCTGATGCAAGAGAAAAACTTGACACTGGGGCTTTGCTTGTGCTGTTTTTCTCCTTCACATCCCCTTTTTCTGATCACAGGGTCTCACTCAGGTGGCTTTTTGATGAGAGTGGCCTAGGTCTGTCTTGTTAAATCCATTCCAGAAGCAGCAGTGTTATTTATGGCTGGGAGCCTCAGGCAGAGGGGTGGTAGCCTGAGGCCTGGACCAGGCAGCTGGCAGGACTGGATGTACCCTGCAGAGGACGTATCCTGCCACAGCGCCTTCAGGCAGGACCTCTGGTTCGGGGATGCAGCAACAAACCATTCAGCTGTTCCCTCTGCTCCTCCTGCAAGTGGCCCTGGTGTTGGAGAAGCCTGGTGCAAAGAGCATTCAGGGGCCTGGATTGAGCAGTTCTCTGAGTCTGGAGGTGACCGGGTGGTTTAAATGTCCCCGCTTTCTCTCCCATCCTCTCATCCCTGCATGTGTCCGTTTATTGCTTTTGGAAATATAGTAGTTGTTTTCTCCCAGTTGTACTTATGTCAAATATTTAACAGGGTTGTCTAGCCCTCAGCAAAGAGCACTATAAAGAGGAAAAGAAAAAGCAAGCCGAGGACATTTAGTAGGTTTCCTGGGCAGCGGGTGAGAAAAGACGGGCTGTGTGCAAAGGCAGAAATCCAGCAGCAGCATAAGGTATTCAGCCCTCCCTAACTAACTACAGCTGGAAGTCACTAATAGCTCTGACATGTACAATGTGTGGCAAGTGATGTGAAGCTTTTCCTTTTGGAAGTGTCTGAGAGAAATAAATCTCCATTCAGCATTCATTTGTCTCCATTAGGTCCATGCAGACTTCCTATCCTGTCAAGCTATCAGCCTACCAATGCAGATACCGGCTGCACCTTGTTGCTGAAAACAGCCTTTCTTTCATCTGGACTCAGTTCAGCTCCTTCTCCTCAAGTTCAAATGATTTTGATTTGAAAGCAGCTCTCTTGACAGCAATAGCCACAAATGCAACCATTATGAGCTCTAGGCAAAAAGTCCTCGAGAATTTGATATAAACCTTCTTTCTGAAAGCTTTTTCTACACAAATCCATGGGCTTTTGCGGAAATATCTCTTGGCTTTGTGTTAGCAAACTCAGGGTTACATGAGACATGAAACTGTATCTCCTCATTTTCCCTGTATGTAACCATTTCATCAGCTATAGAAATGCTTGCCACTACAAAACAATGGCTGTATGGATCCTTCCAGAAATGTACATTTTTATTCAACACTAAATCTATTACTTGTTCATTGCCATTACTGTAAATTATTTACAATTAACATTATTCACAGCCTTTTTGAAACCCTATAGAGTTTTACTGAAAATACTTGAAACCTCATTTACGATCATATCTGTTCAAACAGGATCTGCATAGCTTGCAAGTTGTTAATGAATATTGAAGTTGATACAATTTTACAAATTATCTGGGCTTTTGAAATCATGTTTTTCCAGTTTCCAAAAACTAAGCCACATTCCAAAGACTGAAATTAATCTGAGTTTCAAATGAAGTCATACTTCTGTACCAGCCCATTGTCAATTTTCATCTCAATCATCAATGTAGCAGGGAGGCTTGGAAATTTGGTAGGAATGCTGTCAGCTCCTAGACTGGAGAGAGGAAGATGACCCAATGGTAGGGATGTTCACTTGGAATAGGGTATTGCAGGCTATGGTGGGAAATATGTAAAATTAGTGCATATAACAGCTACACTAGCTGACACTGCCTTGACCTCAGTCTTTACCACCCAGGTCACATCTGGGCTGTGTGGGAAATAAGTTGGGAGAAGGAGCTTTGGAGAAGCTCAACTCCAACATGACCAGACCTTGGCTAGCAAAGGAGACTTCCCTGCGGTGAAACTGGCAGCACTAGCACGGCATCCCTCCTGATATCCCTCGAGCTCATCTGAGAGCTCTTTGAACAAGCAGAGCTTCTACCACTACTAACAATAGCAAGGACATATCTAATAACTTCCCAAATTAGAAAAGAAGAATCCTATTGCCTTTGAGCTTTTAAAGTAGTTTTTTCCATGCATTGATTTTCTCCTAAAATAGCTGCTCTCAAAGCCTTCACTTAATGCTTATCCCAAATTGCAAGTGTAGGGTGTCTTTGAGGACAGGAAACAATGATCATGCTGGTTTTGATAGGTTGATAGAGAAGAAAGTTATGGAGTAGTACATAGAAATAGTTATGGAGAGGAAAAATAAACAGGTCTTTTCTCATTGTACTCAGTCAAACCACCTTCATCTTGAAAACTTTTTGAACTAAGAAGTGATAAAACACATTGATAGTGCCACAGCACTGCAAATCTAAGTCAACTTCTAAAATGAAGTTATTTTAGGGCTATGTTTTTAAAATATGAAAGGTCAGTGTACTATTCAAGGATTGCAATTACTACGAATGGCTTTGTAAGGTTCATGATTGGATTAAAAAAGATCAAAGTCTCATCTGAGCAAGAGAAGGAATTACTTTCCAGTAAGTCAGCCTTCCCTTTTGAAGATACACTCCATGTTAATGGACCCGGTGAATGTCTTTTCACAGACTGATTTCTGTAACTTCAAAAGTCTTATTACCAGCCCAAAGGACCTTTCACATACTGGATTTATGAAATGCAAGTTTTGAATTCCTTTCAGTGATGTAAAAGAAATATTTAGAATTAGAACAGCAGGAAAATCATTAACTCAATTTCAAACATTTCTGGTTAAAAAAAAAGAGGTTAATAATGTTCCACTGAATCTACTCCTCTCTCTTTCTTCTTTAACTGAACCACAGATTTTCTTCCCTTGACACCAAAGCTGTAAACTCAGCTTGGTTTTATCTCAAAGGAATTTAATGCAAGGGCAGTGGCTGTCTTTGGGAGTACATCAGAGTAACTCTGTGTTATCCTTGCACCTATAGACCAGGCTCATCTCAGAGTGGAGAGTTTGCTGGCTCACCCTGGGGAAGTAAGGGATGCGGCTCATGGTTGCTCACAATCACTACCAAGAGAGGGACTTTCTGAATTCCGCCACAGCCACGTGATGCACGACTCTTTTGGGAAGGGGAAGATCACTCTTTGGAGCAGTAACTCAGAGCAACAATGGGTGAGTCTGTCCGTCCTGTATCAGAGTGGGGGAAACTGTGCGATAACGGAGTAAAAACAGAAGCAAGAACTTCCTCCATCTACAGTCTGTGGACCACTAACCATCTGAAAGGTAGCAAAAAGGTGGCGATTCCAGCTCATGCTGGTCCCCAGGAACAGGTGGGACCTAGCTTGTATCATCAGTATCTTCAATGAAAATGTTGGAAGTAACAAACATTAAAATTGTTATTATTGATGCACTTTTCTTCTTCTTTTCCAGTTGCCAACTCATAGTCAGATACATGGTGGCCTTTTGTTGTTTTTCACTTTTTCAGAAAGGATGGGTGGTCTTTTAGGTAAAAAGTCTAGGAGTGTTATTCTGGCACACGCCAAGGAAATAACGTTCTTTGGTTACTGAACTTGCACTTCAGTATTCTGAGAAGGATCACTTTATAATTAATTGGCTACTAGTTGTTGCAACTGAAATGGATTTTCCTAGCCTTTGAAAACTTACAAGTGTCTACAAAATTTGTCCTAGCTGAAAATGGAATGAAGTGTGGAAAAAAAAAAGTACAATGCCCAAATAAAAATAACACTATTATTTTCTTTCAGAATGCTAGGAAGCTTTTATCTTCCAATGCCTCTCTTCTTAATTTTTAATATTTTCACTATTACTACTAGCCTAGGTATAGGAGGGCTTTTGTAAATAAAATCTCTGCAGGTAAAAATTTTTCACTTTTAACATTTTTAAATGTTTTTTTTTTTTTCCTAAGTTAAAAAATTGGTCTCAGTTTTCTCCTTTTTTTTTTAATGTTTTGGTTTTGAAAAATGTGTCTTTTCTGATGAAACAATTCCCACTGAGAAATTCCCAGGTTTAAATGGAGCTAGTAAGTGGATAGTGAGGGTTCATCAGCAACCTCTCAACTTTCCCCAAGCCAACTGTGCCTTCTTTTGAATAATTCATGTCATCTTATTAGTGTATAAACATTTATTTTTCATATCCTGATGGATAACATCGTATCATCAGATACTTTACCATGATTATGAATTGTTTTCTATATCATACCTATGTCATAGAACACCCTGAGAGTTTCTCTTGTGTTTCAAACATGGGTTATTCTACAGAGGAATAAGTGGAAACATGGGAGGATCAGAGCTAGTGAGACTTTTTGACTACTGAAGGCTAAGCTATGTGAAAAGGAAGGAGTGTTCCCTTTCCAGAGGAGCAGGAAAACACAACAGCAAGAGGAACTGTGAAATGTGCTAAAGGAAAGATAGGGTTCTTCCTTCTCTGCTGCCCCAAAATATGGGTGGGCTGGGGGGAAAACACTTGTAGCAGCATGGGTGGGAAAGCCCCCGGTCTGTGTGAATGATAGTGATTGTCTTTTAAAATATGTGTGCAATAATCACAGATGCTTTTTTCTGCCTCTCAGAAGACAATAAAAGAGATTTAGAGTTTTGTTCAAAAATGTAAACACTGAGGTCAGTGCTGCTGGGAAAGTAACTCAGTCCGTAAAAGGCATATTTGGGCTCTCTGTCTGGATTAGAACCACAAGTGAAGATGTCCAGCCATTCCTCAGACTCTTCGTGGTGTGCTCAGTGCCCCCAGGCTCACAGCCCGGCCATCCCCAGCTGGGAGTCAATGCAAGCACAGAGGCTCTGGCACCAGCAGCGCCGGTACTCAGGACTCCCTGTGGGCCCCAGCTTCACCCATCACAGTCCATCCCAACAGGTCCAAGTGAGGGTCCACAGGCTCAGCAGGACAGCAGCAGTGGCAGATGCAGTTGTGAGCCCTACAGGCAGGCATCAAGGGTAAAAGCTGGGACCTAAAATCTCTTTGGGGGATTTCAGTAAGGCAAAACAAGGCCTTAGGCAGTGCTGGTTTGAAGGTATGTAGCTAGCTCCACGTGCTGAGAAATAAGGAACTTTATAAGAAGAAAACTCACTAAACCTAGTATTTGTGTATATGGTTACTTTATATTCTCCCTTCCTGAATTACTCATTTAATATCTGGCCACACGCTGCTAAGGGCTTCAGGGAGAGATCAGAGAGAGTAATTACTCTCACTTCTCCAAAGTCCACACAGCACATTCCCAGGATTGATTACTCTCTTCATCCTTTAAGTTTTTGTCCCCGCCAGCTCTGAAGCAAAGAAAGACAGCTTTTTAATTTCCAGTCTCGATCCTGTCTCCTGATAACTGATCAGGGTTGCACCTACCTGACATTCATGATGCACACCAGATAGCTCCCTGATGAGAAAAACACCACTGGCTTTAATTTCACATATGAGAAGCTTCATTCAGGCTCTCCAGACACTGTCATTTGGGAAACCCCAACAGTGGCTTCTGCCTGGTAGTTGAGGAAAGAAAAACAGTACCGCAATGGCTCTAGAGCATCTGTGTACACACACAGAATGAGCCATCCCAAAACAACTGGTTAAACTGACTGTACCAAACCAACTAGAAATCATGGCATTCACCTGGCTAGGTCTAGAAGAAAATGTCATATTCTTTTTAATGAGGGACAAAATTCCAAGTGTGACTGCTTTTCATGAATTTTCAGTTCAAACAGCATCTCTTTTGTATACCAATGGATTTACTGCACTTGGATCAACAACCCAGGTTTTAAAATGGCTTGTAGGTACTTAATTCTCAGACACCAAAGGTGGCATCCTGGCCCCATTGGAGCCCATGGGAAATGAAAGCATAGATGGAAGCAGGATCTTGTCTACCCTGTCTTTAGCAATCCTCCTAACTCTGAGTTTCCAAAGAATCCTCAGTTAGCTGTTAAAATACAGATTACGAAAGCTGGTGTTAAGCGATTAGTGATAGAAATGGTATTAAAGGAAAGGGCACATTTGGAACAGAGATACGAGAGAGGTGTCTTGGTGACAATGACAGCATGGCAGGATGAGGCAGTGGAAAATGGAAAAAGAGGATGGTGGCAGTTTAACTTACCTGGGAGGTGGGTGCCAGTTGGTTTTACAGTCATTTCATGGGATGACTCCTTGTGGTCATAAAACAAAGCAGGAAAATTTGGTACCCTTTTGTGGGTAGTGTCTCTGGTCAAATGTGGGTTTTTTTCTGTAAACATGCTCACGATATCTAAAGTCTCAGGGAATAGAAATGGTGTCCCCAGGCCTGGGGCAGCTGGTCCTGAGCCATTGGCCTTGGACTCCTCAGAAATTCTCTGCCAGATGTACTGAGGTCTGAAGTGTTTAATTGCACAGAAAAAAGCAGTGGTCCTGTCAGGAATCTGGAGACATTAAATAATCATTCCTTGAAACCCAGGAAACTTCTGAGAGTTCTGAGTATTTTTCTCCTGCGTTTCTTGTGGAGGGGACTCAGGCTGCTTCCTGAGTGAAGGCAAAACCTCCAAAGCTCCAGAGACAATTTGTTCCTTCTGCATTACCCTGCTGTCTTCCTAAACCACACTGAAAAAGTAGTCACATCCTCTGCCCGAACCCAGAGAAGATGAGAAAATGCAACTGTTCCAGCACAACGGGCATTAACTTCATTTTGTTTCAAGCCCCATTTTCAGACTTGGGAATCCAGGAAACATTTTGGAATTTTCTGTGTCCAATATTTGAAGGAAACATGTAAATTTCTTGAAGCTGCCTCGACCACTTTAAATCCCACTGGCCCACTCCAGAAAGAGTCAGCAGATGCAGGCTGTCAACAGGAGCCAAGGGCTGGGGCAGCTCTGCCGGGCATGTAGCAGGAGATGGGGAGGGGTTGGATGGGGCCATGGCATTTTGCTCCTGTGTACAATCAACCACTGTGTTGTATGTCACAGGGTGGGAGAGAGGGGGTTTTATGCAGCTTTGCTGTCACTCATCTTCATCAGAGTAACCAAGACAGTCCTGGAAGACTCAGAAGATGGATGAGATACAAATGCCAACCAGTTTGTACTCCCTTTTCTTACCTAGCTAACTGCTGACCGGAGAGTGACAATTCTTGTGTATTTGTGAGTGTGTCGGAAATTTGGAATCTGCTTTTAGAACAAAAAAGTGATCTAGGGCTGATTTATAGTCCTGAATGCCCTCAGACCCCTCATTATCTAAAAGGCAAATCTCTGAAGTGATTGACTGCACGCTGCTGCAGGTTTTCTCACTACTGTGTGGCAGCCTCAGTGCTGCTGCTTTTGCAACCATCTTAGCTTGATTACACAAACAGTTTTGTGGGAACATCCAGTGATCTCAGACTTTGTTTATGAAGCACTCCTCAAGACTGGGAAGACTTAAACCCTTAACTGGAGCCAAAAGAACAGATGTTCCTTTTCCTTCCTCAAGGCAAGAGCCTATGGGGAAAAAAAAAAACCTTAAATGAGTTCATGATAGGATATCCTCACTGTGTGCTTTCATCTAGGTAAAATGTCGAAACTGTTGAATAGAAATTTTAAGAACTATATTAAGATACTCTAAATTCTCAGTGGAGGAGTTACCCATTTTCTCTGGCTTTATTTTTAAACGCAAATATAAACAGCAAAGATTGTTCATGCCTGATAGCATTAAAGAATCACTGTGGTGGGAAGGGACCACACAAGGTCTCAGATCCAGCCTCCTGCTCACAGTGGGGTCAATATTGACTTCAGATCCGGTTGCTCAGGGTTTTGTTCAGACAAGACAAAGCAGCCTCCAAGGACAGAGACCCTACAGCCAATCTGGGCAATATGATCCAGTGCTTAATTGTTCTAATAATTCCCCCCCCCCCCCTTACTTTTTTTCACAAAATTCTTTTTTTCAATTTATGACCATAACCAAAAGACAAAATTGCCTTTCTGATGACTTGTGTCGTATCTTGAGTGCCAGGCAGGACTTTCAGCTCCAGAGAGCTCATTCAGGAATAGCTCTTTTGGTGGATTTAAGAAAATGGCTGCTGCCTACATTATGTGTTTCAGCTGCCTTTTTATCTAAGCTAGTCCACATTTTAATGTAAATAAACAAGCACAGTGAGAATAAAAGGATAAAAAATGCCACCATGAATCACATCCTGCCATGGCATCATCAGCATAGTTCCATCAATGTCAAGATGTGGCCCTGTTTTTTCTTCCTTAAGATAAAAATTATCAGAATTATGTGGTTCATCACATGAAATTTCTAACTCTTTAAATGTTCTCCTTTTCTAGACATAGTAATTTTTAAGAAAAGTTCAAGCCACTGGTCTTTATAATTTTTCACTGAATGAAAGCTTAAGGATACTTCTAGTGAACCAATGATTATGAAAACATATTTTGTCACCTAAGTAAAAAATACTTTGAGTTTATAAGGCAGCTTCCATCTAAGAATAGGAAAGCATTTCAAGCAGTCAGTCTGCTTAGTGACTATGTCAATAAGTAACTTGTACCTAATTTTATTGGCAGGGAGTACTGAGAAAGATTAATGCTTTTATCCTTCAAAGAGATGTTCCCGCACTGGTGCTTGTGTGGGATTTACCAGGGTGCTCTGATGTGCAGTCCAGCTTCCTCCCTTGCACAAAGTTTGTCCATTTGGACAAGCTCTAGATAGAGTTGGAAAAACAAAACCTGCATGAATCTTTCTCTGAAGTGATAGTTCTGAAACACACGTCCAGATGGCTCAGTCATACAGTGAGTTTTCACAGCTACTGCATGAAGCACTGAACAGTGATGGGGAAAAAAAGCACTAGTATCCTGCTTATTTTGTCCAACTTAGCAAATGTTCTGCTTGGAAGGAACTGAGTTCATTTGGAGCCAGTTACCTCAGCTCTGAATGCCAACAGGAGTAAGATTTCCTTATTAATATACAGAGACTGTTAGTTGTGACCAGTGCTCTCTTTTTGATGTGCAAATTAGCATATTTTTTCTCCTTGAGGAATGATTCATGGTGCTCTTTGGCCTATCCAGCGCTGGAGCTATTTAGGTGACTAGTTTCTTAAGCAGCCCATCTTACAGGAAAGCAGAATTGCTTCACGAGAGGGAAAATATGTATGTAGTCACTACAGTATGACTAAAATGAAAAGAGATTATTTTAATGCACAGTTAGTGATAACTTTGCAGGTCTGCACAAAGGATTTTGCATGATGGATAACTCAGAATGTACCTGCTCAAATAATTTGGCCCATAACTCTAAAATTCAGCTCGTCAACCACAGAGTAATTGCTACTTATATCAAACCAAACAGCAGAGAAGAATCTTTTCCCTTGGAGTATCAAGGGCCCAGAATCTTAGCTGGTGTAAATCAGTGTTTACACAGGTTACAGGATGTGGTCCGTATTGTTAGCTTTTCTTCTTTCCATCATGCTTGCTAATTAGCAAAAGAAAGTGCAATGAATTAGCAAATGCATTAACCAGGGCTTTCTCTCACGGTCTTTGTGAGTCCTTGCTCCTGCTGGGTTTGGACTGACTCCTCATTTCAGTCACAGGTATTTTCATGAGACCAGACTGTTTTTTTCATAGGCCACAGCTGTGGCTCTGAGAAGACTGAGAAGATGAGATTAAAAACTTCTTTAGTCACAGCACAGCAGCAGCAGAGGAAACAAAGAAATTACACTATTAAAAACCGCTTTGTTTTTTTTTTAAGTCTATGATACATTAAAAATCCTTTCAACAACTTGTTGACTCAGTCTTTGGTCACTGTCTCTTATGAGACCTACCCGCTCAAATCTTCTTCAAAACATTTTGGAGATCCATGTTTTTCTCTACCCAAGCAGCCAAAACACTTCTGCCATCTTGGCTTCTTCCTCCTGTCTCTCCTTTCTAATACTTATGTTGCCTGCTTCCCCCCCATCCATACAAAATTCCACTGATCTGATTGTTTTCCTTCCTAACTTTTCCTTGTCCTGGTTTCAGCTGGGATGTAGTTAACTGTCTTCCTAGTAGCTGGTACAGTGCTGTGTTTTGAGTTCAGTATGTGAAGAATGTTGATAACACTGATGTCTTCAGTTGTTGCTCAGTAGTGTTTAGACTAGAGTCAAGGATTTTTCAGCTTCTCATGCCCAGCCAGGGCACCTGACCCAAACTGGCCAACAGTGTATTCCATACCATGTGACGTCCCATCTAGTTTAGGAGCTGGGAAGTGGGGGCAGGGAATCGCCACTCGGGGACTGGCTGGGTGTTGGTCGGCAGGTGGTGAGCAATTGCCCTGCACATCATTTGTACATGTCAATCCTTTCATTATTGCTGTTGTCATTTTATTAGTGTTATCATTATCATTATTAGTTTCTTCTTTTCTGTTCTATTAAATCGTTCTTATCTCAACCCAGGAGTTTTACTTCTTTTCCTGATTTTCTCCCCCATCCCACTGGATGGGGGGGGAGTGAGTGAGCGGCTGCGTGGTGCTTAGTTGCTGGCTGGGGGTAAACCACGACATCCTTTATATACCTTCCCGCCTTCCTAACACTGTGCTTAAATGTGCAGCTTTAAGAAACACATGAGCATCAAGGTGTTTAAGTGAACTCAGTGCACAAATTGGACCTGAAGTCACCTCAGCAACACAGTGTTTTGTTCCTATAGCTGCCCTGAATCCAGCGTTTTAGAAAAGTTTTCCATTTAATTATCAGGAAATTGAAGCTGCTGCATAATGTTTTATTTATGCTGAACAAAAGGTTCTCTGGGAAATATATGATGCCGGTTTTGCAAGTCTCAGAGAAGGACTTCAAGCACCACAGGAAATTAAATACAGGCATAAACATTCATAAATAGCATTAAGTAACCACCAAGGCTGGGAAATTCACAGTGTAGATTAGTGTGTTTTGAAGCCAGTAGTTTTGAGCTTTAGCACTGCAGCACTGTACTAGGAGGGTCAATGCTATTATTCCCATAGCATAGATAGAGGAACTGTGGGTATGGACATGCCAGTGATTCCTTGTGCATCAACAAAGGGATCCCCACAGAGCAGCTGTAATTGCCCAGATTCAGGATCATGTCCTATACCATACCACAGTAAGCATCCCACCATTGGCAGATGTACATTCATGTCTTAGCCTGCTTCACTCATAGTAAATAATTTTGTCTGTGTTGTGGTGGGCAGGGAGGTGAATTACTGGACTTTGGGGAGAAGTAAAAATTCTCTAAGTAGACCTGAGGGGATGGTAGGAAGCCTCAGAAATGGGAAAAAAAAAAGTGCAGTCCTAAATAATGGGGAAGGTAGTTTAAAGATAGATAGTTTCCTTCAATAAGAAAACTAGATTAAGGTTTTAAGAAACTCAGTGGTGAGAGAGGAGATTACTGGGGATTCCCTAAGTGAGGCTTATACAGCTGATTAAATTTTATAAAAGTGGTGTAAAGTCCTGGGAGCACCCCTTCCAAATTCCTCACCAAAATTTCACAGCAATCAAAGACTGTTCACAGTTAATATGTCTTACAGCAAAACCGGGACGTGCTAGCAAAGTGTTACTAGAGATGAGTCAGTGATGAGTATATATACCCACGGTGCAGTGATACGACACGGTATGATGTACCCGCGAATTTTCCAGGCCACGTGCCCAGGGTCTTTTGCTCGTTATAGACTCCTCTCCATCTTTGCGGAAGTGCATGAGCTCGATTAACACTGGGGTTGATGTGCTAGCCTCAGCTTGCAAGGTGGGCTTTGCATTTCCTTGCATATTTCACAGCCTTCAGGAAAACCATGGAATGGACGTCTGGCTGGGCGCTATGAGAGCTGCTGCAACAGCCTTTGCTATTTGATAAACTTTCCCAATTTCATGGCTTGGATAGAAAAAAAAAGAAATGTTTCTCCTTTGACTTAATGCAGAGGCATTTGAGGATAATGAGGAGCTTGAATTTCCAGCATTCATCCTCTAATAGTGATAGATTTTAAGATAATATACAATGGTAGTAATCATTTGACTAAAGCAGTAAGATATGGCTTACTAACTACAATAATGACTCAGGCTGCATTAGAAAAAATGTTAGGTTGATCAACTCATCTCATTTTCCTTTTGACTTTTTTAGTTGTTATATTGCTTCTTGAGATGCCAGGCCATGCAGTGAACTATTAGCCTAACAGGTAGTTGAACTAAGACTGACAGCTAAGACTTGTCCTGCTCCCAGTACAACAGATGCTGGCTGTGCCAAGGAAAGCTCTCTCTGCCGCACTGCAGAATGGACCATTGTGCTAAGGTCAGCTGTTTTGCTTAACACATATATTGCTAAAAATCCGTGACTTTTTAAGGCCTTTTTTTGCAGCCTTTGCTAAGGCCAAGAACTGTGTCAAGCAATAGCACAAACAGGCCTTAAATGAGATATTTATTCAACCTTTCTCATTTGTCTTCTGTAAATCATCTCTGTGTTGGCATCTCTTCTCCCTAGAGAAAAGGACTGACTAACAGCATTTTTATTACAGTGAGCAGAAGACAACAGTGGGAGTAAGGAGTCAGGATGCCTTAATATTGTATTTCAGACGTATCACTGAGAATGGTCATTAATAGCCCTGTTTGTACATCACAGCAGGGAGTCAGGAAATGACCTTCAAACAGGGCTAATGGTAAAGACAGTTCCTAAGGTAAAGACGAGTGATTAAGCATCTCACAGCTCCAAATGAAGTTCCCTACTTTCAAAGAGTGATCTGCAACATCAAAGCAGATGGCAAGGTGCAAAGATGAGCTTTCAGATTGCTTGTATTCTCTTCTCCAGTTATTTGGTATTGTCCATTGCTGAGGCAAGACACTGAGCTGGTGGATTGTTACAGCTGTTCTTTTGCTCCTGTAAAATTATCACAATGCTGCTGCTTTGTAATGTGCCTTCCTCCACTGGATGTGTGTCAGTGACACAGGCTGAGGGCAAGTAGCTGGGAGCCTATGTGATAGACTTGGGAGGACACCACAGGAGGACTGGATAGCATCAGAACCTTTTTCTTAGAGCTAATGATGGTTTTCCTCTTTAATGATTTTTTTCTTTTCTTTTTGAGATGCCTCTTTTCTTGTAGTGCCATTGTAGGTAGTTACTCAGTAACCTCTAAATTCGGATGCTCAGATTTTTCAGTACCTCATCTGTTCTCCTGTATCAGTGAAGAATTAACAAGTTTGGTATTAACACTCTCCTGGTGACTTCTCCAAAGCTGGCAAAGATATTCTTGCACTTGCCATAGCTTTTGATTAGACACAAGTTCTCTTCTAATGTTCTCTCCCTCTGAAGCACATTTTTTCTGTGTTAAAACGATGTGACTGAAATATTCTCTGGAGACCCTTTTTGACAAAATTGCCGCCTGCAAACAGGCAAATCTAATGGAAGGGGCAATGCCACCAGATAAATCTTTAACTTACAGCATGAAGAGAAGGCAGAGTAGAATTCCTCTGGCATTTTCTCAAGTCCCACTGTTTCTAATGATCCAGTGTTCCCTACTTTATATTAGAAACACTTCAGAGCTATTTCTAATTTCCAGTCTAGTGCATAAGCCATTCCGAGGATCTTCAGATGTAATCTTATTTGTAGCCAGACCTCTGTGAAATTACCATGTATTTAAAAATGTGAAACAATAAGTGTTTTCTTTGCAGAAATTATGAATGCTGTCAATCAAGTAAAAAAAAAAGTGAAACAGAGATTAATTTGATTTTTGTATATGTGAAAATATGTTTCACCTGTAGTGAAAAGGTTCCTTTGTGGTTTTACATGTCATCATATTTTTTTTATTTGGGGTTTTTTTTAGTAAGTGAGTTGATTTGGCACGACAAAGCTTCACTTGCCGTTTACTGGCATTTGTTCCAATAGCAGTATTAAATAGGTCCAGAACTGGAAGCGGCAGAGCTGTGGCAGATCAGCTCTCCAGATAGGGCATTTGGCTGTGCTCTTAGATTGTTATCCCAGCTATAACATCAAGTGGCAACACTGGTTTTGGGACCCAAGCTGGTATCTGTACATGGATGGTGTGCTGTGCAGACATAAAAGGTGTCTCCGAGTTGGTGTTGCACTGCATGGGAGGGTAAGTCCTGCCATACATTAACCAAAATGCCTAGTGGATGGACCCGGATCTTCTAAGTCTCAATGTCTTGGTTTTTACTCAAGACAAATCTATAAAGATAAGTATGGTGCTTGCTCATTATTTTCACAAATCATTTTTTGTTATCAAGTATGCTGAGAACGAATTCCTGGGGAAAGGACAGGTTGTATTTTTCAGAAACACTATTGAAATGATAAGTCCCTCACAGAAGTGATCTCTGTCACAGCAGTCAGGCATGTGCCTCATGCTGGCACAAGAAGCATCTTGCCCCCAAATCATCACTGCATGCTCTTCACTGTCCAGTGAAATCCTTGAGAACACGAAGTTTTGTGTTGCAAATGAAGTCCCAACACTTGGGCTGTTTGAGAGGATGGATTCCAGAATCCAAAATGCCTCTAGTGAGCATGATTTCATCTCAGTCTTCAGATGTTTATAACTGTAGCAACTATTTAGTCCGCTATCCCTATACCCCTGCTAACCTAGGGGAGGGTATTAGAGAAGACAGAGCAAGATTCTCATCAAAGGTGCACAGTGAAAGAACAAAAGCTAACAGACACAAGTTGCAGCAAGGTGTAGTCCAGATAGATACAAGGACAACATTGTGTACAGGATGGTTAAACACTGGAACAGGTTCTCTGGAGAGACTGTGTAATCTCTGTCCTTGAAGGTATTCAAAACTTACCTGGACAAATCCATAATCATCCTGATCTGGCTTGGAAGTTGGCCTGCTCTCAGCAGAGTTTGGATCATATGACTTCCATGAAAGTCCCTTCAACCTAAGTTGTTTCATCATTATAAGATTCTAAATGAACTACGTGCATTGAGGCGGACAACCACAGTTACCAGGTGAATGGGAATAGACACTGAAGGAGAGCCTCTGCCTACACGCAAGACTGCTCCAAGTGAGCATGGCAAGATTTGCAAGCTTGTCATGTCCATTTTGTAGTTATGCTGGTGGTACTGAAATCCCCAGGTCTGTCAGCCATCAACACTCTTTTAATACTTTCACTCCTCCACAAATTTCATTTTTTGTGAAAAGTAAGCTGTAGATGATTGGATGAATGCCCCAACATAGGCAAAGCAGTACAGCTTTTCCTCCTAAGTTTGTGCTTCTCAGTTTATTAGAAAAAAGTTGCAACACTCCCAGCTGCAATGCAGTTCTTATCTGTATTTAAGGGCTATACATCATTGCTACAGAAGCCATGTGCATTTACTTATTGATTTTTCTTTCTTTGTTTGACTGTTATTTTTAGTTATAGTGAACTATTGCTAAATTGCAAGAATGGGAATCTGTCACAGAGACCAAATGACTTCTTGATTTTGTAAGAGAAAATGTTTTGCTCTTGACCCTTCTCTGATATTATTTTACGGTGAGCCTCGGACACAAGCCAACCACTTGTGAGACTAGAAGGTAGTTGGCTGCTCTTATCTTGGTTACTCTGGATTATGGAGGCATGACTCAGAGCATACACAGGACTAAGAAAGTGGTTTTCCAAGTTGGCAATGAGAAAAGATGGAGGGAAAACAGGCTTTCCCACTAGCAGGCATTAATTTGATTTCCTAGGGCTACATGCACTGTGTGAACTGCTGTGTCCTATGCAATCTTCAAATGCTCTTCATTTCAAAGTCCCACTAGCAATTAGTAAACAGCCCTTAGGGACAGTCCAGTGGGTAGAGATGAGGGAATACCATCCTGATTTAATCACACACTAAGTCACATATTCTTTGAAAGTTTGTTTGTGAGACTCTCTGATTTTGATATTCTGTTTTTCCATACAAAATAATGTCCTGAAATGAAAAATTATTCAATTATACTTAAAGGCTAATTCACAAAATTGAAACCTTTGTGAAATTAGAACGGACAGCAGCTGAACACTGAAGTTTCAGTGGATGGTGTGAGCTCTTGGAGGGATTATGAGTTCCAGTGAGTGCAACTGAGTCAACTAGTTTAACGACAAGGCTAAATACTCTCCTGAGATATACCTTGATCTAGCAAAACTTTTAAGCACAGACTTAAATCAAACATCACTGAGCTTGATATATGAACACACGGAATTTTGGTACTATCACTTACGTGGTTAAGCATGATGAATTTGGTCAAAATGGGAAGTTTCCATTCCACTGGTGATTATAGGTTTTCAACCTTTTTTTTGTTTCTGAATTGAAAGACAGGCTAGAAGAAACAAATTGAAGATAAACAGGTTTAATTTTCAGAGCATCTTCATTTTCTATTAATTCAGTTGGGACTATGAGACCTCAGCATTCAGCAGATTTTAAGAAAAGGTTCAAAATGCTTAGCAGCTTTCAGTTTTTAAAGCATTTTTCATCTTCTCCACACTTTGTGAATAAGTGAATATTTCATGAGACGTGGGAAAACAGAAAAAGAAAATGTAAAGAAAGGGGGAAGTGCCACTTCCATTCTAGGAAGTTCCATCCCATAAAAATAACATTGGATTTGACAAGATACTTCACAGTGGAAAAAATGCAGATACTTTCCCTACTTTTTACTTTGAAACTCAGATCCCTTAGTGGGACACTTGCATAAATTCCACTAAGAGTGGAAATGTAATATCCACAATTAGGCAGAGAGAAAAAGTACAGCATCCACTGAAAAGAATTTGTTGGTGAATTCGTAACAGAAAAGTTCAATTTCGTTTTTCTTACCTTGCTAACTGTCATTGAGAAAGAAGTACTACAGTATTTGGAGGTACAGAAACACATACATTAGCAGAACATTCTGTTCTAAACTATGTGGCTTGCATCTAAGAGTGCAAAGAAAACACACTGGTTTTAAAATCCTTTTCTTTCTTTCTTTCAATAATTGTAGCTCACTTTATGAGAACAGTAAAAGGCAGTCTTGCCATATCCCAGTGAAGATGCTAGTTTAGCTAGCTGCTGAACAAGGAGTACAGGATTTGCCAGACTGCACCAGATTGCTCAGCCAGCACTTTTAATCATGTCCTTCAGCCTTTGCCGATACTGCACCCACGTAGGACAGAGTAATGAAGCGTGAGATTATTCCCCACACAATGTAATGCTAGTTGACAGTGGCAGGACGTTATTCACTGCCTTGAACCTTCAGATCAGCAGAAGGCAGTGACAGCAGAGCTCCAACTTGTGCTTCAGCACGGACAACTTTTCCACATGAGTAAAACAACATATAACATTGACACTGGCTTCTGACCTCAGTGTTTTACCAGATCTGAGCAGTGCTTTCATGGTGGTCACAGTAATAGCATTCAGGCAGCATGAGCAGATTTTTATTACCTGCTGGTTTAAGTGCATCTATATTTATTTAAATGCCTATTTGTTTGATCGTTGCTTTTAATTCTAGTTGGACGAAAACAAAAGCAGGTTTTAGGGGTGAAGAATGACATTCTCTGTGTTGAAGTGAAGAGGAGTTACTTCTGGTGTGGAAAGTTAGGCTAGAGTGTGATCAGGCACTCTGAGATACAGCTGTCCCTCCTCTTCCGCAGGGTGGCTGTGCTGAGCCAAGGTGGGTGATCCACTTCTCTGTAAGCTGATTTCTGCATCTGTGTAGGAGTGTGCTACATTGAGGAGGTACCCAGCAACATTTCTGGCAGCAAAAACAAACACTGTGGGTTTTATCAAAATATTCCAGTATGTTTTAGTTCCTGTAGAAAGAGATATCAATCTTTTTGCTGTGAAAAATATTAGGCAAAATCTTTTTTCTTTCTGTAATGTTTTGTGAAAACTTTGAGTGTGATGATTACCCCTCATTTTCTGAGTGGCTCTGAATATGACTCATAGCCCACAGGAATCAATCATTCAGTAAAGAGAAACTGCTAAGCAGGCCTAATCACAACCATCTGATGTAGATAGATGGTCTGTATTTATACTGAACAATGGTCTCTGTCCCAGTTGGGGCAATCCCAGCCATTCCAGTCTGATGGCAGGAGGAACTGTAATAGCACTGGTAGAGCCATGTTACTTGGGCCAGAGCCCTGGGTACAGCTCTTTTTATTTATAGCACATTAATGATGAACACAAGCTATTCTAACATCATTTGTACACAATTTTATTTAGTAGAAAAAAAATGATGTTTTAGTTCTGAGTAAGCCTGAAAAAACTACAGTTCTGTCTCTTTTCTTGAGAGAAAATAACTTCTTAGGTTTTGCCAAACTGTGGTCCTTTGTGTGTGGAGGTGATGACACAAGAAAGCTATGTGGAACTGGGATTCCACCAAGCAGAAAGTTCCCCGAATATGAAGTATTTAGTAACCTGTGGTTGATCAGTGAGAGAGTCAACAGATACCTTGAAAAAGCATCTCTTGTAGACAGGCAAGCACTGCATGTTTGCTGCGAATGAACAGAGCAAATGAATCATACTGTCAGACCAAAGTGGCATCTGCTTCATAAAACTTCAGTGCAAAATGCTAGCTAACAGCAGTAGAGGAGAGGTTCTGGGAAAGAGGAAGGGTTATTAATGAACTTAAGCAATGTGACTGCAAAATCTTGTTGAAAGTATGAAGAAAGCCGTCATTCAAAACCATGGCTGCATCTAGCTATATATGTCTGTTTAGAAGATACCTAGCTGTGTGCCCTGCGCCTGCTGGAAAGGATGGCAATTGATGCTAGGTATGTGAATGCTTCCAGTAATGATTGTTGCTGGCAAATATGCTCAGTGGACACCATCTCCTATCATTATCCTCCTTGCACACCGTTCCCATCGGTTCACACTCATGTAGCCAACACTGCCAGTTCCTTCTCCACCATCAGGTGTTGATCAGAGTTTTAATTTCCATCTCTACCTTCCCTTAGTGCTTCTGTCCAGCTGTGCCAAGCACTGCCATGGATACTGGGACTTTGCATTTTTAAAACTTCATATCTGCTGCTTTGATGAAACTTGTTTCCCTTGCTCAGTGATATTTCTGGACATTTGTAGTTAGTAAGGAGTTTATGTTGAGGAAATGAAACAAAGAGGCAATGAGGCTGCATAGAAAGATGTAACAATTCACATGTGTTGACACGATCCCTGCTAGAACTATTTCATTGGGGTCCAATATGAAGTAGTCTTTCTAGGTTGAAGTCACAAAGATAGATAAAATCCCACTTATCACCCCAAGCCTTTATCTGGGCCATTTCTTGGCCATGACAAGAAGTGTGCTCCTCTCCTGTATGATACACAAAAACCCAATAGGTTTCAGCTTCATGATCCTCCTCGTGCAAAAGTGTGTAAAACTTTCTGAGTATAGAGTCTGTGCTTACTAAGCCATGACTGTACAAAGGCTTTAAGGGGGCAGATCTGCACAAGTATCACTGGGGCTGTGGCAGACCAGCTCAAGACCTGCCACTAGGGAAGCATCATGCATTAGTTACTCTTTCCAAGTGGTGTCACCAGCCTTCACTGAAATAGCAATTTCAGACTACCCCATAAACAGCAGAAGAAGAAAAGACAGAGCCAGCAATCCTTGTATGAACCTAAGATGAGGGTGTGGGTTAATAAAGAGATGGAAAATGTAGATCACTTTTTAGCCCAATGCCCAAAATACTCAGACAACTATTTTCTCAAGTGACTAGGAATAGTATAAAGACTTTCCAATAAAATAGGATGAGGAAAAATAGTCTGCAGGAGATGGTGAAGAATAAGGGAACTATTAGGGAGAATGTTACAGCATGTAGTAACCGCTCCTAATCAGAAATAGGTCACCGTAGAGATGGTATAAAAGCAGAACCCCACAATGTGTTAGGGCTCTGCCAAGCCACCCTAACTGTATCCAAGCAGAAAGCCAGTTTCTGCCATTTTAAGTTCATTGCAATTTCTGTCACTAAAATCGAAGCTGCTTTTTGTTGGTTTTGAAAAGGAGTGTGAGTCTGTATGCCTGTGTATACATGTGAGGAAATTAAAAAATGACAATATGTTTGCTCCTTTTGAGGCTGACACAAGCTAAGCAAGATAAAAATAAGCAAGTGAAATGAGCCCAAGAAGAAGGAGTGCAGAGGTATTGCTTATCACCACCTCCAAT
Organism: Haliaeetus leucocephalus; assembly: GCF_000737465.1. NCBI lineage: Eukaryota > Metazoa > Chordata > Aves > Accipitriformes > Accipitridae > Haliaeetus > Haliaeetus leucocephalus. The sequence continues at coordinate 12,956,457 of NW_010973092.1, read as the reverse complement.
TCCTGCAATTTTGCCTTAAAGTAAAATGCAGCTTTTGAGGTAAAAAGATGAAGAACAGAACCAAATCAACTGGAATAAGCAGAAATAGCTTTTCTACTGTTTCCTTGGGGGGTGATTCAAGAGCTCCAAGTGGGTTTTAGATCTTGTGAGATTATCATTCATCTTTGGCCTTCCCTCACTCCACCCTGTCAGTTTTGTTGAACTGCACTGCATGGAAAGTATTTTTCTTCTTTGGCATGGGACCAGCAGGCGAGAGACATTTCAGCAGCTCTGTCCTGTGGGGATAGCAACTGCTGGATTTTACTAATCCATCTGAGATTATTGCTCTAGTTCAGATAATGGAAACTACTTTTTTCCTACTATAGGTCCGTCCCTTTCCTACAGAACTAGCTACCAATTCTGAACTAGTTCTCTATTTTCAAGAAAAGAGAAGAGAGTACCCGACTCATGGGGAGCTATTTAACCAGATGAGGACTTTCTCTGGGGCTTGTAATGCTTCCTAGGGAAATGGACCATTGCTTCTTTCTGACAGAGGAATTAATCACTGAGCATTATTAGCAAGTGAGAAAACACACACACACACTTTCAGATGTCATCTTCATAGCTTTGTGCATTTATCAAGAGACTAATGAGGAAATAGTATAGAACTCTGATTCCCTCATACCACTTAATTTGCATGAGAAAGATATCTAACCTGGTGGAAATTACTCCCAGGGAATGCCCCAGCACAGTATAGCTTTCTGCTCATCATGGTAATGCCAGAAAAACTTCCCTGCAGCATTTTTTGCTACCCCAGGGGGTTTCAGTGCAGAGGCTGAGGCCATGTTTTGCCTGTTCTTGGCCAGCTTTGTGCTAACTAGAACAGCTTTAAGGCTGCTCTGTCTTACACAGGGAGCCACATGAAGAAACATCCTTGCACCTATCTCTTTTTTGGGTGAAGCAGAGCAACAAGGACACGGAGAATCACAGTCATGCTTTTATTTCTGCCTTTCTGGAGAAGAATGGAAAGGAAGCTGAGACAAGCTACCTCTGAAAACTTTGTGGGGCAATGCCAACACATAAACTGTCATTAAGTGAGAGAACTAGTTCTGCATTATTGAAGCCTGAGGTTTTAATTGTATCCAAGGGAATTTTATATTTATTCCCTCTGAAATTCAGACAGGTGGAGCACTGTAGGATTCCTTGACATTCCCAGTGGCAGCACTGAAGATAACTCAAATTGTAACACTCCACCCCACTCCTGGGACTTCAAAAAATACAGCAATAGATATACAGACAAAACAGATGGCTATGAGATTTTGGCAGAAATTGAACACAGCATCTCTGGGGAGCGTGAAGAAACAAGGCATTCATTCCACTATGCCAAGTCATGGATCCCTCACAGTTTGACCAAAGAGAGGTTTCCTTTGAAGAGCAAACTGTCATGGAGCAAGTAGCATAATTTTGGGTACTCTTTTGCCTTCCTTCTGCTGGCTAGTCCTTCTGATCCCTCTGTTCTTGGACATCACTTCTCTTTTAGAAAGTGTGCTTCTGGCAGCAACTCCTATCACACCCCAAGAGTCCCTCCTAATGTGGGCTCTGCAGGAAAGCAGTGTAGTGTGGAGGCATGGTACGGCTCTGCTGAAGTTGTAGCTCTTTTGCATATTGAGAAACAAGGCCAAGTTTCTCTCCAGAACATATTTAGCCAAACATTTCCACCTATAGAGCTAAAGCCCTGTGATATAAAGTGCTGAGGATGGGCTTGAAGGATCTTGAGCTTGGTGAAGAAACTTTTCCTTTCTTCTGACCTCAGTCAGGGAAATACACTCAGGATTTATACCCTACTCCCTTTTAACCAATGGAGACAATTTTTTCCAGAGGTTCACATGTTATTCTGGCCTTCTAAGAAGAAACAGGTGCAAAAGCTTTAAAAACTTCTTCAGCCAAGAAGAGTTTTTGAGTATTGGCTAAAGATGCCGTGCCTGTCGTAAAAATGGTACATAGGTGTCATAGTCAAAAGGAAGGACCTATCTCTTCAGAGGAAGAACAGGTCTACAAGAATTTGTTCTTCAGCTTAAGTGATCGGTAGTCCAGGGCAAGTCCAGTGAAAACACAGTAGCAAGATACCTCCTCTGGAGAGGGGATGAAGGTACAAACTCCAGTGTGGAAGTGTTCCTGGCTCTTCAATAACATGATGGCCTTTGCTGCTTGATGGCGTGGCCCAAAACGTATGAACAGAGTACTGTGATTTCTCCCTTTCTGCACCCAACATGGCTGCATTCACTGACAAGCTTATCTTTCCTCTTGTGAGAATTATTTAACATCCTAACCCAACTCCCAGCCTTCCAACAGGTCATTTTGAAGATTTGGGGGAAAAAATGGCTAGTGAGTTGATGTTTTCAAAACAAATGATCCAAATTTCACCCCAGCTGACTGGTTCTCTTCTAGTGTTTATTACATTTCAGAAATATATATAAAAATATATAAAGCACAAATTGTTAATAGTTTGGCTCATGAAGCTCTGGGATGGGGAGCAGTCTGTGGAGCTTGAGGGGCTTCTTTGTACTTTGCCAGTTGCAACCATTTGATATGGAACAGTCTTTGCTGTTAGTAAGGAAGTTAATTGCTGGGACATGAAACTGAGGTAGCATGTCTTATTGCAGCTCTCCTCTGAGATTACTGAGAAACAACTGAACGGAAGAGAGTCTTAATAGCAATCCAGTATGGACCATTTCCCCAGATCTTCAATTTCTTGCTGAAGATTTGTATTTTTAATTCTTTTAATGAAGGTTTTCCCCAAGGTCAAGAAATTCCTAATTGACACTGGCAAGCAGGATTATACTTTAAACAGTGCTTCCAGCTATGTGCTGGCAGAGAGGCTTTTGGGGCAGAAGTTCTGGGGGATCTCACTCATTGCAACCCCTTGCAGCGGTTTGAGGCCTGGTGGTGTAGAGAGGGGCAACAAGCTCAAAACTGCCCTTTTAAAGTAAACAAAGTCATCAGTTACAGTCCCCAATTTCATCTTCTGATTGAACTTGTTTGAGGAAGGAAATCATATTTTTAGGCTTATTAAGTTGAATTTTCTGCCAGCAGCACTATTTGACTGGATTGCACACATATGGAAATGAGTTCTTATCTGTCCCAACACACTCCTGATGGAGTTAGCTCTGAAGAACCTAATGGAGGCAGCGCTGGTGTCTGGACAATTTTCTTCATAGCTGCTTAAAGTTCTATTTGTTAAATGCGTGTGGTATGTCTAGAGAAGATGGGTGCAATACTGGTCCCAACAAACACATACTAGCACTAGCCTAGGTCCACAGGAGGATAATTTTCTTGATGTATCAATGTATGAAGTCCCACCTGCCTTCATTCCCACCTCACTGCCATTCCAAGGAGGAAGGAGGTTATGGCAGGGAAAGGCAGTATTTCATACAAATTAGAGACATCCTTTTTCTGCATAGGTCCTGAAGCCTCTTCTCCCAACTGTAAGCGTGTGGTAGTGAAAAGAGACTCCTAGAAAAGCACCTAATCTCCAATACACTCCTGTTCCTGCTCCAACAGCCACTGCTACCTGAGATGCTTCCCCCAGCCCAGGACTGCATACCTCAGGGAGAGAATGAAGCATTTTGTATAGAAGCTCAGGCTCTGATTTAAGCGGCTGGAGCTAATGAAGGAGTTCCTGCTTCCCAGACATGCACAGACCACTATTATTTATGCATCAGCCCTCCTTGCATGGCTTTAGCCTCTGGCCCTGGTGGGTACAACCATCTGGGGCTGCTGAAGCCGTCTGCAGCAAGGCCGTGGGGGTACTGGTGGCTATACCTGCCCTGCACTAGCGCAGAAGCCATTTCTATGGGGTGAAGCTTCATGACCGCTTCACAGCTTTAGTGACATCAGCATTTCTCTTGTTTTTCTTCTAAAATGAATGTGACCCAAGAAATAGATGACTGTTTGAAGCCTTTTCTGAGCATTTAATTTATCCAGACTTCTATGCCACAGGCTATTTTTTTTTAATAAACAGAGTCTGTCTGCCAGGAAACCTGACTAATATACGGGGGTTTTAAGAGCAGGAATACAGCACAGAGCATCAGCAGGCAGTGGGATAAATTTTAGTAAGTGTGAGTATGTGCAAGGAGCTCACAACTTAAGTTTTACCCACTGAGGACTAAACTATGTAGAACGTGATATGGGGTGAAACTACATTGGTAGGAACACAGAAACTTATTGACTGGAAAGCAGACATTTGGGGAAATACTGACCTCAAGCAGCTGTCTTCAGGGATGTTCAGAGCTTTAAAGAAGTCAATTCCTTACTACCTTGGTAGCAGTGTGTGTTCTTATCCAGAGAGATAAATGCTGTCCAGAAAGAAGCACTCTCCAGAATATCATACTATCCATTCACTGCCTGTGAGATACTAACTTTCATAAAAGGGCAGTCTGTGAGCGTTCCCTTGCACATTTTGAATGTTTTTTAGACTTTCTAGTTACTCTGAGCAAGTGGCAATTGGTTATGTCAGTTTAAAAGTCTAAAAATACCAGCTTCCTTCCTCTTCTGATTGCATTAGTGATGGTCTGAGCTGTACCAGCTGGCTTCAGGGCAGGCTGAGATCAGATCTGACAGGGTCTGAAGTTCTGGTATGGCTCAGTATGGTACTAAGCATGATTCACAGCACCAAGATCAGAGCTTCCATCAGGACTTTCATCCTCACTGAGACTAGGGAAGAGCTGAAACCGTGGGTTTCCCATTCTGGAATAGTTACATAGCAAGGCTGAGGGCTGAGCCAGCTCAGCAAGAGTGTGCCTATCTAGGGCTTTAATTAATACAGTATCGAAGACAATTTTTCATTGTGTTTTGGTTGCACACACTAATTAAGTAAATAGAAATTCTGTAATTTGCTGTAGGGATTTTTCTTGTGCTTGCTTTAGTGATGGTACATTCAGAGCAATCTTCCTGAGGAGATCCTGTGAGCTCACATACTGCCATCTGGGGAATCCTGGCATCGTACTTTCTTCAGTGATCACTGCAAATACTCTCTGGGATAGAGCTTGCCCCCCGATTTTCTTTTTCAACCCACCAGGAGATAAGCTAAATTTGATCATCAATACAATGCAGTTCTGAGGAGAACTGTTATCCTAAAAAGAAGAACAGCTGGAAATTTTATGCCATTCAGTAGGGACTTTGCTCTATTGATTTTATGTGGAAGGTACTTTGAGGAGTTAAATGCTTTAAATGGCTGAGTGATGGTGACTAGCTTCCATGTTTCTCTCTACAGGCTGTGCTAGAAGAAAGGTCCTCTGAAAGACAACTTGGAGAGCCTGAGCTGACCTCTTGGTCTCCGTTTCTTACACCCATCATTTCTGTTGGCTTATCCATTGCTGAGGGAGAGCAGCCCTGGGGGTGCCGTGGGTGAAAAAGCTACCTCAGAGCTCCCACTGAACCCAAAGTGCTCCTCAGCCCCTGCAACTCCTGCAGCGACTGGGGACACCAGCTCTGCCCTCCCTCGCTGAGTGCAGAACCACTCACAATTTCAGGGATCGTTTTTCTAACAAGCCTTGGAAAGATAGCAATGTAGGAAGCAGGCACTTCAGAAGTGAACAGTATTACTGGCAATTACAATAAGCAACCAATCTCAAATTTTCACAACCCAAGAGCAAAAGAGTGGGAATTACATCTCAAAAAGGCTTAGTCATGCAGAAATGGCACACAGATTGGCATAATGAAAAAAGGAGATTTGAGAAAGCTGCATATATTCAAGATAGTAAAAAATGTCACATATCTAATTCAGCACAATTGAACAATCATTGGTTTACTGTCTTCTAGAGCAAAATAAATGTCAAAGCAAAAGCAAGCTGATCTGCTGCAACAAAGAACACCTCCCAGTCAAAACATTCAATTGCACAATATTACTTTTAACTTAGCAGTATATTGCTTCTTCTAAATGATATGAAGTGTAAATTAAAGTTGTAGACTAAAGGAACTGTGTGTTGACTGGGTGGACATGCAGTGTTTCAATTACATCTTTGTTAATCATAGTTAGAGGTGTTACCTAAATAATTTGGCATTATCTCCTCCTTAACTAAATGGCTGGCAAATGCATTTATCAGCAGGAAATTGAAGCAAAACAAGTGCAAGATGCCTGAATAATTGCCACTAAACTTTCTAGGGGGACTAGCCCCCCCCCTCCCCCCCAATAGGCTTCTCTCTCCTCTTTTCTATTAAAATTCATTGAAAAGCGGTACAAGTGGGAAAGAATTTCAGGAGCTGAAAATGCCTTTAGAATGAGCTAAGCAATTTCTGTTTGATGTAATTTCTTACAAATCCAAATATTCAGAGAGACCACCACAAAGTAAAGCCATGGAGATATTGTGTTGGTTGATGTCAGGCCAGACCCACCACAAGTAACAGCTGAGAGGACTCAAACAGAGCATGAAAACAGCAGTGTTTCAGGTCGCCATTTGATGGCAAGATTATTATTGCTTATGGATGCCTACAAGAATAATTCTTGATGCATACTTATCCAGGCTGTGCAGATTTGAGGAACACTGCCAGGCCATCTTCTGAGGTACAGTAAAGGAACTAATATGCTGGAAAGGCTGAAGGATAGTAGGGACGAGGCAGAAATCTAGGTTGAATGTAGTCACTGCTTATAATTATATCAGTTGGATTGGCAATATGGGCACCTGGCAGGAGGATATACCCAGTTCTGCAAATACATACGTGGCACCATTTAATGCACACATCTGCTTCCTTTCTTAGTCTGTAGATAGTGATACCACTTTGCTAATTGCCTTGAAAAAACTATCTTAGTAGGAACTATGAGACTGATGATCCAGCTGCTAGGCAGAGCCCTTTGAGAGTAGCTGTTCCAGGTACAATGAAAAGACATTGCAGACTCATCAGGGAATTTCTTCCCTTGCTCTAAGGGGTTATGCCTTGTCCAGTCAAGGCAATTCTGTAGCTACTTTTGTCTGATGAACATTAAATCAGCCATCTTATGTTTATGCATTACACTGCAATCCTTAATTACTTGATTGCATACTATGTTGATGGAGGAGCTGTCTCAGCCACTGCCCAGGCTGAACTTTGTGGGGTAAATCAGCTGCATAGCAAAACACTGTTCTGTGCAAGACTGCTGCCTTGTTGGAGGCTCAGAAAGTCATAGACTGAGTCAGTCAGTGATCCGCCTGAACAGACAGAAGGGATAGCTGCTGAGCAAGTCACCTGAAATCAAAGTCTCCAGAGGTGGCTGCTAATTGTGTCACTAATTCTGTGGTAGCTGTGATATTCTAAAATACAGCACCAGGACGTGTTTTGTAGCAGTACTGGCAAAGTACAAAGGCAGTGAATGCTGATTAGTGTTATGCCGTGAAAAAATGAAGTGTTATTGATACAGTGGTGAGTATGGGAGAAAATTGTGCTGAAGGCATCCCCAAAATGTGCATCCTGATCAGCACACAACTTTTGGTTTTGTTTTTTTTTGTCTGAGCAATAGGAATTGTGCCAAATTCAGCTGGAAGGCTGTTATGCAAATAAACACCAGTGACGTGAAACTCCCAGATTAGTATCACTAGTGACGTTAAAAAGAAGTTATTAAAAGCTACATATTATATTTATTGAATCATACCACAGAGAGGAAAAAAGTCCCTTAGATTTTGATTTAGTGTTGTCCCTCCCATGTGAATAGCTGGGGAAAGGCCACCCTATTTGGTATTTTTATTATAAAGCCATACGGAACAGGTATTTAATTTCATTGCCATCTTCAAGGAACCGAACCAGTAGGGTAATCTGGGCCTAAACTTGTCCAGTTGCTTCCTCTGCCCCACAAAGATAGGGAAACTAAGGCAGTGAAGTGGCCAGCTAGGAGGCTGAACATTTTCTGCTAAGTCTGGAGGCAGGAGGAGGTGGGAATCTGCAACGTGCCTGACAGAGAAAGGAGGTATGGGATGTATATTGCAGTTTCCCAGGAGTCTTGTTACTAGTAAGTAATTCTGTCCGTGCAAAGGACCCTGTAGTCATAAAAGCATAAGTGGAAATCCACATGCTGGTGTGATGGAATGGGGTTGTCCCATGCCTCTAAGCCCAGCTGTGCTGACCCTGATAAGCACAGGGCTTGGTCTGGTCCTTCTGGTTCTCCAACCTTCTATGCCCTGGCTCCATTCTGCAATATGTCCTCCATCTTGCTGAGTCTAGTAAGAAATAAGAGTTCTTTGATTTTCAAATACAGTAGAAGTATTTTGGTATGTCAGCTCTCCTATGACTAAAGATCTTGGTCCTTTTTTTAATTTTTAAGCATTCACAAGGGTCTGCAAATCTGGCTTTCAAGAGCACATTGTGTGTTTGATTTCATTTTTATCATGATTTCCCCTAAAAAAACCACTACAGTTATAACAAGACCCCACTAACTTTATGAAATAAAAGGAAAGACGATCCCTTCAATTTGCAGATACTAGCAAAATCAAGACAACACAGACTTGGAAAAGCCAGTTTAAAACCAGAAATAGGGAAGACAGGAAAAGCAAGAGGTAGTATAGTCAGAGCAATTTATCTTTGAATTTTGCTTTTTTTTAATGGAGAAAGAGAAAAGACTTGTATTATGTTAATCTTGCCAAATGCTGATAAGAATTAAAACAGTTGCAGAAACGGTTATACTGGTAAAAGCAAACCCCTTTGGAGGACCTAATAAGTTAATTTTCTTGGCAGAATTAGGAAATAATCAGCTGAAGAGAATCAGTGGAGACAGACAATCACAACAGAGAAGGGGGAAAAAATCTGTTCAGTGACAGGGCTGGCTCACAACTTAGGGATTAATCAAAAGGGACAACTAGTGTAGTTGCCTGGGTCTCAGTTTAACAAGGTACTTTAGTATGTGCTTAAATTTAGGTGTGTAAACTGACTCAATAATTTAGTAGATGACCTCAGCAGAGCCTTTCTAAGTTATTCTATGATTACTCTCAGCAGTATTAACTTGTTGATGTTTAAGGACACATCTATGTCAACTATGTAACTAAATTTGGATTCTAGAGTCTACAGCAGCAGACAATCGTTTACTTTCAGTGTTTATGAAAAGGAAATAGTTAGGCCCTGAAGAGTTAATGCATCTATTTTGCTTCTTACTTGTACTGAAAACTAGATCAGCAGTAAGGTTATTACATTCCCTAAATCATCCCAGACAGACAGCAACAACCTTTTGCAAGAATTTTTCTAGCTGGCTGCTTGAGGACAAATTAACTCCTACTTCAATTCTGATACCTTTGAGGATGTTTTCTCCACAATGACTTTGATGTTTAGTGGACCAAGTAGAGTGGAATCAGGAGAAAAAAAATAAAAAGCATCTATTTGACCTGCACTGCTTGATGCTGCTGTGATAAAAATGTAGTTTATTTTTAACAGATATTTTGGGAAGATCCAACCATTCTAACTTAAGTCAAAAGTACAAAGTTATCTCAGCTTCCCTGTAGCAAGTGGCAAATGGCAAGAGACAGGATATTCAGCCTATCCCAAAATAGATCCATAATGTAGAATAAATTTCTCTTCCCCTCCACTGGCCCGATGACTGTCTACTTTCTCACTAAGTAACATCAGAGGATATGGACTTGACTTTCTGACAAGGAACGGCCTTTTTGTTTTGCTCTGTTGTTGTCATCATTTTGTGGTTAAAATCCCACAATATTTAAGATTGTTTCCTTTTATTTTATTAAGGTTTAGCTGACAAGTTGCAATTTTCTTTGATGTTGCTCCAGGTCATTGCTTCTGAGGAGTAATGGTTTGAGTGCAGAGTATCTTTGAGATATTCTACAGAAACCCATTTTCTGTAGCAACATAATTTTCAGCAGCATATAACCATGAGGGAGACATGCTGGCTTTCCTTGTGAAGCAAAGCTGCCACTGGATTCTACACTTCTGCTAAGAAATCATGGCAGGGGGTTGCTCCAGTGCTGCCCACTCAATAGACATGATATCTAAGAGAGACTTTAATGGGAGTTAGATAAGGCATTGAAAGATTTGCTTCTTTGCCTGTCTCTGGGTTTGATGGCTGTCTGGAAGAGAAAACTCCACTTTCATAATTCATACACCTCTTAAGCACAAGAATTTTTTTTTTCCTTAATCTTTGAAAACTGGGGGGACAGCGGATTTTGTTGCCTGGTTTTCTGTTTTGAGGGTTTTGATTTAGAAATATCTTGCATTTTTTGAAGAGTTTCTGGATGAGGAGGTTGAAATGAGTTATAATGAATATTTACAAGAGCTTGATACAGTAGTTGGCTTGTTGCTTCTTGTCCCCTTCTGTCCCTCACAAAGACTACAGGCCTTATGGCTCTGCAGTGTTTTCAGATCTTTACAGCCCTCACCCTGTCCCTGACTAGTTTATCAGGATTTAAAGATTTTGCATTTCCAAAGGCAGGGTGCAAACTTCCTTTCCATCTAATACTGAAAGGGTTCACAATTCCCACAAGAGGACACAGCAAACCTGTTCTGCTGTTATTTATGGAGAAAAGCTGTTTGAATAGTCAGGACATGCCTGCTTCCTTTGTGAACATATTCACAAATCCTAAGACCTATTAAAATACAAGCATAAATATAGAAATACCTGCACCAGGCCGTCCTTATTCGTGGCATGCCACTTGTCATTTTTGACTTTGAAAGCTTTAGTCGGCAGTTCAGTGAGCAGCATTTATCCTGTATGACTCCATAATAATGAACAGCCGGTAGTGAAAAACCCAACAGTAGAAATTTGTCCTCCAAAACAACTCAGTTAAAACCAAAAACATTCTCCTTTTACTTGAAACACCTCAAAATGGGATGAAATAAAAGGATAAATTGAAAAATATAGGTTTTGGTATAAACCATAGACTATACTGTAATAAAATAATTCCAAATAATACTTGATCAAAGGCTTAAAAAGGCTTTACCTCACTTCTTGTGCTGACCATATTTTTCTTATCTTGAATAATAAAAAAAAATTTCCTTTCCAGTTTTAAAGAGATTTTCAGTAGTAATTAGAGTGTTATGGAGACAGGTAATGTGGACAGGGGGAGTTTTACAATTAAGTGCCTTTGAAATCCCAGTAGTTATTGATCTTCTGGTATATTTCAAATTCTCATTTCTTTTTTCTAATTAGTTTTATTGAAGTGTTTGTATGTGGTGGAACAATGCTGAAGTGTGTGAGCTGTGACTACTGCAGGAGAATGCATACTTGTTAAGCTTGCAAGCTCTGAGTACACTTCTAGGCATATTTTAATATGATGAAGGCATCTCTTGGTCTTACATGCTAAAGTCTACATTTGGGAGTGATTTGACTTGACCAAACTTTTTTAAACAAGTGTAGCAGATCGGAATCTACATACTTTAAGCATGTATTTCTTAACAAAGTGTGATTCCACACTTTTTCAGAGTATCTCCTCCATATGGTCTATCAGCCCATAATTCTCCCAAAAGAGGAACAGCTTATTGTTAATTTGTGTCTATTTCCTCACAGGAAACCTTTTAGGATTTTACTGCGGAAGGAGCCATATGATCGATGGAGTAAAGTGTCAGGAGCTGTTAGACAAAATAACACTGGCTGTAAATAGCAGCTTTACTGCAAAATCTTGGACACCTTTCACATACCAGACTCTGGAGGCCCAAACTGTAGAATTTTCCTCGGATCTCAGGGGATGACAAGGTAAGGCAGCATGTGCACAGCTCGAGGTGTGGAGACCATTAGTGGGATCTGGTGGATGCCTTCCAGTCTGGAATAAAAAACTGTGTGCCAAATTTCAGAGTACAAATGGAGATAGAATATAAGGGAAGGTTCAAAGCAAGCATCAGATTTGGCTGCACCTGGAGCAGGCTCTCTGCCACTCTCACTACACTGCCTGTGTACACCCCAAACAGAGATTAAGCTGTTAAGGTCCTAGAGACAGGCAATATGAAATGTCTTCTTCCTTTCCCTGTGTTCACACTTCTTTCCACCCTCACCACAAAGTCATCACCCAATAGTTGACAGACCTTTCTTGGGCATGAGAAATAGTTCGTGGAGTCCCAAGGACAAAAAGCAAATGTATTGATGACAAGCTTAGATTTGTTAATAGGGCTGCAGTTCTGCTTACTTCAGACCCAAGCCTACCTATACATGCAGCAAAGTTCACTGTATGTGCTATCTCAATTACTTTCTTTCTGAAAAAAAAATAAAATAAAATTAACTTATCTATAATCGTCATCACAGCATTTATTTTCATAACGTGTTAAAATATTGCTACTATAGATGGATTTCTTTTCTTGCCAGTGTGTTTGATCTGAATCCAATACAGGTCAGTCAGATGTGGTATTCATAGACATTTTTGATCAGCTCACAGGTTTCAGTGCTGACCTTGTTGACATAAGCAATATCTGTAAATTCATTTGCACTGAATAAATGAAAAGAAGGAAAAGTTGGGGAAATTAAATCCCATCAAAATCAAACAGCTTGCATAGTATGGTGCCTAGAACATTTTGTATTGGCCTTGTGCATAAAGATTTGAGAATGCAACAGCTATTGCATGTCATTCAGCAATTTCCTGTATGAGTCAGTGCAGAGGTATTTATCACCAAGGAACTTGCAGAAACCTTCGTTCTTAAGTCACTTGAAAGTAGAGAGGATGACACACTTCAAGTTATAAACTCTCTAAGTTAGCTCCGTAGTGTGGTCTGTAGTCCTGACCTAGACTTTGGTGTCTGGGAAGCATTCAGTGGCCCTTCCATCCAGCCTGTAAAGGTCACTGAAAAGTTCCCAAGGCTTTTGGTTGCATTTGTTTAGGCCCAAATAGGAAGGTCTTTTCTAACTTTACTTTCTGTAATTCCATTAGAAAACCTGATTTCTCGCTTGTAAGGCCAAATTTCCATTAGGCCAAATTTCACTTTCACTTTGGAAAAATAGCAGCTTCAGGGCGATTTGGGCTCACCTGCCTGAGAGCAACATTGAAATTAACTTTTGCCAGTAGTCTTCAGTGCTTCCGCTTTCATTAGAGCTTACAGAGCATTTCCTTTGTCAATGTAGCTTTTTAAGTAGAGAAACTGCCAGCTCATCCTCCTTCTCCCAAGTACACCTCCCTTTGTACAGGTGTCTTTGTCCTTAGCTGTAGCTCTGCCATGTCACCTTAGAGTAGGCAGCAGCAACTCTTTACTGTGACCAAGCAGTCTTAGAAAATAACCAAATAAACTTTGTCACTAAAATCTGAATTTCTTCTAAGTTGTGATCTGAACTTCTAAGTTGTGGAAACAAGCCATAGCTCAAGTGGGAGGGCATTAAGTTCCCTTTTTTCTTATCTTATGTTACCCTCTAGTGGCTGAGTCCTTGAGCATCAGCATCTAAAGTAAAGAAGTTAACTAAAGGTTTTCATGCATTGTCCTTTAATGACCATACTGAACCTCTAAATTTCCAATACATTTTACCTTTTTTAAAAAAGCTTTCTTCAAAATAATAGAAAACTTGCAAAACCAATCCAAATTAGTTTATCTTTAAAGGAAATGAATGTGAGAAACAGTGTCTTCTTGCCAAAGCAGAAAAAATGGTTTTCAACACTGAACAATAGAGAACCACAGCAGGAGGATAAAAATAGACCCTAAAAATGGATAAAGGTCTATTTTTATCTTCACTGACATCTTTCTAGACTAGGTAAGGAATGGGAAAGGCAAAAAGGCAATGAGTTTAAATATGAAATACTTAGGAAAGGAATATATTAAAAACTTCCTTTTTTACATGTAGTTGTCACGGAGGAACAATCATTCAAGGTTCCTAGGGAATAAAACTGTTTTAAATTTCAGCTTCTATTTCTAATTTCAAATTCTTTTAAGGGTTTGGAGGGATTTATGTAACATAAATTGGTCAATATATTTATCTCAGGGGACTAGCCAATGTAATCACTAAAATGCATTGTTCAGTTTGTTCATTCTCAATTATCATTCTAAATTTATCAAAGAGTCAGAACAGTGTGTCTATTACTATTAACAAATTAAGAGACTCTCATTAGTTTAATTCCAGTTAAAGCAATAAAATAAATCTCAGGGCAGTCGGGTAACTTTTCACACTTCTATTATTTATAAAGGAATAGAGAGATCCAGTTGCATATTTTCTTCAGAACAATTACATTAAATTTCATATTTCTCTGACTTTGGTTACATTAGAAATGTTCAGTGAGTACTCATCATGTGCTGTTTGCACTGTCATGGTAATGAGTTATGTGATAGTAGTTCTGTTCTGGCAGGATGACTTACGTAAATAACCAATATGACTCTAGTTATGAATATAAGAACAGAACATTCAATTTGAAATTACATTGTTTCAGTATGATTCTATTGTTTATTGTAACTAACAGAAACAATTCAATCAAATTCGCATAACTGCCCAATAGTTAGACAGTTCATGTGAAATATTTAATGGGCACTATTTTCCTCTAGCAAGTCTTTCCATAAGAATTATATAGCAAAGCAAACTCAGCAGGCATTCTTGATGAAGACTTTTCAAATAAACATGTAATATTGTTAGAAATTCATTCAGGACATATTGGAGCTTGGAACTCCAAGCATATAAATATTTATGAATCACAAAACAGTCCCCAAAATATGGTCAGATCAACATTTGTTTGTAACTGGAACAAAATGTACAAAATGTTTTTCCCCACCACTCAAGCCTAGTATATGCAACGGTCCTAAACACGAAGTTGCTGGATTTTTTTTTGCTGCTCTCAAAATGATGGCAGCTGCCCAAAAGACCATCCTCTCTGTCCATGGAACTTCATTGTAGTAAAACTCAAGTATTGTTGGGGATATTTTACGTCTTGCAGTCCCAAACAGCTATGTACTGTGAAACCTCAGAGAAAAGAAATCACGCCCAAATATCCACACAGCACAAATGTAACACGCGCAATTTCTTGGGTTTTTTGCCCCAGTGCATTTGCATTCTGCAAACATCAGACCAGTTGCATCCGATGCCTTGAGCACGGAAAGAGCATGTTTATTCTGTGCCACAGGCTGCTTCCACTATGGAGACTCGGGGCTCCCCTGCATTCACACTGCAACGCTGCCTCTCCTCTTCCCTCTGGACTGTGCTGCTGCATGTCACCTTGTGCAGATGTGTCAGGGACCCACAACTGCAGACATCCGCGTGGCCCCGTGCCCAAAGAGAACCAGGTGCAAGACATATTCCTCAGGCAATAACTATGCTCTGTTGTTTCTTCCCACCTGCAAATGTGTTCATGTAGTGGTAATGCACTCTGGGTTTCCCCAGACATATTATCTTTACCTACCTACACATTTTTCTAGTCAAACAGCAGAATTCTGGCTATTTATTCAGATTCAAAGAATAAGTAGGTGCTACATTGTGTACTCATTTTTTCCATCCGACCAGTTCTAGGTAGCAATATAGCACTTCTAGATGAGTTGAATCTGACAGTAATGCTTCTAGCATCACTTGCACTAACCGTAGTGATATTCAGGGCCATGTAACTATTAAGGAGGAACTTCTCTTGTTCATCCCCTCCTTGACAGAGACTGGTCTGTGGGAGGTTGCTTTGTCGTTGCCCCCTCCCCCAAAGAGAGTGCTTTTGCTAAGGTGTTTCTGGAGCTACTACAGGGAATGAGTGCAGCCTGCGCTGGATGACAGTTTATTGCAAAGAGTGCAGTGGTCTGGAACCAGAAGGGGAATTTCTAGTAACCTCTGTTATACAACAGCAGTTCTTCTACTTCCATTTTCAAGCATCCTGTTATTGTTAGTACTTTTTATGTCCTTTGTCACCAGGACATGATGCTAATAGTAGAAGTGTTAGTTTAAGCAAAACAAGGCTGGTTTTAATACGAGGCTGAAAAGACCTGAATATGAGGAAAGCAAGCGAGGCATCATGCCAGCCTCAGTTTATACTTCTTACACTTACAGAGAGAGGCCCAAGGTCAACTGGGACTGGAAAAAAACCTCCCAGGTTCAACTTACAGTGCTGGGTGAGCCTAGGTGTGCCATGCTTGGTCTGGGATGAAACACACACCGTCTCTTATAACACCTGTGGGATGGCACATCCTATGCTGTGCACATACACAAGGATTAATCTGCCAAAACTGAAATGTGCACTCTAAGTCTAGCCATTGAAGACAAGATTCATAGTTCAGAGTTCTTGAGACACACTGCATGTTAGGGATTCAAATCTTCCAAGGTGTCTGTATGCCATAGCTTGTACTTATCTCTATGAATTGCAAGTTCTTAAGCTTTCTTACTTTTTAGGTAGTTTTATTTTGTTGCTTGTGTGGAAGAACCAAAGCAAGAGAACAGAGGTCTCTGGCTTTATTTGAGCATTCCCAGGCAAATGCCATTTACATAGTCACAAAACGCTCCCTGTCTGTATCCTCCTCTCCTTCCTCATGTCTAACCAGGTGCCTGACCAAGTTAAATACAGAATTCTAGTAAATGATACAGCTTCTCACATATCTCTCTATCTCACATCTTAGCTTTCCTTGTATGTCATGAGACATTGATTAATTCTCCAGAGTTAACAATACAGTCACATCTTCCCTAGGATCTTAAGATGAGGTTTTCTGTGGTGTTTAGCTCAAGCTGACAGCTTGCATGAAAACAAAGTGTCTCAATTTCTCATTGCAAAGAATGATCACATCACATTTTGAATACAGGAATATCTGAAGACTTTTTATATGTTTAAGGCAGCAAACTTCCAGGGCAGGTGAGAATATGAAAATACTGAGAATATCACCATAAGATTCAAACTTTTCCGCCCACAATAAGGCCAGAGAGTGCCAGTATAGAAGAGGCCTGAACTCTGTTTTTACTATCCCTTTTGATTTCGGCCTTAGAGACTGTGAGGGAATTACCACTAATCCTCTAGAGCTATATAATCTGGTGCCCTAATGACCGCTGAGTTTAGATTCTGATTATGAGACCATTTTCATCCCCTTGATGCAACTTCAGTGAAGACTAATATTTCTTAGAAAAGGAACTATTTTTTTAGTAAAATCATTCTCTCTTAATCTCATTGTGTCCTGTATTGCCTTGCATTGTCTTGTATGAAGACTCTGCTTTGCTAGCCTCCTTCCAAGTTTCAGAGGTGCTCACAGCTAATTCCTAGTTGAAACACCTTCCCAAACACACCCTTTTTGTTGGAAGGTATAAATTGCTGTGGAGCCCAGCTTTGTAGGGTGAGGGATGTTTTGGTAGTAGGGCTTGACTCTCAGGTGTGCACAGATCCACGTGTGTTGTTGCTCTGATGGTCTCTGGGAAGACAAGAATATGAGGAATTCCTTAGATTCATACTCAAAGCTACTTCTTTCTAGCCAGAGCTTTCTGCTTGGTTCTCTTTGTACTCTGTGAATGCTTCTGCAGTGGGAACCTCCAAAAGTACAGCAATTAAATAAGGTGAATTATCTTTGAATTGATCTAAAAATCTGTAGTTTCTTGGGATAGAAATCCTTGTAGGAAGTGCTTTCTCATGGTTCTTTCAATTTTGAAGCTAAAGTCACATTTGACATACAGAGATAATTAGCTTGCTTTCAGTATGTTGCTGCTTTGCTTTTGCAAGTGGCTCACAGATTAGGAGATAAGGGAAGTGGGAGACTAATTATTTAAAGTGAATTTAACAAATGTTGTATAAGCCTCAGTAAGGTCCACCTGAATTTGGTTCACAGGCAATTTCCTTGTTTTCAGAGTATTATTCCTCAACACACCACATTTTTATAACATGAAGCTATTATACTTCCCTTTAATTCTCTAAGCTAATTGAAGAAATAGATGTTTGTTTCTTGGCAACATACCTTCTTTTGCAACCTCTAGTGTGTATATTCATATATAACTAAGTCTGTCACTCTACCAAATTAAAAATTCATAAGTAAAAAAATTACTACTTGAGCCTAGAAATAATTAGAGTTAGGAAGTCTCTGAACAAACAGTTTCTGTTTCCTTGAAAGTGCACCAAGGTCCCAAATTCTGTAATCCTTAATTACAAACTCCCATGGATTTCAAAGGCAAAATTTCAATAACTAGAAACTGCAAAATTTAGTCAAAGATAAGGGGAGGGGAATCCTTTGGGATCCTAAGGAGAATCGTGGATGTTCTAGTCTGTTTCCTGAGCTGTTACTGTGTCATTAAGAACCAAATTCACACTTTTGGTTCTCAGCACTTGATTGAATGCTGCAAAATGTCTTTCAGATGAGATTTCAGAAACACTTGAATGGTGCTTTGTGGACCTGTGGCCTTTTGACTACCTTGATTAGCCAAACATGAAGCAAAGCTAATGATGTCTCCCAGATGTCTATAATTACAACTTGGAAAGAATGGGGAGTGGTTAAAAAAAGAGTGATTTGTGATGCTTTGTGAAAACAATGCCAGTTAATGTTTTAATCACAAAACATGATGTTGGTTTTGCAGGTCTTCTGCTTTGCTAAATACAACATAGAAATTCTTGGTAGATGTTAAGCTGGCCAAGAAAGATAAACTGGAACATGCATCAGGAATGGAAAGTTTGGGCTGACTCGCATGTATTGATATGAAATCTAAAACTCATTAAAATGTAGCCATGGAATGGTGGAACAAGGTATTATTTCTCACATAGGAGAGCCAGAGCCTTAATTGCAGAAAGGTAGGTACTGTACGAGTAGGGTTTTTTTTCTTTCTTTTTGGGCACAAAGGCATTTACTCGACAGAATGTGGATGATTTTCTTGCTGCTTAGTAGCTTCAGGAACAGCAACAGTGTCTGAAGAGAATCAGAAAGTTAGATTCAAGCATCCATGTCTGCCTGACACCTTGATCAAAATTCAGTGCTTGTACAAGCTGCAGAGAGATTCTCCTGTGCCAGCTGCTGTATCTGAGTGTTTAATGAAATATAACCCTGGTACAAATCCTTTTTGAGTTGAGTCCTCAACAACCTTTTAGTAAGAAAAAATTTCAAACCTTATAGCTCAGTTGGTGGTTGGGCAGATTTGGAATCACTTATAATAATGTTGAACATGATACTCTGATTTCTGTTTAAGACAATCTTGGACTAAATTGTTAGAGCTACCGTGAAAAATACAGGAAAGCTAGGTATTGCCTAGAGATGAGAATATCCCTCAACCTTTTAAGAAATCCTTAAGAAACAGAGGCAATAGGAGGGCTTGTTTCTTTCATGGTTTTGTTCAGCCCTTGGAAAGTGCATCAGGTTGATTTTTAGGCTGTACTTGCAAACTGGGTATGTGCAAATGGGTAAGCCTGGCTGGATTTAAACATGGTAAGAAGCAAGAGAAGATTTAAGGGAGCAGGTTTACACACGGGAAATGCTCTCTTGCCTTCCTTATCCACTTCATGGCAAGATAGTCATGCCAATAATGTGAAGTAAATTAGGCTTTAACAAAACACCCTGTTACATAAACAATTTTGATATTTTAAAGCTGTTTTGGGTCATTACACCTACTAATTGAAGGATGCTAGGGGCAGGGAGGATGCATAGTGCTAATGTCTGAAGACTGTGGTTCAGGACACACTGTGCATTGGAGAATCACCTCTAAGGTGGGAAATTTTATGGCACAAAATCTGACTTCTGAGGGCTAACAATCTGAGATCTTATTTAACTATCTGTATTTGAAACAAGTCTACGGAAAAATGAAGAAGCTTTTTTCAATGAAAAGGGTACCTTTCCCGTAATACTTAAAAGAAAATATGGATTTTTTTTTTCACCTCAAGAAGATGATACCATTCCTCAATTCTAAATATGGGTTTGCATGTGTGTGTTTGTGTTGTGTTTTTTTTCTCAAAACACAATGCTGTTGTCAAAACTGTCTAACTCTCAAAGACTACAGAGAAAATATTGGAGAACTGAGAATCTGATTTGGGAATACTATGTCAGTGATGTTCTGACAGTGTTCTAACAAGGGGATCCACAAAACAGGATCTTTTCTAGCAGCAGTGAAACCTCTAGGGAAACTTGTGGGTATGTGTTTGCCAAGATGAGAGATAAAGGTTGAGATTCATGGTAAGAAGACTGTAGAGTTTGTAAAATGCTTGTGGTATGTTTGTTTGTGATACACTACTATTGTTGCTTGGGTGATTAAAAAAATCAAACAACTTCTAACACAGTGCAACAGTGGTTTGGAAAGCAAACAAGGGTGGATTTTTCTTTCCAGATTTTTTTTTAACCAAAGGGATAAATTGTCTGTGAACTGGTAGCAGAGATGTAGGGAGACCCCCCTGCCCCCGCTATGCAGTACTTGAGCAGTTTCTGAACAAACCCTCGTAGATGAAAAATAACAAAATCAAAGATTATGGAAAGACTTCGTATTCACGGGACGCAGTTTAATGTCAGGACTACCACCACTGAGTTGTAACTCAAAGGTCTGAGGCTGCAATTTTTTTTTCCAGGACCTGATCTGCATGGAGGCATGTCTGTCCTGCTGTAGGAGCAGTCTTCCAGCTAACTCACTCAACTGCTCATAGCCTTGGCGAGGGCAGCCACACACAGCAACCAGCATGCAGAGTGCCCCAGCCAGTTTACTTCTGACCTCAAAATGCCTGTCCTGCTTTCAACCACCCTCCAAGGCCTCTGTTTTGGGGAGAGAACACAGTATTTGTTCTGCCTATGTACCATACCAGTAAACGAGGAAAGTCTCTGGAAGAGTGAGGAGAGGCTGATTTTGCCTAACTTTTTGATTTGTTCCCTATAAAGCACAACTTAGAGAAACTAATTTAAGAATATATTTTGCTCACATATTTGGTGTTAGGCTGATTAATGGGATAAGGATCAGAGAGGACTTTTCAGTGAGATTCAGTAGAGGACTCTGGGAACTTCTTCTGCCTTTTTCTGGCAGCAAGAGAACTGGTCCTTTTTTCAGGTGTTTTGTCTCAAATTCCCTGGAGTTGGAGGGACTCATTATGCTTATTATACTCAATATAATGTCCTTGGTGTTTCCTGCTGTGTTACTGTGAGACACTGGTTTTGTAACCTTCCATTTTAAAGGTATTTAGAGGGGCATTTCATGGCTTGGGAAGGGGCTGTTCAGGGGATGATTTGGAGTGAACTTCTCTTGTGTAGTTGTGATGATGGGGAATTGATGTTGCTGATCCAGGTGTCTCTTCCAATTTCTTTTTTTTAATAGGCATTTCTTTTTAAAGGAAAGATATCTCATAAAGAGCTATCTCAAAGGGGATAAATTTCTTTGTGATTTTTATCATTCTTCCTCAGGGCAAAAAATATGGACGTATGAACTCTTTGACCATTACTGAAAGGCACGGTCTTTCTTTTCAGTGTCAGCTACATCTTTTTAAACTTGAATCTACCAATTAAGGGCATTATATTCACACATGTGGAAAATGAAAGAGGAAGAAAAGAAAATTGCCCCAGTGAGTTTCCCCATTTCATACCCCTATTAGCCTTGTAAGAGGTCTCTTGATGTCATGGGAGTGAAGCTACCGGGGAGATTTTCCACCCACCCATGAGATAGGAAGTCGAGTGTATAAGGATTACATTGCCTCCTTAGATACTCCATTCTTTAATTACTTTATGATTTTGTTCTTATGGAAGCAAGAAGTTTGAATGCTTATGAAGACAGACAACGAACACAGAATAAATGGTCACAGACACTGAAGAAGCTATGGAATTTCATATCGCTGTGTGCCCCCATGCCTGTGAGGAGGGCAGCTCGCATCCATAGTTATTTTAGCATCGGCCTCAACCCTGCAAATTCTGTTTGCTGAGACACAGTAATAGTCTGAGGAGGACCAGAAGGGCCCTAAGACATGGAGTGGAGGGTCTTCTCCACCATGGAGAGGGAGTCACCTCGTAGCAGAATGGCTGTGAGGAGTTTGGATGGCTGAAAGCTGTTTCCAATCCAGGCTCTGCTGGAGACCCTCATTGCCTCCTCCTGCAACCTTAGGGTAAATTTGTGAGATTGCTTCAGCTCACCTAGCAGCACACTGCTGCAAAATAGAGCAGTCCTGCTTCTTTCCATGTTAGCCACTGGTTCCCAACAATGTGCTCTTGGTGCTGGGCCGTAGAGCTCATTGGCCTCTGCTGAAAGTAAAGGAGCTGTCTGCTAGGCAAGGAGGTGCAATATTTCCAGCAGCCAGGACTTGTAAGTACACCTGGAGAAAAGCAAAGTCTTTCTCATGTTTTGGCTCTGGGTCCTGGAAGCCCTTTGACTCTGGGCAATTGCCTGGGCTGTGGAGGAGCCCCAGCGTGGTAGTGCAGCACTGCCCTGGGGACGTGTGCCTCGGGAATGGCAACCGCTGACCAGAGCTGTCTGATTCAGCCAAAAACATGAACTGGGTATAGGGAGAAATAACAAAAGGGAAGTAGACCGAAGAAAAGAATTGACTGTACATTTTTTTAGGAATCTTTTTGGAATTTGTTAATTCTGAGATGAATTGTGAGCATTAGTCTTGCAAGTGAGATCACCCTTGATATGAGTCTTTAACGGCAATTTATCTATTAGAAAGTGGACTGAAACTATTCAAACTTTCTATGAAGCTACCCATTTGAGATCAGTGGCTTTCCATCAATGTAGATTAAGGTTGGAGGTGATTCATAGGTAAAAGACTCATTGTCATCCTCTATGTTGGAAATTCTTTATACAATTTCTTTCCCATTTTTAAGTAATTTG
Organism: Haliaeetus leucocephalus; assembly: GCF_000737465.1. NCBI lineage: Eukaryota > Metazoa > Chordata > Aves > Accipitriformes > Accipitridae > Haliaeetus > Haliaeetus leucocephalus. The sequence continues at coordinate 12,933,899 of NW_010973092.1, read as the reverse complement.
CTTAAACAGAGAAGAGGACTGACCTTGTAATTAAAGCACGTGGCAGAAGGAAATCGTGTATGTTTGTGTTACTTTAGTCAGGTAACTTAATCTTTCAGTATATTAATTTCTCAATATCAAACGCTATGATAATCTGCAGAGACCTTGTGAGTTCCACAGGAACAGTGAAGACTATCAATGTGAAATTATTGGAGGGAAAGTACAAATGCTTAAATAATAGTAATATTAAAATAATGAAGGCAGTTGCAAAAGTTGCAAAATACAAAGTTGAAAAGGGAGTTGCATTCTGCCATGAAGTAGTTCTTGGTGGATTGAACTTTGACAGTCCAGTTGCTTTGGGCATACCTGAATGTCATACTCCATTTTTAAAGAGTTTGGATTACAGCACTATATTTCATTTCAAAAAATTACCTTCATACTGTCATTTGCTTTCACAGTACCTAATACAGCTCAAAATTACTTATCTTGTATTTTTTTCTACTTAAAATACCTGCCTTGTGGTTCTTGTGCCAGATCATCCTTTTCCTTACCTTTTCCTTCTCTTTTCCTTCTCTCCTTTCCCTTCTCCTCTTCATTCCTCTCATCACTTTTGCCTTTTCTTCCAAGAAACACATATGCAATAGTGAGATAAAATCTAATTTTTTCTTTACAATGTGGTGGTTGTTTTCAGGAAAATAGCATTCACCTTCACATTTAAGTTGCCTAACTGTGGTGGGTTGACCCTGGCTGGATGCCAGGTGCCCACCAAGCTGCTCTATCACTCCCCCCTCCTCAGCTGGACAGGGGAGAGAAAATATAAAGAAAGGCTCGTGGGTTGAGATAAGGATAGGGAGAGATCACTCACCAATTACTGTCACGGGCAAAACAGACTTGACTTGGGGAAAATTAATGTAATTTATTACCAATCAAACCAGAGTAGGGTAAGGAGAAATAAAACTAAATCTTAAAACACCTTTCCCCCACCCCTCCATTTTTCCTGGGCTCAACTTCACTCCCCATTTTCTCTAGCTTCACCCCCCCAGCAGCACAGTGGGATGGGGAATGGGGGTTACAGTCAATTCATCACATGTTGTCTCTGCCACTCCTTCCTCCTCAGGGCAGGACTCCTCACACTCTTCCTCTGCTCCAGCATGGGGTCCCTCCCAAGGGAGACAGTTCTCCATGAACTTCTCCAACGTGGGTCCTTCCTACAGGCTGCAGTTCTTCATGAACTGCTCCAGTGTGGGTCCCTTCCACGGGCTGCAGTCCTTCAGGAGCACACTGCTCCAGCGTGGGTCCCCTGTGGGGTCACAAGTCCTGCCAGGAGCCTGCTCCAGCGTGGGCTTCCCACGGGGTCACAGCCTCCTTCGGGCATCCACCTGCTGCAGTGCGGGGTCCTCCCTGGGCTGCAGGTGGAGATCTGCTCCCCCGTGGACCTCCGTGGGCTGCAGGGGCACAGCCTGCCTCACCATGGTCTTCCCCACGGGCTGCAGGGGAATCTCTGCTCTGGGGCCTGGAGCATCTCCTCCCCCTCCTTCTGCACTGACCTGGGGGTCTGCAGGGTTGTTTCATGTATTCTCGCTCCTCTCTCCGGCTGCTGTTGCGCAGGTTTTTTTCCCTTCTTAAACATGTTATCCCAGAGGCACTACCACTGTCGCTGATGGGCTCGGCCTTGGCCAGCAGCGGGTCCAACTTGGAGCTGGCTGGCATTGGCTCTGTCAGACATGGAGGAAGCTTCTAGCAGCTTCTCACAGAAGCCACCTCTGTAGCCCCCCTGCTACCAAAACCTTGCCACGCAAACTCAGTGCGCTAACAGGTAGCATTATGTCACTGAGTAGTAGGAGAAGCAGCAGTGTGATGCAGAGACCAGTATAACTCTTAGTATAGACTACTGTGTGCCCTTTGCAGGGTTGTCCAAAGTGAATTCACTTCTTCAGGACAGGTTCCTGATTTTTGTTATAGCAGTTCAATTTGCATTAGTTCTCTTGTTCTGAAGCTGGCCAAGCTTTCAGCTTGAACAATTCTTCATTTCCCATAATCAGATCTTTTTGTAAAAGCCATTGGCAAGATTTGGTTTTAATATCATCTTATGTCATTGCATACTTGCATTGGTCATATGGACTTCGCTGGCACACCAGAAGTGAGACTTGTAGTCACATTGGAAAATACATTAGTTGCCCAATTTGAATGTCACAAATACATCTGAAGTTTCTGATTCCAGTATGATGCCAGCAGCAGTCCTAAAAATGTTAATGAGGTCTGGGTTTAGTGAAAATGTTCACAAGTTCAAATAAACTGCAGTTTCTGTTGGGCTTTTTTGAAAATCACTGAGCTTTGAGAATTCAGGATCTGGTTTAAACACTGCAGATGACTCCTTGATAAACCAAAGCCTAGAATTAAACACAAGGAAAGGTTAAAGTTGGGTATAAAATGCAAACTGGAATGTATACACTCTAGTCAACATACATGACTCAAGTCAAGCATTTCATGCAACTCTATTTTTATTACCTTCAAAGCAGAAGAGGTTCTGCTGAAATGCACTTAAGGGAAGTGAGCATGAAGGGAATGAAAAGGGATAAGAGACTCGGTGTGGCTGGGAATTTCAGAAATTCAGCAGCAAGTCTGGAGAATGAAACTCAGCTTGCCTGTGATGAGAAGGATGTGGAGGAGAGTGAGTTATAGGAACTAGCAGATAACGAAGGCAGCTGGGACACTGCGGAAGGGACTGAATGGGGACAGGGTGGAGAGTGTGGGGCAGGAGGCCGAGAGGGAATGTTGCCAACCATGGTCCACAGTTGTTAGAGCAGGTTCTTGGGCCTTCTGGAGTCAATGTGACTCCACTGGCTGCAAACAGGGACAAAACCTATTACTCAAATTATGTGTTGCTTCTTATCCTGCTTGCACAGATGATGGCCCTCCCTAGCTCTCACCATGTCTGTCTTCGCCTCATTCGTGGGTGTCCAAAGGCTCCTGATGACCTATACAGTGGCAACATGACAGGACACAGTGGGACTTCCGTATTTCCAGTTTGGTTTTGGTTTTTGTAAGTACAGAAAAGTACTGACAGAAGAGCCACAAAAAAATTACTGAAATCGCAAGTCAATTACTAAAATATGTGTAAAAGCCCAAAAGAATAACTTCATTAGAAGGGTGGTGGTGTGGATATGGGAGAAGATGAAAATCAAACACCTCTACAGCTGGTGTAAATGCTGCATAAGAAACTTGTATCAGAGCATCTGTACTCTTCTGTCAAATCAGAAATGCTACTGAAAAAATAATCTTCATATTTTATTCCATTGTTTTATTTTGCCAACAGCTAAGCACTGATTAGTATTTTTGAGATGTGTCCATTTAGCTTTTCTTCTTATTTGGCAGCATCTGGAGTATGAAATTAAAATCCTTCCTGTTTGTATTTAATCTCCACTGGGCAATCAGAAATTCTTTAATTCCTACTGCCATTTCACAAGTCACACCTGTAAGTACCAGGAGTGAAATCCTGACCCAGTGAAATGAACACAAGTTTTTTTCATTCCAAGTTAAATATTCTGTTATTTAAATAGAGCAGGTACATAACTTCAGTTCTTAAGCACCTAGAAACCATCAGCCAAATCCTGACTCCAAAAAAAGTCAGTGCAAAGTCACCATTCATAGTTACAGGACTGTGTATTGACATGAAAAACATGGGACACAGGAATTGATTGGTTGATGTCCAATACAATGTGGTAGGATTTTATGTCAAAAAAACCCATTGGAAATTGATATTTGAAAGTTCTCCTCGGAAAATGATGACAATCAGCTTCTTTATCATTATTTTTAATGATGATGCTGATTTTTCACAGTGTGAGAGATTTTTTCTATGTAGAATACAGTAATTAAAACTCAAGAGCAACTGATCAACTGGTCAGCAGGAGAAGATATTTGCAAAATATTGCTATAGTTAAAGAGAATTAATGCATGTTCTGTGCTTTAAGGATGCTATCTCTTTAAATCTATTTACACTGTCAGGAGGTACTTGGGTTTCAGTGTTGTTTTTAAATAATACGTAAGGGTTTTTTCTCATGCAATGTTTGGTTTTTCCACTGAATTTTCAGTTTGACCTTCAGACCCACTAAAGATATACAAATCGGACATCACACAACCCTATTCCACGGCAGGAGACAATGACAACATGGTAGCACTGTTGAGTTCCAACACATGTGTTGGCACCAGAGCTTTACAGGTTCTTTCCCTGATAATACAGAGAAATAAAGTTCGCAGAGCTGTGCTTACAGAAACAAGTAAAACCCCTCTCCACCACCTTGCAGGCAGGCACGCTTCCCCTGCCAGATGACTTTTGAAGATACTAATCACTGAAATCACAGATTTTCTGGTCTTTATATTTCACTGGATCAAATTACCCTCCTGCCCCCAGCAAATGTGTTTTCTTCCCTTTATTCACTTGAACAAAAGGGTCTTGAAATTTCTTTCTTTCTCTCCATCTTCCAGCTGGTAGCTACATGGAGATACCCTTCACTCCCTCAGCTGCCCCACAGTGACAGCAGTATCCATGGCTCAGTTTTCATGTTCTTGGGATATGATCTACAGTCCTGTTATTTCTGGCTCTGGAGATGATTTGGAAGTAGAAACACCGTTGACTCAAGTAAGAAAATCTGGCAAATTTCTCATACTTTTTCCCATACAACAAAATTTCTGTCTGTCTGTGAGAGAGACGTGGCAGGTATATCAGAGGAGGAACAGTTCAGGGTGAGAATTTCCAAGTTTCTTTGAACTCTTGCTTTAGTTTCAGAGTTTGTATCGCATGAACTTTACAAGAGATATTGGAGGGGAGTGGAAAATTTGTGTGCATACACGCGCATGTGTCTGTGTGTGTATGTGTGAACCCACCACTTTGCTGATAAGTGTAACGACTGTGCCGCTCTTGATGCTCATATGACTGCTATGACAGCTCACTTTCCTGTGACAATAAGGAACCAATTTCAGGCTCCTGGGTTTTGAGGTCAAGTTAGGTCTTACAGACAGTTCTGGGGGAAGTACTACAGTGAATACAGACTTACGTCTTCTTTGAAAGGCTTACTATTTTATTACATAATAAAGAGAGCTCCACTTCTGACTCATCATATTGTTTTATTTCCCCTAATATGTAAATGAAACCACAGAGTTGTTTTGACTGGAGCTGGTTATCACATCCCTAGATAACCAGTCAGCAACTGGAAGCTTTGCTAAAGCAGAGGAGGCGATGCAAATTAGTGACTGTGTACTCCACGTCTGGCTGCTCTCAGAAGGAAGCAGCAAAGTTTTTAACATAACAAAACTGTCTTAGTATTTCAAAACTGAAAATTAGAACTGTTAAGGGGGAGAAATTGTGAATGCGTGAGAAAAAGTCACTATTTTGCAATAACGTTCAGTACATTGCAGTGACTTCAAATAACACACAGGTACTCCTGAATGGCAGGTTTTAATTTGAAGTTCTTTAACCTTGTGGTGAGTGAGAAAGTGGATGTGAGCAGCACAAACCTATACCATGCTCCTGGAGGAATTTGCAGTGAATACTCACAGTAGTCTCGGTGGACAGAGATGCAATGTACTGAATGTTGTTTCAAAATAGGGACTTTTTTCTCATGCTGCGAATGGGGAGGCTGTGGCCCCTGCATATTAGCTGGAGCACATGAAGGATGCCACCGGAGGAGTGGGGTTGTCTTGCACCCTGCGATGATTGCACACAAGACACCTACATCCAGCCAGTGTTGCTATCTGCTTCTGCAACGAGCGCCTCCTTAGACTTATTCTCTCTGTTGGTTTTTTGGGTGGTTTGTTTGGTTTATTTCCTTTGACATGCTTCAGCTTTGTTGGGTTTGATACAAGTCTTCATAAAGAAAATATTTCCTTTACTTTCTGAGGCAGGCAAATCACTCACAGTGAAAATGGCCAACTTTTTGCAAGACAAGTGTTTCCAAGAAAGATAAAATGAATCTGAGGAACTGGTATTTCACTCTGTCATTACTGTCTGGCTGTTTTCATATAGACCCTTTTTTCACTGAAGAGCAGGGAGTACTCTGCACTGTGAAAATGGCCAGTTAGTGAAGAAAAACTTGGAAAAAAAGGAAAGTCTGAGGACTGCTTTTGGGCATTCATTAAAAATGTCAGCCAAAGTCATTGTTAGCCTATGCAAAAAGATCAGGAAAAAAGGTAAAAGCTGTGCTTGTTCTGACTAAACCAATAGGTCTGGTGAGAAAGCAGCGGTGGCTGCTCCCAGAACTGCTGTCTTGATGTTTCCTGCCGAGAAATCCCAAAGCCCTTATAGATCTGTAGTGATGCAGATGTGAAGACAAGCCTCTGCCTTTGTGTGGTTGCAACTGTGCTGGTGACTCTTGCGTGTTCTGCACTGAGAGATCAGAAGCAGGGAGGACTGGCTCCCACTGGTGGGATGTGATGCAAGGCGGTACCTGGGAGAGCAGTGCCGATGAGGGGGTCTCATGCAAACAAATCCATGCTGCTGTGCACCACACAGACCCCATGCAGTCCCTTGTCGTGGCCAGGGGGATGGGGCCATCACTTGCCCACACTCCACTCCCACCCTCCAGCCTTTGTGCAGAAACATGCATTTATGACTGCCACCTTTCACACTTCCAAGCCATAGAAGAAAATCTTGGAGTTGCCTGAGAAATGTCCTGCTCCTGGCCTTCCTCCTTCCCTCTATGGTTTCACATACAATACTTATATCTTTAACAGGTTTGACAAAAAAAAAAAAAAGGAGCACTCCAAACAATTTTAGTGAACAAAAGGTTTCAATCTCAAACAGAGAAAATGTTGCTGAAACTCGAAGTGGTTTCTTTTCAGTGAAACTCTGAAGGAAAATAGAATTTTCTTTTTTACCAAATGTTCTATTACCTCAAAAAGTCATCAGTATGGAGAAAAGGGATTAAAAAATCTGGGAAGAATTTTTAATCTAAACTAATCAAGAAAGGCTGGAACCACAGGCAAAATGGACTTAGAGTGCTTTTTATTAGTATGGTTTCTTAAAAGTCCCTAACACTAAGATTCCCTAAAACTAGATTTTGACATTTTACTTTAAGTGCCTAAATGCCTCTACTTTTCTTTCTTTCTTTCTTTCTATGATTTTCTTCCTTTGTTTCTTTCTCTCTTACCCTCATCCTCCGCCCCCCCCTCCCCCCAATCTATCAAGACAATCTGCTGAGTGCCTAATGTTTTCCTAATAATTATAGTAAGACTTTAAACTGATTCCAAAGAAATCTAAAGGCCTTCTTATCTCTGTATGGCTATTTCAGCTCCCACAAGCTGCCCAAACCTGAACTGATTTGAACAAATTTTAGCACCTTTTTCCTTTTTGCATAGCACAAACATTTATAAAGAACAGCTTTCTCGCAGATACTAGTACATCCACCCTGCTGATATTGATGGTTGCTAGAAACTTGCAAAACACAACAGCCTGAGCATCACTAGAAGGTTTAAACTATTTAATGGGATGTTACCTATTCTTCTGCCCTGTCAATGTGCTCCAGCCAGTGTGTAATACCAGTGAAATCCTAAAGGGATTTCAGGTCAGATTCTCAGCCTGTGGGAGTCATGCTGGCACAGCTCTGCCATACCACTGTGCCTGTTCATCTCATGTAAGATTCTGGTCTTTTATTTCCTTTTCTGCAAGTGGCAGTTTCTGCCAGCTGAGCCAACATGAGAGGAAGAGTCTTTGATTCATAACAACCAAGTAGCTACATCAAAGAGAGGCAGTAGCACCAACTGGGATGGCTTTTGTCGTGATTGAGGTCAACAGGAACTTGAACTTTTGTGCCAGGACTGGGTAGGAGGTAGTCTCTGGTCTGAAGCTGGTAATAAAGGTCAAAGGCTACCAGATGTTACTGGCAGCGCCTTGTGCCATCCTGGGGTTCCTGTTATATCTCAGATGCAGGAACCCTCCCACATGGTTGTGGGGCAGGTCTCAGCCTCCAAAAAAAAAGACAGTGACTGGGAAGGGGAGATGCCAGATGTTCTAACTTCACACTGAATGATGGACACAGTGCCTTCTCCTGTAGAGAGGATCTTTAATCACAATTTCCTAAGTTTAAGCAAAGGGGATTTTTTTTGCTTTAACTTTGACCAGGATTCCCCTTCCAACTGAAAAGCTTGGTTCTTTTAAGAGGAGTGGCTTTAAATTTTCCTTCCTAAATGCAGATCTGCTGAAGTTGTTTGTGAGGAATATTAAACTTATTTGCATTCTGCTGGATTTCAACAGTAGTAATGCTTTTTTATACATATAAAATGAGAAATGGAGGTAAAGAACCTCTAGGACAAACCCTCATGGCTAAGTATTTGAACAATGAATACTGATAACAGACATAACCTATATACAACTACACACAATGTTATCTACTGATGCCTTGTCCACATCATATGGTTTTTTATGTGCTGTTAATGGAAGTGTACCTATGTCTTCACTAGCGCATTTCTGCCTTGCTTGCTAGGAATTCTCATTCAAGTCGTAGCAAAAATCTAAGCACCACTGAATATGTCAAATGGGACCTTTCTCAACAAAGATGTGTCTGGCTCACCTATGAATGCAGACATGATGTACAACAGCAGTGCAGCGTGAGATAATGTCGTGGTTTAACCCCAGCCGGCAACTAAGCACCACGCAGCCACTCACTCACTCCCCCCACACCCAGTGGGATGGGGGAGAAAATCGGGAAAAGAAGTAAAACTCGCAGGTTGAGATAAGAATGGTTTAATAGAACAGAAGAGACTAATAATGATAATGATAACACTAATGAAATGACAACAGTAATAATAAAAGGATTGGAATATACAAATGATGCACAGTGCAAGTGCTCACCACCTGCTGATCAACACCCAGTTAGTCCCAGAGCGGCGATCCCCCTGCCCCCCACCCCCCCAGTTTATATACTGGGCATGATGTCACATGATCTGGAACACCCCGTTGGCCAGTTGGGGTCAGCTGTCCTGGCTGTGTTCCCTCCCAACTTCTTGTGCCCCTCCAGCTTTCTTGTTGGCTGGGCATGAGAAGCTGAAAAATCCTTGACTTAGTCTAAATGCTACTTAGCAACAACTGAAAACATCAGTGTGTTATCAACATTCTTCTCATACTGAACTCAAAACATAGCACTGTACCAGCTACTGGGAAGACAATTAACTCTATCCCAGCTGAAACCAGGACAGATAATGTAACCTTCACTGTCTTGACAAAAATCAACACTATTTAGTAGAATCTGTGTTTCTCTCCCTGTCTTTCCTTTTCCGTAGATTTGTTATACATAAATAAAGCTGCAGTGCAAGTGAATGAAGTTCTATCTCAACTGCTCAGTCACAGGCATTCAAGAGACATTTGTGCATAAGATAGTATGTTTCCGGGGTTCTTTTCTCCTCATTTCTATTTCTTCCTTTTCATGAACAATTAACTGCAAGGAAAGGGCAATGCAAATGTAGTCCCCTATAATGAAATGGTAATTATAGTATTGTCACAAGGGAAATTCATGACTGCTAGGGATTTTAGCTCTGATGTCTCTGTTCTCAAATTCATGGCTGTGCCCAGTCACCTCCCATCTAGCAGCTGTGAATAAAATTTGCCATGGATTATTTATAACTCTACTGCAGATTGGAAGGTTCCTGTTTTCTTAAAATGACACAATTTGTTGCAGAGTTGACTTCTGTGGAAAGCTGTGTGGTGACTCCAGGAATATGGTTGTCTTCATATCAACCCTGTGTCTGTGGTGTTTCTGCCAGCTGGTTCATGGAGCAGTGCCAGGCTCGTGATGCTGACCACAACCTGCAATGTGACTGGCCCTTTCAGCCAGCATGAAGCTCCCTGCAGATCCAGATGGAAGTGTCCTTCCTTAATGATGCTCACAGTAATTAAGTAGTATGTTCATTAAATTCAGCTGGTTGGGGAAAAAAAAAAAAAAGCAGGAGGTAGCAGTTAACGTGTGAAGGATACTGTTTGATATATATTTTTCTACTGCAAAATTCCTATTCCATCCAATATATCTACTGCATTAAGCTACCTCTACTGAGCTGCATTGTGATAAAAGTGCTTTTCTGCTGAACTCTCTAAATATGATTGACATCTTGTTTGCTTTGGGCAAACAACAGTTCCTTTGACAAAGGGATTTATTGTTACGATTGTCAGACTAAAGCTCTCTGAAGTGATTCTTACTATCAGATGTTAATTATAGGTGGAGTGAATTGAAACAGAACATCTAAAACTGATATTATTATTACATATACAAATAAGCATTGCATAGGAATATTAATGTTTAACTTCTGAGGTAGTCAGGCGTGTGCTTATGGAAGAGATTCTGCAATGCAGGGCTTTCTCCTGTTGTTTCTCACTTGCCTTAGAAATTCCATAACTAACTGGAAGATAGTACAGCTTTGCCTCACAATATTAGAGGAATTTACATTGTGGAAAGTCACAAATACAAGCAAAGTCTTTGCTCAGTCAACCGAAGTCACAGAAATAAACAGTGAATATTAGGTGCACTGTTTTCATATGGTGTTCCTTGCAGTAGCTATTACCACGGAAAGGAAGTAATGTCATTTGTGGCTGGAACCCACATTTGATTGACTTTCTAGTGCCAGGGAAAGGTTTGGTGGAGATAGGAAGAAACTCCATGATGTGTTCATTACGTCAATACCTATTGTGTAACTTCATTTTGCTGTGCACAGTGGAATTGAATTTTTGTTTTGAGTACTCTGAGTGTCCTAGGGGATTTTGCCTATAGAAAGAAGCAACAGAAAAAGCCAAGTGAAAATGGAAAGTTAAAAATGCAGTGACACAATTTTGGCTCAAATAGCTTATAAAGTCAAGTGGAATTTGGGGGCCAATGAATCTTTATGCTCTGCAGCTCTGCACTGTGGGGTTGGAGACTGAGTTTAGTTTCCATCCTGTTCATTCATTCTCCAGCTAGATAGAGTGAGGACTACCGCTGCAAAAAACACAGTTAAGCTTCAGGGAAGAGCAGAGTTAGGAAGTGATACAGGACAGTCAACAATCACTGTGTGACAGCTGCAGGGGTTATTTATTTACTTAACAGGATAGCATCCTCTTCTCCCCATAATCTAGAAGGTCCTGGTTTCATTACCTTCATACTTTCTGCCTATAATGAGAGGCGAACCCAGTAAAGACTCTTCTTCTGGCACAGGATCAAATGGGCTCTCATATGTGCAACATCAGTCAATTTTAACTTGAATTGAGTATTGATATTCTGCTTGCAACTCTGAAGGCACCAAAAAAAAAGGAACTGGGTTACATTTTTGGCAAAAACCAACCCTTAGTACAAATCCATGAACATTTTAAATGTGAAGCATTTCCTTTTCTTTTTTTTTTCTATGTCTCCTCAGAAAAATTTAAGAGAGATCTCATTCCTCTTCAAGTCCAGGAATTTACTGACATTGGTCGATGACTTCATCTGTGTCAGACCTGTTGTGGTGCATTTACTCAGGGTGATGTCAGAGCTAAGGGAGGAGCAAGAGAGCACAATTCCCAATATGAGCAACTCCCACATCCTCATACTCCATAGCATGATGGTAAGCAGAAACAAATTTGTTCACTCCATGCAAACAGTTTCATCATTCTTTTGGGAAAGTACTTAGTGGAAGTTCCCTCATGCAAGGCTTTCTCCTCACTTTGACACCTAAATTGTTTGCTGAATGACAGTTATTGACCAACCAGTAATCTCCCTTGAATAAGGAACAGTAGGAAGGTTCACACTCAAAATCTCAAAAGGCACCCCATAATGACATGAAAAGCTATGTGTCTGCTTTTGCTTTGCTCAAAAAAATTGTAAGCAGTTACCTCCTTTCCTGTTTTGCTTCCTCTGTGCCCCAGTCCGGTTACATTGCTCGCAGGCAGTAAGAACTGAAGGACAGTGATCACTCCCTCTGCTCCTCACCATTCTGCACCTGTGCAGCTCAGGCAGTAGAGACCTGCTCCTTGGATGAAGCAGCTTGATCTTAATGTCTTAACCCTCCTACTCTCTTCCTTGCATCTGAACACAGGAGCCATACCAGCTGGCTCAGTGTTCACCTTCTTAGCTGGTTGGTTGATGCTGTATCCCCTGAAAGTAGCTTTTTTAAGAAACTGCAGAACAATAGCAATAAAAACAACACTGGAGTACGTGACAATGTCTGTTAGTCCCATTGCTGTTAAGTCTTGAGACAACGCATTGCAACGTACTTTGCGTCTTGTGCCACACATAGGCACAAAGACACAGGACACTGCAGTGGAACTATTCTCTTGTTTTTCCCCTGCCATAGTGTTTGGGGTCAGGTAGATGTTCAGATCTTTTAAGGTTAAAATAAGAAATAAAATCCGTGATTTCTCAGAATTTTTAGAAGCAATACTTTAAAAAACAAATTACATTCTTTTGTTTCTTTATTTCCAGTCACATTTCTATCATTCTAGCATCTGTATATGTAACACTGTTGAGTACGATTCTGGCCTACGGATCAGCATACGGATCAGTCAGCAGCTGAATACGAAAAAAACTCTCTTTAGGTACCAGTGTGTGCTTGGTCTTAACTAACCTAAAAGTCTTCCCTGTGTTCTCTGCTACCGTTTGAGACAGGATACTCACCTCAACTGGGCTTTGGCCTGATCTGGGCCATACATTCTTATTCTTTGCTTCCAATTTTACTTTTTTTATTTTTTTCTTAATTAGAAACCTAAGGGGAGATCAGAACTGTTAAACCATGAACTATTTATAAAAATGTTATATGACACAGCAAAATCTACCAGCAAAGAGTGACTTCTACAGGATCCAGAACTGAGTCAGAGATCAAGACTCTCTGTGTGTCCATACGGACTCAAAAACCTGCCATTGCTGCATTCTCGTGGTCACAAAGACTGTCCGTGTGCCTGTCCTCTGTAGTTTGTGTAACCTATGTGCAAATAAGGTTGTGAATTTTGGGGGCACAAAATGAAGTGAAAGCCACAGGCCATACAGCACACAGCAGGGAAAAGCAGCAGAGCAGTGGGCTACAACCAACAGCTGAGTCACTTGCACCCAGTACAAAACTGCCGTTCAGTTGGCGTGAACAGAAACGACGTATTCCTGGTAAGGAATGGAGGTGGCAACACTGAGAAAGCTCAGGACAGGGACCGTACAGAGATGCAACTTCAGATTGTCGTTAGTATTCCATTCTTACAGCTGGCATATTGGCACCCACACCTGCCCCTGTATCTTGAACAAGAAGCCTTCTGCAAAGATTTCATTCAGAAATGTGGGGTGGTGAGAAATGAAGTTGCTGTGGTTAAGCATGAAACAATGTAATTCCCATTAATCTTGTAACAGTCTGTATGCCAATGCCGCTGGGAATGAGGCAGACAAAAACAGTTAAAAACAAGAGACTTTTTCTTATGTCTCTTTCCTCTGCCTGTTGAATTACTTTTGGCTGCAGAGACATCATGGTACTGGTAAAAGAAATTTTTAAAAGACTTCCCCCTTTCAAATAAAAACAAGATAAATACAGTTAACTGAGTAGTATCATATACATTGTAACAACAAGAACTTGCTGTTGTTACTACAGCAGTTTAAAAAATAACAAAGAAAGATGATACTGTTGAGAAGAGAAAAAATACATATGGATCTCCTGTTTGATGGCTACAATTAATAACTAATAAAGGGCAATTTTTCGGGGACCATAATTTTTAAAAGTAGAAAAATATAATACAAAATTACAGCACAATGCAGTACTACAGAAAGTGTGGTTTTGCACTCAAAGAAGTGACACTGTAAAAATAACTTTTTGGGCTTCCATTTTTTTCTTTTACAAAGAAATACATTGAGAAATTATTGAAATATTTGTATGCTCCCTATTAGAGTTCAGGTCTACTCTGAACACCTTTTTAATGGACAAAGTTAAGGAGTGTGAATTCTATTGCACACTTCCAACTTAAACTCATGTGTTGCTGGTCTCCCTAGTGGTTTGCTGCATGATTAACTATATGAAATTAACTACACAGAGAGAACAGAATATATTAGTTTTCTGTCCTTGAAATTCCATGATATGTGACTCAAGTGGATATTGAAAACCTGGGTTTCATATTTCTTCAAATTTTCCAGTGGAATTTCAAATGTCTGTTGAGAATTGTAGACTACTGTGGTGACCTTACTCTTTAAAAAACTCATTTATAAGCATCTTAAAACAGGCTGTGGGCCAGTTTGCAAACCTCTGTTGCATAGAATATATTTTAAAAGCCTAACACTTGCATTCATTCCCTAAATAAGCCAGAGGATAGACCTAGGTCTCCTGGCCCACTCTTTGAGAAGGCATGCAGCACACTTCAGGTCTGATCATGACCCATTTGAAAACAGTGGAAGTTTTTCCTATCAAGTCCAGTGGTTCCAGGTTGTTTCAGCCAAAGCCTGTGCACATGGGGCAACCTTTCTGCAGGGACCTTGGTCAGATTCAGAGAAGTCTGAAAGAAGTTTTCCTGTGTAAGCATTGTAGCTTTAGTACCCAAGAGGGTTTTTTGTTAATACTGGTGCAAAAGCTGTTTTCACTGATGTCTGCACTGAAACACCCATTATATTAGAGGGACAATTAAGCCTGTACTGTTTTCTCTTTAAACATGGAACATTCCTTTTTCTACTGTACAAACTCTATAAATTCTCATTAATCCAAATTTGTCTTCTATCAGGAATAGAAAATAAAAGCCAAAAGAAGGCTTTTCTTTCAGCTTTCTTTTAAGACTGTGCTGCAAAGTTCCAGAAACCGCTCACAGATTAGTTTACCTTTTGCAGTTTGTTGACATAAAAGCTATGTAAAGTTTTGAATTATATAGTTTTAATTAGTCCTAGACTAGTACTAAACAACCTTATTATTTCTCTAATTATGGTAATAACAACTCTCACAGTTTTACAGGGACTCATCTTTTCTTAACATGACAGTTAATTTTAAGGCTTAGATTTACATGGTAACACATGAGATTGAATCCTCAGCTTACATTTTGTACTAAATCAGCTTCTAGCTATTGTGGTTGCAAAGAACAGCTCATGAGTGTAACTTTGCTCTACCCTAATCCTAAATACAATAACAGCAGAAGACAGAAAATATTGTTTAAAAATAACTTCTTGGAGTAGATAGTATCTGGGGACTATGGAAGACTAGCAGGACTGTAGCCCCTCCTGGGTACATTTATTGCAAATGTTATCTATCTGGTACATAACAGCAGGGAGGATTCGTCAGACCACAGTCCCCCTCTTTTCCTCATTCTACTGTGGTTGCTAGAAACCATCACATGTCAAAGCTGAATTTTTAGCACTCTGGGTTGTTAACACTGTAGTCCCACTTATTACAACATGACTTTAGCAAAGCTAACGTTCACAGAAGTTACAGAAGCAAATATTGTATCACAAAGCAACCACTGGAGTCATTTCAGAAATTTCCTTTGACTTTCAGAAGTTGAGGGATGCTTCAGTGGTTCATTTGTGAAACATCTTTCCTTTCCAAATAGGCCTTGTATGACCTCATTCATTAACAGTCACAGGAAGTGTTAAAGCTCTTATTACATAATTTAAAACATCTTTTCACCACCTCCAGGAACCTGGAATTTTCTGACAGATAAAAAATGATGCAACAAGATGCCTAGACCATGACTGGGCACTGGATCTTACTATGAGCTCCTGGTATCCCTTATAAGATGAGGTCCCATTCTCAGTTTGAGTCTCTAGGCTTTAGCATAAAATGAATATATACGCATTAATAATTACATAGCAAAATAGGAAGTTGTCATGACTTCCCTTTTCTTCCAGGTATATCCCTGAGTACTTTAATTTATGTCCATCTTTCCCTTCAAAATAGCAATAAAGGCAGATAAGAGAAGTATTTTTCATAATGATTACACTTTGTACTGACATACATGCACCAAGAGTGCAACTGAAATTGTGTCAGTACAGTATTTCATACACAGATGTCAGCTTGCTCTGCTGGGACCCTGAACTTGATCAGAAGTTGCATGGCAGTAGCGCAGTCCCAAGCCTGAACGACGTGCTCTCTTAAGAAAGGTTCAGATCTGCTTGTGGAATACCATGTAAACGTAGACTTAGTCAATGGAACTACTAGCAAGAATAACTCCTCTGTTCTGCTCTACTTTGACCTCATTAATGCCCTGATAACAGGCTAGTACCTGAGCAATGTGCACGTATACAGCACAGATTGTTTTCCCCTGAGGAGGAAGTGTGTGCAGATTAGAAGGGCAAAAAGGAGGGTTTGTTTGTTCTTTATAGATACAATGCAGGCAGGGGAAAAAAAAAAAAAAAAAAGGTGCATTTAGAGCAGAAGGCAATGATGTTTTCTGACTTCCTGGAACATGTCATTCAGAAGTCTTGGGCCATTTCTGCAGAAAGACCTATTTTCCTCCCTTCTTCCCTAAAGAACCATTACCTTTATGTCCAGATTTCTTACTATTAAAAAAGGTGAGAATTCTTAACCACTATTATCCTCTTAACACTCCAGGTGTTTTAGATTTCCTGAGTGCAGCTCTGATGCAGCTGGAAAAGAATGGCCATGAGGGTCCCAGATAAAGCTGGAAACTTATGTGCATTTTTGCAATATACTACCAAAAGGGTAGAGTGGTTCAAAATGTCTTTCAGTGCCTTTAACAATTTTCCCTTTCCCCCCAAAATGGAAGGAAATGAACAGCACTTTTTTTCCCCAGCTCTTCCCTTTACCAAAGCTGCAGACCACTTAGGATGGGCTATGCTTGCCAGTGCAAAAACATCAGTCCTTCACCTATGGTTCATGAGCAGCCTGTTCCTTGTAAGGCCCTTTGATATTGCATGTGGCCATAGGGATTTAACAAGCGCATACTGCGTTAAAGGAGAACAATGTCTCATGTTGCCAACAGCTTATTATTTCTTTCACCTCTGAGACATTAAAGGCACCTCTGAGACTGAAAATCCAAGTGCCAAAATGAATTCTTACAGTTGCTGAAACAGAATAATTAAAAAAAGTAAACTGTCCTTCAAATACTGTGTTATCAAGTGGTAGGTGAGTGGTTAAAAATAGAATATTCCACATAATTCCACAAAAATTGCTACGTAATGACACCTGAAATATAAAAGATCTGCAAAAGATGTTGTTATAACACCTCGCTCTCTGAGGCATGCTTAACCTTTGCAATTCTTTTGTACTCTGCTTCTATTTTCATAGAATCATAGACTCCTAGAACAGTTTGGGTTGGAAGGGACCTTAGAGCTCATCTAGTTCCAACCCCCCTGCCATGGGCAGGGACACCTTCCACTACACCAGGTTGCTCAAAGCCCCATCCAACCTGGCCTGCAACACTGCCAGGGATGGGGCATCCACAGCTTCCCCGGGCAACCTGTTCCAGTGCCTCACCACCCTCACAGTGAAGAATTTCTTCCTTACAGCTAATCTAAATCTACCCTCTTTCAGTTTAAAACCATTACCCCTCAGCCTGTCACTACCCTCCTGGATAGAGAGTTGCTCCCCATCCTTCCTGCAGGCCCCCTTTAGGTACTGGAAGGCTGCTGTAAGTTCTCCCCGGAACCTTCTCTTCTCCAGGCTGAACAACCCCAACTCTCTCAGCCTGTCCTCATAGGAGAGGTGCTCCAGCCCCCTGATCATCTTTGTGGCCCTCCTCTGGACTCACTCCAACAGGTCCATGTCTTTCTTATGTTGGGGGCCCCAGAGCTGAACGCGGTACTATTTTGCTTAAAGTCACTCACTGAACACTTTGTCTTAAGTGTGTGCGTTAAAAGCATGTCACTCGCTGTACAAAACTGACATGTATCACAAAGTTCATCCCCACCTATCAACGAGTATCTTTTGTAATGATATCTAATCAAATAGATGTATTTCATATGAGAAAATCAATTAACATCTGAGAAAAGTATTTGATTAATTTTAGAAGATTAATACAATTCTAAAACCTGAGAGTAATTTCTCAGTAACTTCTCTAACTGAATGTTAGTGTAGATGTTTTTTCTTCTGTTCAATGTCATGCTATAGTTCTCCACTTTATCTTTCTCCTGCATTGGTCTTTCTTCAACTGTGGCCAAGGAATAACTGAAGAGCAGTATGAGAGCATCAAAGCTTTTCCAGATCATACAATAGATGCTCTCTAGTAAGTGTCCACATTGAAATAATTTTCCTACATTGCCTGATCCTAACACCAATAGCAAGTCTTATGTAAAGAAAATACAGACTTTTAGTACTGAAAATA
The DNA here is from genome assembly GCF_000737465.1 of Haliaeetus leucocephalus. Taxonomy (NCBI): domain Eukaryota; kingdom Metazoa; phylum Chordata; class Aves; order Accipitriformes; family Accipitridae; genus Haliaeetus; species Haliaeetus leucocephalus. The sequence continues at coordinate 12,915,700 of NW_010973092.1, read as the reverse complement.
CAGACTTTTCCAGGGTTGTTCTTATGGCTTAAAGTACTGTGATGGACTACATTGGTTGCTGCCTCCTTTGTCACCTTCAAGTTTATGTAGAAAGGCTACTGTTGTTCCCTCTAGACTTGTTGATCCCAGTCCAGTAGTGTGATTTTGGGTTTTAAAAGTCTGTCTGACCCCATCACACATCCATTGCTAACAATCACTGGCTCTAAAAACTGTGACCAATCTATCTACCTACCTACGTACCTTTCCCTGTCATGTCTTAAATCAACTGAAATTCCTATTAGTGTAATACAAATCACAAGTAAGTCATCAGGTTCTCTGCACAAATACTCAGCTACTGAATTTGTTGCCCAAGGATTTTATCCTTGCCTATTACTAACTTATTGTGAATACCTGAAAAAATGCTATATGCAATTTTAGAATTGCAAAGAAATCAAGTGTCCAGTCTCTTTTGTATAGAAGTTGCCTGACAAACAAGAAAATGCTTCTTGAATTTAAGTCATTAAGTTACTACTGGGTTTTTCCCTTTACTTTCAGTTTGATATGTTATTTCCCCCACCCCCAGCACTATATCCTGGCCTAAGTAATGGTGGCAGTGGATTTCAAATAGTTGCTACATCACACTCAAGAAATGAGTGAACTTCACGTAAAGTGAACAACTTGCATCTAGATCCTACAGTTGAGTGTAGCATGTCAGATTTATCAAATGTAAACAACAGATTTATGATGGAAACAGCAGACTGATGTAATAGGAAGCATTGCATTGCACTGCATTGCATTGCACTTAAAAAAAGCAATGAACCGTCTTCATATGCACGCTCTGGGGGAGGAACTTCTGTGCTTCTTGCGTTAAAGAGGACTGGTATCTCTATAGTTCTGCAATGAATCTTTCAGAGATACCAGTTTCTTTTGTATCTCTGCCCCATATTTTCTGAGTGACTATGAAGATTTGCAAAAGCATATCATAGACTTAGGTACCCAAATCCCATTGACTTTCTGGAGTCATTTACTGTAGAAAATGTGATTTGGTTCTTAAAAGTATTTTGAAATGTCATAGCTCTTTTTGCTTTTTCTTATCCTTATGCAGGATAGTACTATCTTCTTCCTCGCATTCTTTTTTTTACTTCTAATATTGTCTCTAAATACAGGCTCTATGTATAATAGAGTCTATGTAAAGACACCCAATGCGTTGTGAGTTACAAATTGACTGGGCAGATCTGGATTTACCGGGGGAGAAGGGATTATGACTAAGAGATTAAACCCCCTTCTTTCCACTTCTCTTATTTAGCACCAGCTAGTGCTCTGTGTCTACATGTATTTTATATCCACATTCAACACTACCCTGAACAACAGTTAGCTGTAATCTGAACGTTGAGTAGCTACATTAGCTACTGGCCAATTGATTAGGTTAGGCCACAGTAATACTATCGTGCAATTTCTATTCTGGAGGTAGTGAATGGTCTACCAGATGGAGCGCAAATGAGGTAAATAATGTCTTACTGTCCTCTCCATCTAAGGAGAGATACCCAAAGTCCCCATCTTGGATGGCTGCTCTAGTTGTATCATGATGCAAATGAATCACTGTTGTATAAAGCTTAGATTTTTTTATTTTTAGTAGAAGTGGGCTGTATTTTTCCCCTCTATTGTTTTGCATTTCTCTCAAGGTTTGATCTTGGTTCAGTAATTCCACGTAGTAGCTTGCGACTGGAATTTTTTAGGAAAGTTCATTGATATGCTAATATTACGTAGTATTTCCTGATGAAATTCACTGTTTAGTGAATTATATATAAAGAACAGAGTTCCCTTCTCACTGCTACTACATTAATAATAACAATTAGATCTTTGGCATTAATCTCCAAATCGACATCCATGTATAACTAGACAGATGCTGAAGGAAATTCCATATAGAGGAATCATACTGATTATACAGTTAATATAAATCTTCCTTTTACTAATGTTATGCAGGTTTTTTCCTGGATTGTGGTGATATAACTGTGTCATTCCACAAAGCAAAAATCATCTGTCCTTCAAAAGAAAGGAAAACCATTTTGAAAAGGGCCATTTCTGCCAAAGAGGAGTGTTTCCACTGCATTAGAGGAAAGCAAAACATGGACATAGAGTTTCCACCATTCTCTTTCAGTGTCATAGGGGAAGTAGGATAAAATGATGGGAGAGAAGCTGCTCTCCTCCAAATTTCCCCTTAAGAATATATGAGCTCATAATGGAAAACCAGACTGTCATCAAAGGATATTTTCATAATCTCTATGTTTTAATATTTAAAAATTCCTCTGATGGATCATAGCAAACTATCCCATCATGGAAGTTCCACACAGATGTGTCTGTGCTCCATAACTGGCATCTGGGGTTCTTGACATAAAGCTTGGGTACCGTATTACTCCATTTGTCCTGTAACAACTGAGCTAAGGCAGTTACGTAGGCTTTATGCATGTGTGTGCAAGCATACACTCTGAAAATGTATATTTATTTATATTAATCATTAATTATTCATGTTCCAGAACTGAGCAGGCATTTAAAGATTACCATGAGGTTGGGCAGATGTTTAAGCTATGCATTAGTGACATCAAAATCAAAAAAGAAAAGCCATAATACACGGCTGACATAAGCAAATAGGCAAGCTAAGATGGGTTGAGAAAGAAGTAGGCAACATGTATGTAAAGTTACTTGTGCCCTTATTTATCTGCTCAGTGACTGAATGCAGCTCTCAAGTTTTCCTGGTCATTGCTGGCTTGCTGTTAAACTTGTGCATTATCACAGAAGTGAATTTTGGAAATTGGAAATTGTCTTAAATGGGAACAAACTGTTGCCTAACCTTGATTCAGCCTGGGCTCTTTCTCATTTGTGAAAGGAGAGCTGCTCTAAGTGCTTCCCAGAGGCTGCAGTTAGAACAGGCTGAGACTACAGGGGGAAAGGGGTGACACTGTTCACTGAGGCTTCCTTCCTGCCCTTGTTCCAAGCTTTCCCCTGGGAGGAGAAGCAGATGAATGGGAATACGGTGCACAGCCCAGCCTCCTTCTGACATGCATTTCAAAGGTAGTGAGGAACCAGGATCAGAAGGAGACAATTTTGTCACCTGGAACAGGTTGAATACCTTTCACTTGCCTCTGCCCCAGCTGCTTCTGCCACATCTTTCTCAACATGCTTTCTCAGACTGCCATTTTCTCTTTCCGAACCATGAAACAACAGCAGAAGCTTCAGTGTCTGCATGGCCCACCTTTGGCAAAATGGCCTGGATAACAACAGCTTTTAAGATAGGAGTGGGAATATCAACAGCGTATGTGAATGGAGGACCCAAAACTGCCTGAGAAGACGTTTGTCCCAAATGATCATGTAAGAGAGGAAGACAAGCATCAGTCAGATGCAAAGACGGTACATGTGCTTGTAACCCACACATCCCCTTGATGTGTGTGTGTAAGACCATGTGTATATGTGGGGGACATATTTTTATATGTTTTTGGGATAAGTGGAGGGTGGAGATGTACAGATATTAACATTTTGGAAGTGTCTAGTACTCTGGCTTATCTGTTATATTATTGATATGTATCTCAAATGAAGAGTTCACTGGTTGCTAGTCAATTCTGTGTCATGAATAAATCAATAAACCACTTTGATCCAGACTCATTATACAGTATGTGAAGGGAGCAGTTCTCCTCTGTGACAGAGCCGCCATTTCAAACCTGCTTCAGAAAGCTGCCCTCAGAGCCTGCAGCCTTCTCACTCTGCTCTTGCCCAGCCCTGGCTGTGAGCTCTAGCAAAGGGAAGTCCGGGGCTGACATTCGAGTAACAGGTTGGGTACACTGGACTCGGCAGGGAAGTTGTCAGGCCCACCGGAGACTGCAATGCTCTAGTTTTGTGTTTTGTCAGATGGAAGGGAGTTAAAGCTCAGCTGCCAAAGGTGTATGTGATCCTACTCAAGCCATGTTTCTTTGAAGAGGATGGCTAAGGAAAGAAAAGGATTCCACTGGCCATACTGTACATTTGTGTAAAGCTTTCAGCACGATTAATCAAGAATCCTGAAACGACTCCGTTTCAAATTAGAGCATGCCACCCCCTCTGCTGTTTGCCTCTCAGATGTGTGACAATAAACAGGAACCCCATGCCCTGGGAACTGCTGGGGTTCACAGTGTTTATCTCACTGTTAATTTAAGTTGTTCCTCCTTTTGTTTTATGTTCTTGCCATATTTGGAGGCACCAAATATGCAACATATTGCAGATGCTTGTGTTGTTTCATCTGTGTGAAAGACTTCTGAATGACCATTGACTATAGCAGAAGGGACAGGCACCATCTTTTCATTGCTGGATTACTACATTACAGCTTTGATCTCTGGGCTGTGGGAATGCTAGAAAGCACACAAGATAGAGTTGTGTCTCTTTATGAATTCCTAAAGCATGTCAGGTTGAATTTCAAACCATTTTTTTTGCTTTTATAAGGAATGTGTTTCTTCTTGCTTATAACTTTTCAGTCATCTTATTCAGGTTTGGAACAGGGCTAGAAGAACAACTCAGTTTTGGTTTGCCTGACAAATAAAGGGAATTCTTTGCTATTATTTCACAAATAATAAAAAAAAATAGAAATTTTTTCCTCATTTTCAAAGTATATGTTATGTATGGCGCTTTTCTCATGCTTGAGTACATGTCTATAAATCACTTCATAAAGAAAAAACAATAGGTTATATTTAACAACTGCAACATAAAATGATGTGACAATCTCAGGCTTTTATCTCTAAGCCAGAAATAATTGTTTATTTTTTGGTTGACCTAGGTCTCAATTTTTAGAATAAATACAATTCTAAAACAGCAATTAAAAATTAATTTTCCATTAACTTTAATTCTGATTGATGTGATAGCTGAGATTTTGTTTCATATAATTATCTCTTTTGTGCTTACCAGGTAGAAATAGATTTAGTTTATTTAACTTTCTCTTTCTGTCTTCATAATGTATTTCCCATCAGACAGTTTTGGAAGTTTATTTAGTTTGTATTTACTCTTCCTCAGATGATGAACAGGCAGTATGAGAGAGACAGAAAATCAGGCAGGAAAAGAAATGCCTCTGGCATACCATAAAGGTCATTGTAACAATCTCATAATCTCATTTCCTCTTTAAAGTTTACCTGGGAGTCCCAAACTTTTTTTTTTTTTTGCCTTAGCTCTGTCACTATGTAAAAAAGGAACTCAAGCCACGTGTTGCAATTCTGTGGTATTGCGGTGAAATGGAGCATCCCTTTGCTTTCAGAGTTTAGAAGTATTTATAAGGGAGCCAGCATTTTGCTTCCTTCAGATCACAAAACCAACCTGCCTGGCAACTTCAGCTAACAGGCATCACGGAAAAAGGTGAGAATTCCTTTCTTCTCTAACACTGGGGCAACACAAGTCTGGTACCAGCTGCTTCAGATGAAACTAATGAAAACTTAAAATCATTTATTTAAAAGTGTATTTAAATAGTTGTTGTGACATTTTTCTTAGGACAGTTATTTATACGCTTATGTGCCTGAAATTAAGCATGATGTATATATGTATATAGCTCATAGAATTGTTCTAACTAACAGGACAGCTAATGTTATAAGGTAATAATCTTTTTTATCTTACCAATATTCATGTTGCTGGTGTGTGTGCATCAACAAATACGTATTTTGGTCAGACCGTCCTCTGTTTTAAAAAACATGCAACACCATTGACTTGGCCCTGCCTTGAGCTGGGACTGGTCCAGATGACATACAGAGGTCCTTTCTGACATAAATTATTCTGTGATTCTCAGTAAAGGAATCTGTGCTGATTTACAGCAGATCACAGGGAATATATGATGTTGGTACACTCTCCTCATCTATGAAGTGCTGGGGCAACTGCACAGCTTAGTGCTGTTCAGAAACTGAGCTTATTTCTGATTAATTTTTCAATAAAATTTTGAGATGGGGGGAAGGGGTGTTCTCCCTCCATCTCAAAAACTGAATAATTTTCCATGAAAATTTTAAACTTTTTTCATCAAAAACCTGAATCATGAAGCTGCTTCCTAAAACCAGGAGAAAGTTTCCTGTTTCCAAGGTTTCAATTTTGATGAAAGGTTGATATGGAAAAGAAGGCACATTTTACACCCTTTCCCTCCAAGTTTTAGTTGATATTTCGGATACTGGTTTTATGAAGCATAGTGATGAATGCCATGTTACAATGAAAGAAATTAGTATCTTTGAGAAAGTTGCAAAATGTATTTTTCTTTCACAAATTACAGATAATCCTGCCTGCAGTAGAAAATCATGAGGTGCTAAGCATGTTTGCCTTTTAATGAAGCAATATACTGCTGATAGGCTGCTTGATAGTATCTGGCTTTTCACTGAGGCTCGTGCCTCTCTCTGAGTACAGATGCAATTTGAGCTGGTTCCTGTCCTAGATACTCTCTCTAGATACTACATTTGTAGCTTCTGGTCCCATTAATAGCTGTGCTGTGCAGTGTACAAAATCAGATGGCACACTTTCTTGGCATTGGTCCAGAGACAGCTGACTTCTGATCAAGATTAAGGACTGCTAATAATAGCAGGAGCTGCCAGTGAGTAACAGATTTGGTGCACATAGAAATATACATATACTCTTCCTCCATAAACCAAAATGAAAATGTTTTGTAACACATGAGAAGAAATCAGGAGGACTGCTCTCCTTTCACTGAAAAAGACTGGTTTGGGAGGGAAAAAAATCCAAACCACTTAATTTTGTGTTTTTCATGTGCATTCAGACTCCCACTGTGGTCAGAATAGACTTTGAAAGATATATTCACCAATCTCTTTTTCTAAGTCATGCCCCTATTCATTTGGCTTCATCTCCAGTTGAAAAAGGTCTGAAAGTGTAGCTAAATAACTGTTGTTGAAGTTTTTTATGCACCTGGTAGTTACTACAATATTTGGCAAATATGTTTTGTTTTTCATGAAGAGCTCTAGCTGTATTTTGAATTCAGGACAAATATACATTTATGTATTGTATATACAGCTATCTCAAGTGAGATATATGGGTATGTCTCAAATGAACGCAGCAACAATGATATACATACCCAGCCATTTCTGCAAATATAGCTGTGGCACAGAAACCAGTAGCAATTTTGCCTGAAATTGCTTACAAAATTAATTAGACTATGCAACCTCAGGTGGATACTAGAACTACTATCAGTTAGGCAAGTGTCAGTATTGATGCTAGCTCTACACTGCATTATTGACACTGCTGTCACTTGTTCTCACATAGATGGTGAAGACTACAGTCCAGCAAAACACTTCAGCAGGTCCTTAATTTTATTTGCAGTCCTTTGTTTTAATAGGACTACTGAGATGCTTAAACCAAGGAATATACTTATAAGCTTTGTATGACTGGAATTTAATGTCCATTGATCCTTTAGTCCAATGCCTTTTTCATGCAGCTGGCCTCACTTGCATCAGTGGGGCTTTTCTTGCATGAGAAATATTTGTCTGAGGAACCTGGGAATGCTTCTAGGCTCCTGACCGTATAAGGACTACGCACACAACAATTTCCTCTAAGTTCCATAATTTCTTCTCTAAACTGGTTTGCGGTGTGAATAACAAGCAGATCAAAATCTTGGCTTAAGCTCCAGTACTAACCTGATATTAAATTTTTATGTAGTCTAAGAGTTCTTAGAATGGGAGAATATTTCTTAGTTCACTGGAACTGACTCTGTCGTCTTATTATCCTGTCCAGCATTGAGCTCGATTTCAGTACAACTCAGCAATCCTCAGTGAAGTTTAGTAATTTATTTTTTCCCTACAGATGTCTCACCTACTATTTGCCTTACTTTCATTATTTTCCTTTGCTGCCCTTCTGGAAGCACAGTGGAAACTGAGGGAAAATGGTAAGCAGTCTTCACTTACTGAGACCTACAGCTGACTGTAGGACACGAGGCTATCTCAGTGTCCACAAGCGCAGAATTTTTTAACTACAGTATTTTAGGCCAAGGTTCTTCCTATTTGTTTGTGAATAACTAGCCAACTAATTGGTATTAATGGTAGAAATATTTAGAAGTCCTAAAATGTCGTACAACAGCCATTCTGAATATTAGCATTAGTAACTGTCTTTATATCCTATTCCCTGTTCTCTTGTTTCAAAAGTGTCAGTCATGCAGTCTGGAAGCAGAAACAGTATCTTGTGACTTAGGTAACAGCCCACAAGCAAACAAGTGAAGAATTAGTTGTCAAAAAGAATAATTTACAGTAAAACCTAAAACATAGAAATAGTTTGTCAAACTTTTCTGGTAAATAACTTAAATGTAAATACATTTGTAAAACCACAGGGTCAGTAATAAACAAACAAATCTTTTGAATAACTTACCAGAAAATTGGGCTAAATTCAGATAATCAAATTTGCTTCTCTTATTCACCTAGTGTAGCTCCATAATCCAGGCTGTCTTCAATGTGATTATCCAAAAAGAAGGACCCTAATCAACATGAGAAAAGCATTCACAATCTGATTGTGTTCGTGCTTAAAACTGCAAATATGTTTTCCAGTACTGAGAATAATCTTTGTGTTTGAAGTCTGTAAGATTTACCTTGCCTGTGCTTCAAATATCAATAAGCAGTTTGGTAAGCTTCCAAGCTTCCTAGAGTTGCATGTTTTCTGCCATTTTAGATTCAGTGTTTGACATGTATTTCTTAGTGTTTCTTCTTTGTGGTAAAGTCTTAATGCTCTCATTCTGGTAGTGAAATGCTCTGGTGAAAAGGTTTTAAGAGCTCCCTGGAACTCTGATTTCCTGAGCTGAGTGCTTGCTGTGGTGTTGACACACTAAGAAACAAATTTTTGCCGCTTCTTGCAAGTAGAAGAGTCTCTGAGGGCACTGAGCATGGTTGGGGAGCCTGTGATGGCAGTAGTATACATGAGCAATGACAGTTAAATTTGAGAACTGTTGCCACACAGGAGTGTAGGTGAAGTACTTCAGTCAATCACAGCAAAAGAGACAAGAGAAGATAATATTTCTTTAATGGAATTGTTTCAAGTTATTTTGTTATGTGGTGTGTCTTCTAATTTGGAAAGACCAGCAGGGCACTTCAGAGTTACAAGATGGCGTTTAGAAGTCCACATCTCCCTGTTGCAGTCCATTTAGCTCTGCTGTAGGTCAGCGATTGCCCGTCTCTTAGTAGTTGCTCCACTGGGACCAGGGTGATAGGAGTACAGATTGTTCCCTGCAGAAAATGGAAAATTGCATCAGCTACAGGCAAATACAAACCACTTACCCAGAGCTTCCCTCCTTCCCATTGCTCACTCACAGACCTTTGACGCTGAAGAGGGCAAAGCATTATAGCTTTGCACCATAGCAAAGCACCAAAGTACAGAGTGGTTTTACATGCCATTCTGTGAGCAAAGGCCACAGGCCACGTGTGGGAGGAATACCTGGGCTCAGTGTGTCCTGGCATCCTCACCTTTGAAACAAAGGTACCTGCCTACTTCCCACAGTTATGAACTGCTGTGAGATTTTCTGGGAACATGGGAAAAACCTCCACTTCTTCCATCTTCTGATCAGCAGGTTCTAGATACACTGTAAATTTCTAAGTCAATCCTCTTCTTGTAGTAAAGATTTCCAGGTGATGGTGAGGCCTTGCGCAAGAAAGCCAGAGATTTGTTAGCAGTTTTCCTGGAGAGCAGAGCTGAAAAAAAGGGCTCAGTTCGATCTTCACACTGTTAAGTATGAGTAGCTGCTAACATGTCTCTCTCTGCAATGTCCAGTGTACGTCATAGAGTCAGAGTGGAATGATGAGACACCAGCTAAAAGAGTGGAGCTCACCTGTAACACATCTGATGAAGCACTGCCAGTTTACTGGAAAAAGGGCAGCGAACTGCAAGGAACTGGAAAGACTCTGATTGCCGAAGTGAAAGAGTTCCCAGATGCTGGCAATTATACCTGTCTGACTGCTAATACCCATGAAATCATCAGCTATGATTTCTTCCTCATAACTAAAATAGACTCTAATGGGCAAATGATAAGGTCAATTCTGAAAAGCTTTAAAGGTACAGTCATAAGATGATGTGATGCATCTTGCTCAGCTTTGTGTGTTGGAGCTTTGTGAGGACCAGAGGGAGCTCTCTGGAGAAATGCATGAGAAATACCCTCTTTAAAATGGGTCCTCTTCAAATGCTTTACTGACTGTGAAAGGCAAAGAATTACTTTTGTGGGTCTGTATACAGGGCAGCTGATGAGCTGCATAGGAATTGGTTGCCATGGGATTAATTTAGACCTATAGGATGGAGTGATGGTAAGAATGATTAGATACAGGATAACAGCAGTACCACACCATAGCTCTTCTGGTGGGGGAGCAATTGATTTGCTTTGCCTCCATCTCAGAGACCCAGCCCTCAGGAGAGGGTTTGCAAAACCAGGGCTACATGATTTGACAGAACCAGGGACTGATGTAGATTTTAAGTGCTGTCATTTGGGCTTCTCCATTCATGATTAACCCACTGGGACAAGCCTGCAATGTTTTGCATTTTCTGCATGAACCTCACTCATCTATGTCTCATATTGCAGTCTCTCACTGTAGTGCCAGGAACTTATGAATTTCCAAGGCTTTTTCCCTGGCTCCTGGACCCACATATCAGATACAGTAGGCTTGTCCGCCAGTCAGCTACATCCAGGGTACAATATGGAGTCGTTGAGAGTCTGCAGTGCTGGGCAGTAGAAATGAAACACACACTTATAGTGAGGCCTCATTCACTTCTCACACTGGAAACATTCCCCATCAAGTGCCCCAGTGTGTGAAGACGTGAGATTATCCACTGCACGCACTCTCATGCGTGGGATAACAAATACAGAGGTTTGCCAACTGAATAGCTGCAATGCTTCTTTGTGAAAGGAACAATGGATTTGTGTATATAAATCTCTTACTGACAGCTATCTGCAACAGCTTGCGTATGCTCTAGCTCCTGTCAATAGCCACATAGATGTGGTTAATGTGGTGCCATGTAAACGAGCCTTCAGCCACTAACTGTGGTTATATGGCTTTTTAACTACAGGTGGCTGCCCAATGGGCAGTATGAGACTGTCTCTGTCTATGTACCCACCACCTGCCAAAAATGATGGGAGTCTGTTGAATTATTATTTTCTCTCTGCTTTGACCATTTTGGCAAAAAGAGTAAATAAATCATGTTTTCTTTCTTTTTCCATCTAGAACCAAACAGGACATTTTTAAAATGTGAGGCAAAGAACTACTCTGGAATTTTCATTTGTTCATGGATGACAGAAAATGAGAGTCCAAATGTGAAGTTCACAATCAGAAGTCTAAAAGGGTAAAAGCTTGTACTTTCCTTAACAACCTCATAGCAAGGCTGGAACAGCCCTTTGTTTTACTCTGTGTAGGAGATCTGGATTTTAGGCTACTGAGGACATGTAGACGGCGAGGAATCCCACTTCTAGAGTCAGAACATCTGGAAAATGTTTGAGCCATCACTGGGACTAACTTAACTAATAAGGGCACGGATGTTGCTCAGAAATTAATAAAGACTTGAAAATGGAACAACCCCCACTGGACTGTTACAGCTGCTACAGTACAGCCACAGAAAAACTTAAGCAATAGCAAAAACAGTTCATGCAGGGGAGAGGAAGTTGAGCCAAAAGCAGAAACAATCATAGCACTGAGTCCCTTCACAGCAGATCCAGTGGAATTAAGGGAGTGGGAGGCTGCACCCACTGCAAAAGCCACATGTCCACTGACCAGTCTCTGTTGAGGAACACTGCAGAAACCTGCGAGGGAAATATGTGAGGGGAACCTTGTGGGGATTTCCTACCTCCCACTACTCTTGGGGGTTTCTCCAAAACATGGAGTGCTTGAGCAAAGGTCACTTCAGTTTGTAAAAGACGAAAAAACTGCAAAGTGTTTTATTTTGCTGAATGCAAAAATAGAACCAGATTCAGGTAGTACTTTATAGATGGCTTTTCTTATTTATTTCCCAATGAATACATTTTAACCTGCCCTTATTTCTTCCAGCAAGGTTTTGGAAAGGGCTAAGGAACAAAGTAAGATACTAGAGCTTTTCATGGGACAGCAGTAATAAGAAATGAGATTATATCCTGTGTTAGGTTTAAACACTAATTTCTTCTGCTAAGGCAGGAAGGCTTTTGTGATTTTACATTAATATGTAATACTGAAAATGTAAGATCTCCCACTGTACTGTTTCTGTAGCTGTTGAAGCACAGCCATAAAATGATACAGGCAACATCAAAACATTGCCTTACCAACTACATGTTATTGTTGTGGCAACAAATTCTCAGAACAAACTAGCATTTCCAGTACTTTTCTCTGTTCTCTATTCAGGTCTCAAGGAGATGTAACCTGCAGCAGTCCTGTAGCTCACACTGATAAATCAGTGACTGAATACACAGCCCAGTGCCAGAAAGAAAACTACTGCCCATTTGCTGAAGAGCACCAGCCAATTGAGATGTTCCTGGAGGTCATTGACGAGGTGGAATATGAGAACTACACTAGCAGCTTCTTCATCAGAGATATCAGTGAGTAGACGAGGAATCATGATTAATTCTTAGCTTTATTCTTGCCGTTGATAGTGGAACTAACAACGGTAGCTAATCAAACCAAGCTTGGGAATCCCTGCCCTATTCTACTGTAAATCCATATCAAGCCTCCAGTTACAGGAACAGGGGAAAACAAATCATAGCAGCAGTCTGGAAGAGGATGAGGAAGTGAAGAAGCAACATCTCCCTAGCTTGTGACCTCCAACCCTCTCACCCCCACATCTCCCATAAGTTTCTGTAGCCTTCTCTATTAGATGGACATGTTTTAGAAGGGGTATGTGGGAGAAGTCAGAGAATAACCCAGCAGGCTCTTTGAGAACTGCAGATTTACTCACATATGGTTAACACTATGTATGCTTCCCTTCTGGCCCATTCTTACAGATGGGCATGCAGGGCAGGTTAATAGAAACTGACAGGAAATCAGAGGACCAGTTGTGACCATGATGTCACAGGGCACAGGAAAATTAAGCAGCATCCTAAAGAAACAGATGTTTTGCTAAACGCCCTAACTGTCAGTAGGGGTTGAAGATATTCCTCTGTGTCCAACAGAGCCCTCTGCAACCCTTCAAGCAAAAAAAGATTCTGTGAGTGTGCTTAATTTTCCATAAGGAGCATACAAGGCAGTTCTTACACATCATGCCTACTCCTCTCTTAATCTCATGGAGGCTCCCAAAGCTGATTCCTATAAAACTGTCAACAGTAGTACACCAACACCTGATATGCTGCTAATGTGAATTAATTCCTTCTATATTTTCTCTTGCAGTAAAACCCGACCCACCCCAATGTCAGTATGTGGCCACAAATGGAACAGTAACCTGGACATATCCCACAACATGGAGCACACCAAAGTCCTACTTCCCTTTGACTTTCAGGGTCAAAGTTGAAAGTACAAAGAAACACAAAAGCCAGGTAGAGATACAACATTTGAAACACATTTTTCTTGCTTGAACAGACAGTATAAATAATATAAGCTTCATATGCAAGAATCATGGACTAAAACAAAAACTAAAAAAAGGGTGCTGAGACCCAAATGTGGCAAGGTTCTGTCTTGGCAGAGAAAGACCTCCTTCCCAGTTCTATGAGTAGTAAGATCCAAACAACACACTGTGGGGTGGATGCAACCCTGATGTAACTGGGGAGATAAAATCGTGCCCAGCATTGCATAGCTGTGCTAGTGTGAGAAAAGTATTTACTAATTCATTAGTAGGCTGTGTGGGTCCTAATGTGGGAAAATCCCAATTTCCAAATCACGAAGTCTAGGATCTGTTGCACTGATTTCCTTGTACGTTGTTTGTACCTGGGTAGCTCAGACTTTCTTTATAGGTGAATTGGCAAATAAGGAATCAATGATTCATTTGGTAGCTTTTCTGTGGAGACTGGATGAACACTACAGCCTTTGCCACTCACTTTCCAATTATTAGTTAATTGTTAACTAAACATTGCTACTCTGTATTAGCTTTAAATCACAAAATTATTCTACTTCCTTTGCTAATGCTCATGTATACACTAAAGAGTACAGGACAGCAGTATGGTGGTTTGCCTAGGCTGGCAAAGAAATCAACAGCAGAACTGGAAAGAAATATACAAGCCAGCTGACCACAGTGCAGGTCCTTAACTGCAGTGCTCCTCTTCCAGCAATCAGAAAAGTAAACAAATGTAATGATCATTCTAGTTTGTCAACTGATTAAACCAAAGACACTAGACGACTTTTTCTATGTGAAAAAAATTAGCAAGCCTGTACCAGCAGATGGGGCCATTCCCTTAGTGCTGACTCCTTGATTTTAGCAGTGACTCTACAGAGCGCTTCTTGTATCAGCCACAAGTCCTCAGTGGAAATTTCACCGAGACTGAAAAGCAGCAACTTCTGTCTTTTAGGGTTCCCACTCTGGGAGAAGAAGCAAAAAGAGAAAAACCCAGACAAACAAACAAACCCTTTGTTTCAACGACTGTTTCAGTTTAGGGGTTGGGTAACTTTACAACACTAACTTCAGTGGAAAGTGGGCTTTTTAGTTTGTTTCTACTGAGGCTCAAGTTCTCACAAGTCATCATGACTTTGGTATCTGAGGGTGAAGATTGCTGCCTTTGAAACAACAGCCTACCAGTAGGTTAAGTTACATGTGCTTGTTGCAATCTATCTGGCACTTCATTGTATGTTCTGCTTGACCTTTACAATCCACTGATGGAGCTGTGCCCTATTGGTAGGTCTATGATGCTGATGAGCAGTCTATTCAGATTCCAAGGACTGGGCCAAAAGACAAGATCTCTGTGCAGGCCAGGGATCGCTATTACAATTCATCCTGGAGTGAGTGGTCTTCACTTTGCAGGTAAGGCTTAAGGAACCTTCTACTGGAGGAGCAGGGATGATTCCTAACCTAGGAGAGTAAGGAGTCTACGAACTTCTTCTGCTTCTTAAATACTCATTTATTTCACATTTCCTCATAACCATTTTTGTCTCCTAAACATTTTTTCATGAAATAAGAGAATAAACATGTAAATGTATTGGGCTGTCTAAACGATGATTCTCTTAAAAAAAAAAGAGAGAGATGAAACAATTAGATTCCATTTAAATCAGAGAGGAAACAATCATAGAATCATAGAATCATTTAGGTTGGAAAAGACCTTCAAGATCACTGAGTCCAACCATCATCCATACCCACTAAACCATGTTATGGAGTACCCCGTCTATGCGCTTTTTGAATACCTCCAGGGGTGGTGACTCAACCACTTCCCTGGGCAGCCTATTCCAATGTCTGACAACCCTCTCAGTAAAGAAATTTTTCCCTAATATCCGAAATGGATGTAGGTTCATGGACATGGGTAGCATTCTACCTAACTAGGCAATTATAAAATATTCTTTAAGAAATATATGAGCATTTGGCCGTTGCTAGTATAACCCATGCTGATTTTTATCCTTTCTGTTCATTGATAATTTGAGTCAATGTTGGACATCCAAATACAGCAGACATTCCATATACAGCCAAGTTTTACCAGTCAAATGAGAAAGGGGGGGAGAGAGAGAGAGAGAGAGAGAGAGGAGGTATTTGCTATTAGAAAGAAAATCTATTAGCAGCTTCTGCTAGTCCTAGGAATGGCTGTTTTCTTATTCTGTGAATTGATTAGCATAGTCTGACAGATCTAAACTACTCTCAGACTAGTTTTCCAGTTTGGAACATATTTTAAATACAGAAATAGCCTCCTTCAGAGCAACACCAAAAAGAATTATGCAGATTTTTTAATCTTCTTCCTCTCTTCTGTTTTGTAATTTGGGGGTGGGTTTTTTTCCAATTAGATGTAGGTCCAAATCTCTCCGACCTCCAAGTTTCCTGATTCACACTGTTGAAAAGTTGTAAACTTGTAGCCCTGTTGAAACACTTGAAATAAGATCACACTGTTCCGTGGATCCAGTCTTCATTGGTACAGAGGCATTTATAGATCCCAATGGGAAATGAAGGAAATTTTCAAAAGGGCTGTAGCTGGACAGGTGCCTAACTCTCAGCAGATGAAGCTGAATCCGTAATCCTCATCAGACGTGGGAACTTCTGAGCCTTGCATTATGTGGTCCTGAGTCCTTTAGAGAAATTGAGTGGTGGCATTTCACTAGATGGCTTAGACCAGCAAAGGTTTATTAAGAAATGGATTAAAAATCTAGGTCTGAGGAAAATAAAGATAATTCTTATGTAAATTTCCTTTCTCTTATTTTACAGATAACCAGTAAGAGCTTCTAGGAGAATGGCACAATGCTCTTAAAGAAAGCAAAGAAAGAATTAGCACAAGAACATAAGCATAATTAGAAGAAAAATCTGCATTTGAGATTATTAAGAAGCCATACCATATCTTTTTTGTAATAGATTAATATGGTCCTGATTTTGGCAGCTCTTTTAAATTCCCCAGATTTGAGTAACACTTTTAGCATACATCATGTTATATTAACATGTATAGTATTTTGATACATTGCTGTCAGCTATTATTGTAGATTCCGCATATTATTCTATTGCATCTATTTATTTATTTATTTATTTATTTATTTATTTATTTGATATGACTTGCAATGCCAGATGATGGCAGTTGCTATTCAAACTGTTTCATGTGTTAATTTATTTAGAAAGTAACTTACTGAAAGAACTGGTTTAGTATTCCATTATTTAACGGTTTAATTTTTTGATTATTTAATTATTTATTTTGTTGAAATGTATCAGCATAGAAAGCCTTGGCTGCATGAGGCAGCTATGTATCAAGTATCAGGGCCATCCTCATCTTCCAATATGATGGCAGACATTTTAGTAAAAGAAGGAATTGCAAGCTCGGAGTCCTAGAAATGTTAGCTGCTGCATTTTGTCAGCTGTCTGTGCCTACATCATGTTGATGCCCAACTGCTGAACACTGCAAATGGTTGTTGCATGAGAGATCAACCACTCTCAAAGCCCTACGCTTGCAGCTGAACCCAAGCTGCAGTGGAAGCAATGGGAGTGCTAGTGTCTAGGCAGCTTTGAGGTGCTGTGGTTGAAAGAGTCCTGTTGCCACCTCTCATGAACATGAAGGGAGATGGGAGCCAGAAGCAGAATATAACATCTCCTAAACAAAACTCCCTTTCTTTCATGCTTGTGATCATTAGATGCTCTTTATTCAGTACCCATGTGTACCCAGTGCATCTCTCGCAGTGGAGTTTTCTGGCAATAAAATTAATTCAGACCTGATGTGCCACAGGCAAAACCACAGTGCACAAGCAGTCAGGAATCTGCAACTGAAACCAAGGCAGCTTAAATTATTTAAAAGTTTAACTGCAGTGTATCTGATATTTCAGCAAGCAATTGCTAACTGATTTTATATGTGGATGTTAAGCATCTAATTAAAGTTAGAGCTTTAAAATACAGATTTTTATAGTTCATTTTGAAAGTATTTCCCTACTACTGCAACATACACTAGGTGTCTTCACAGAACCTTAGGAAAAAAACTCAAATCCTGGTTCTGAAGTGCTTACAGTGTAAGTCCCCAGGCCTGGAAAGAAGCAGAAGCATGTGTTGAAGCCTATACATTTTTGTCAAACCACCTAAGTCCTGATTTTCAAGAGGGCAAAATACTTTAAAGTATCTTTGAGGATTTAGGCCTTAATCTCTGATACAGAATCACTGAAATTAAAGAAAGACTTCCATTGTGACCATGCTTAGTTTTTTTCCAGTCCTAGCAATGGGTGGTAATTTAAGATATTTAAACATTGAAATGTGGGAAGTATCTGATATTTCAGAAAACTGTTGATAGTCTAGCTACAAGTGCCATTAGTATTTATTAACATTAAGTGTACGCATCTTATTTCTGCTATAAATGCAATTTACTGTGCTTGTTTTACAAAGGAGCTAATAATAAATACGTCTGAAAACAAGAAAATTTTGTTTACTTGTGATCTTTTAAGAAATATGGTTAATATCACTCTTCACTTCCTACCAGATTATACACTACTTCTGAGGCAATGTTTGTAGGGAGAAGTAATATTCCTGATCAATGCTACCAAATTCATGGCCTGTAAAACTGTCCAGGACAACACAGACAAGTGAGGTCTGTTAGTCAGCAGTCTCTTCTAAATCCTTTTCTGCGGGCTAAGAAGTGATTGTTTCTTTTGCAGTCTAAGAGTGCATTGAAGTTCACTGGCCTTTGTGGTCAGGAGGTTTGCAACTGAAACCAGGCTGACATATATCTTGAGGTCTTTGAGGTTTCTCTCTAATACTATTGGTATACTGTTCAGAATTAGTAGGACCTTCCTGTTCTTCAGATATCTGGGTTGAAACCCTGGCACCATTGAAACTAAACATTGAAACCTCTCATTAACTTGATTCAGCCTAGTTTTCACTCTGAGGCTAAATTTACAAGTATTCTGACAAAGATTATATTGATCTATTACCTTTAGAGGAATATGCCTTTCTGTGCCATGATCCCATAAGGTGCGTGAAACCTCCCTACAGGAAACTTTTCTGGCATAGATCGTGAGGTAATGAGGAGCTGGTAGTGAGGAAAGTTATTGTCTAAGATTCTTCAGAAAAATAACAAAGCACAGCTTGAAACTGCCTCTTCTTCTGTAGAAATCAAGTTAATTGTAAATGGCTGCTCTCTAAGACATAAAGTTGGTTTCAGTCCTTGATTATCCATTTCCTGGGCCTTATGTGGATCCAAGTGCCTCTAAATATCTGCTCTAGAAATTGTCAGACAGTCTCCCATCTCTGAGAAACTCTATAGATTGTATAAAAAGGTGATAATATCACAGCACATATATTCATTATGGTGGCTCCATATGCTGGAGATACTTTCCTAACATACTCCATCCAGTCAAGAAAATAATAGTTGATGTATCAGCTAATCATTGTACTTCTCTCTTAATTCCTCTCCTTGTTGCACTGCAAATAATCTGGAAACCTTGTTATAAACGTCACGATGCATGGACTCAATCAGGCTGCACAATGTACAAAACTGCCCCCCCCAAACCTTTAGATTGCAAAATGAAAGCTTCTGAAATAACACAATGATAGAACTAAGTTTACTCCTGAGGCCCCTATGAATGAGAGTCATTAATCATATAGGGACAGAATAGACCTTCTACTGGACGGACCCCTGTCTTACTCGGTGACCCACCGTTCTCTGGGCAGTGGCAGCTCCTCCAGCTTTCTTTTCATACTCATCATTCAACATGTGGCTTTAGGTTTTGCCTACCACACCTCCCTGAATCTGCACTGAACAGAGACTGACTAATTCCCTCCAGGGCTTTTTGTGGGTGCTCCTCATCTTAAAGAATGCTTTACAAATAGTTGGTGTACTTAATGAGGCACTAATAGGTTGCAGTCCTCTAAGTGCTTCAGCCATTAGAGCTGGGTAAGCAGGCACCTGATAACAGCAAAAGGAAAAAAAAGGCTTATGTCTAATTAGAAGTTCTGTGAGAGAACACATATTAGATTTCAGGTCCAAATGCTTCATATCCACCCCTCCTTCCATGTTGACCTTCATCTTTTCCCAATTCTTCATAAGTTGTAGCTTCTCTTTTATAAAAGTTATAATACTTTTAATAGAGGCAAAACCAATACGTGTCCCCTAACCTTGTTCAGAGACATGAAAAAAACTAAGAAACCTTTCCTCAAATATTTCAGTTGAACTGACTTCAGTGTGACAGAAATTCTAAGTGCTAAACATCTGGAAATTACATGTTAAAATACGAAATAGAAGGCATTTTTAAATAAGTCCTATTCGATGCTCACTGCCCAATTCATTCAGTGTTAAGCCGTTAATGCCTGTTTTGCATATATCTGTAAAGAATCAAGTCATTCAGAAATGTCAATGGTATGACACTAAGTAACTCAAAGGATTCACAAGCTAGTTGCACAACAGTAGGTCTCACAGCCTTGTAATTTATCTTAAAGAGATTAGAAGACACAAAGAAAAAGAATAAATATCAGCTCCAGCCTTTGCAGAGAGTCATGGTGTTGGGTTGTTTTTTTTTTTACTTTCTAAAATAACATGTGAAACCTTCAGCTGGGATCTGTCCCAGCTTGATACCTACAATTTTAAAGAAAGGCTCCTTTGATCTTTCCTAAGGTGTGGAAAACGGGAAACTCACCTTCCTTCGGGCAAATACCCAAGTGTTTTGGCACAGTCGGATGCCTTAAGAAATACCTCATTTAGTTCTAAAATCTTCCATTGAGCAAGACTTTAAAAGTCTGATACATTAATTGCAGGGGTGGACAACCCTAACCACCCACACAGAATAAAACTGAAGGAGCCTGTGTACTGGGTTGTGTATAAACATGCACTGGAATCACTAAGAGGTCTGAATTCCCACTCATGACCATATCAATATCTATCTTGGCTTGTACATTCTTCCCAGATATACATGGTGTATGAGAATATGTTTTTCAGCTATTCCATGTGCCATTTTTTCAGCACTGTTGATGTCCTCAATGTGAGGTACTCCATCATATGAATGGGAACAAGCTACTGCCCATCAATGCTCTCTGGAATGCAGCCACATAACATCCTCCCATGCAGAATAAAGCAGGCACTTAACTAATGATGTGCTGCAGCAGCATATTTGGCATAACATTTGTGCTCCATTTGGAGTTCCAAAAATAAAAGCAATATATCAATAATTGTGACAAATGTTCTCACTCTCAGAAAAATATGCATTAATATTTTCTCAGATGTAACAGGCCCATTAAAGTGAATAAACATTTGTTCACCAAGTAATTGCTTTTTCTTCTTCAAAATAACAACTGGGAGAGGTAAGCAGTTGGGGAAAGACAAGACACAATGATAAAAGTCGGAAACTATCAGAGGCCCACAGTTAACATACATTGTATTCAAACAGTACCTCCCAGCTCAATGGAAACCAGTACAAGTTTACTGATGAGGCCAAAATTTCACTCATAATTTTTCAATCCAAACAGAGTATTTACCATAAATTTCAGAATTAGTTTTAGCTATGGTAAAGAGGCCTCAGTTATCCAACTCTGGGAAGCAGCTATTATTAAACAGATCTCAACACTCGTTTTCCAACAAACAACGTTTTTTTCAAGTAGCTAAAATCAATCCAATGTGCTCCTCTATTGTCCATGTCTGCTTTGTCAAGTCTAGAAATGTTAACTCATAAGGACAAATATAATATGCTACAAAGTCCCATAGCAACTGACTGCCAGCAAGAGTTGTGATTCACCTATGAGAACCACAGAATCAGTTCAGGTTGGAATGGACCACATCACCTGGTTCCCCACATCCCCGTCCCACCACCAGACCATGGCCAGTTTAGAACAGATCCATTTTTTAGTGCCTCCAATAATCGCTCTGGGCAACTTGTTCCAATGCTTGACTACTCTCATTGTGAAATTTGTTTTCCTCACATCTAATTGGAATTTCTCTTGCTGCAATTTGCACTATTCTCTCTCTTCCTTTTGCTGTGCACCTCTGAGAAGAGTCTGGCTCTTGTCTTCTCTGTAGGCCCCTACGAAGTAGCGGAAGACAACAATGAGACTTTGCCTTCTTTCTTCAAACTGAACAAACCACTTCTCTCAATCTTTCTGAGTATGACATGTGCCTCATCCCTCTAAACATCTTGGTGGTCCTTCACTGGATTTGATCCAGTATTTCAGTGTCTTTCTTGTGCTGGGGAGCCCAGAACTGTACACAGAACTCCATATGCAGCCTCATAAGAGCTGAACAGGGGGAAACAATGATGGTTTTGACTTGATAATTACAATCTTACTAATACAGCCCAGTATGCAGAACTGGACTCGTTCACTATAGGGGCAAACCATTGACTCATGTTCAGCTTGTCCACTGAGAGAAGAACCACTCTACTCTCCTCTCAATCTGCCACTGAATGTTCTTGAAGACAGCACTCTGACCTAAACAAACCTGTAGCCTACCTGAGGATGACAAGTCTCAGGTTGTCAGACCAGCTCCGTATGAAGACTACCAGGGCAAACAACAAGCCTCTGCAAGTCTTGACAGAAAGGCACCTCAGACAAACCATTTTTTCAGTCAATGAGTGACTATTTCCTCCAGTTGACTAATGTGAATTCTGCCCATTCTTAAAGCTAGGCATATAGATACAGAGGTATTTCAATATCATTTTAAATTGCAAAAAATGCTTTGTGGCATTGCTTTTTACCGAATTTCATTTTGAGATTCTGCATATGAGTGTTACCTCACAGCAGAAAGTGAAACAGATTATTGCTTTCTGTGTATGGCATTTTTCTTCTCAAAGCTTCAAGACAGCTTTGATATTTCAAAATACAAAGATCTCCAGAACTTCGGCTGACCCCTGCTATGCCTCACTTGTAGTGAGTGGCTATTTGCACACCCTACAATATGTCACAGTTTCTCATCAGAACTGTATCTCTCCTACCTGAGTGGTCTGGGAAAGCCCTAAAAAGCTTAAGGTCCACTGCTCAGAAAATGAATCATCATTTGATTCAAAAGTCCTAATCAAAACACCTAAACATTACCAGAAAGAAAACATTCACACCATGGCTTTCCTGCTATGGGGCATAGAATAAGCATCAGGAATCCTTTCAATAGCAAGTTGATTTTCAAATGCTAAGAAAAATCGGATACAAAATCTGCCTCTCTCATTAGCCCCCTCCAACCTCCAAAAGTCCTGTCTTCCTTTCTACACTAGTCCTCAGAAAATCTTCCTATATCAACTCAGAAGACTGCAAACAGATGTTTATATTCTTTATATTCTTCTGCTAGAGGGATGGGATGGATACTGAGGTTGCATCAGACAGTACACTATGTAGCACCATATTAGGCAAGAGAGTGTAACTAAAGTGGCAGATTTCCTCATACCAGTGTCAAGGAACCTACATGTTCTGTCAAGCTGCAGTTGTATAGTTTCAAGATATCATCAAGATCCTTGTTTGCTCAAAACTATTCAGACTAGGAGTATCCTCTGCATTGTTTTGGGTTTTGCTCTTGTTGCCTAGTGTTTGTAATTGTCCATCAACCAATGAACGTGTCCCAGATATTCTCCATGAGTTTATGCATGCTCTATGCTAGGGTCTTCAGAGAACTTTTTGGCTTTCCAGAATAAAAATTTCACTGACATCCCAAAGCAGCAGAATCCAGACCAACACAAATTTAAATCACAGCATGTCTTTTGTGATTACTGAAGTAAGGGTGTTTAAAAAAAAAAAATCTACAGGCCCCACCTGAAACCAGATCTTTACCTATCCTGGAACTGGAATTTGATGGCATCTATGGTTTTTTATCCCATTAAGTGATGAGAAATTAACCATTTATTCATAACCTACATTCTTGAAAGACAAGATGATCTGTATGCCTCTTGGGGTGAGTTAGTGGGGCCCAAGGTCTACTTGACCTATTACAACCTTTTCTGTAAAAACTTTCAGTCCCTCTGTCTTAGTGAAATTAGCATATATGACCCTAACTCCTGCATGGGGAAAAAGCCCCAGGCTACCTTGCAATGTAGGGAAGGTGATCACTGAAATATTGTGAATTATAATGGTGTGCAGGGATGTCTCAGATTAGACAATTTGCACATCTGCATTGTAAATTGCTAAAAAGAAGGCAGTTCTGGAAGGATGGGTTCAAACAAAACTATAGGCTCAAAACTCCACATTACTTTGAACTTTATGAAAATTAAGACTCAGATCTGAGTTTCCCATCATGACTCTACCCCCGGTCTGTATAATAAAAGCCAGAAAATCATGCCTATTGATTAAGTCACTAGCACACTGGTATGTTGGATTTGTTTAAAGAATCTCACATGATACGATACCTGTTGGGTTGGAAATAGCAACAAAGGAGAAGATGGGCAGACAGAAGGATCTTCTCCGTATATCCATGACAGCAAACTAGGCAGTAACTCGGCACAATGCACAATGGTTGTGAACTCATCACTTCTCTTTGCTAGGCAGTGCAATGCAGTATCTTTGCTCCTGTCACAAAGCATTGTTTCTGATCTCTAAACTAGCGGAACTTTAAAGGCAGAAGAACACTGAAAGACTGGGGTATCTTCTGGGTTGTGTGTGAAGGTGAGGATATTCATGTGAAACATAGACTTTTCCAAGCAGCAACTACTACCACAGAGCAGTCTGAAAGCTCAGTGCAACCAGCATCACCTCTATCCACAGCTAGCGACAAGGGTCTCCAAAATTTCAAGAGAATAGGAATTAAGCACTTCAGCTCTACTGGTATGAATCTTTTGGCATGCACCCAGTAAGAATTATTTCTTTCCCCAGTAATTGTGTTCAGCTCTGAGGGTCAATATGGCAATAGCAGAACAGCAATAAGTAACCACCTTACTGAGTCACTCATTGAACTTGCTAATGGAGATGAAACAGTTAATTAGGCAAGGGGATTAGCTAAAGTACAATACATCTCCTTTATCAACACAATCCACGCTGTGACGCTCATCTTTGTCCTGTACTTATGACCTTCATGTTGTACAGAAGACATTCTTATTGATACTACCCATGGGCAACACCTTCTTCTAATTACCTTCTCTACAAGGGGGATTTCATCATCAGGATTCCTGCTCTTTGTGCGTGCATATATATATCTGCTCTCACAGATACATGAACACACGTTTAAGCTAAGTGTACTGCACTACTTAGACCACAGATTGGCTGTGAAACAAGTCAAGAACCCATGTCTGCCATGAAGATAACAGGCGCCTTTGTGCTCTTCACCCTGGCAGTTCTTTGCTTAGCAAGTGAGTAACCTTTTTTACTTCCTGATATATTGTATTTCTAATGTTCAAACACTGCAAGCTTCTCAGTCTACTGGGATAGTAAAGCAATGGTTGCTGGACTTGGGTGGCAGAAAGCAAGTGAAATTTTATGCTTGTGTACTATTTAGCAAGCAATACTGCACCAGCTTTACAGTTGCCAACTTGAGCAAATTAAACCTATTCCTTGATGATGGCATGAATCAGACCTATATTCTGCACCATAACTAAAAAATGAACTGTAAAGCCTCAGGACTAAAGCAGGTTTTTACTACATCTGAGCAGGGAGCTTGGACCTGATGAGGTCCTTCTCCTGACAAACTGAGCAAGCAGGAGACAGCTGATTATGCACAGGCCACATGTTAGTTTGCCAGGCTGGAGAGAGCTTTGAGGTGCAGGTTGCTCTATGGTAAAATAGGCAGCTGGTAGGAAATTCTTGAGCCTTCACTTGGTAATTGTTTTTTTAACAAAACATTGCAATAAAAAAAAGGAAGAGATGATAGAAAAATAAGTGCATTTAGAATAACTGAAAGAGGACAGTCCAAATCTTCTCTGCTAGTAGTATAGCAGTTCAATAGTATTATGAATGTTAAAGAAGCAAAATAATGAAAAAGTTAAAACAAAACCAAAATTATGAAACAAAATAATCTTTTTCCATTTTGAATAGCTCTGAAAAGTTTATTTTGAAAATTGTCTCAAATTCAAAATTATTATGAAAAAAGTCCATTTCAGTGAAATGGCCACTTTTGATGGAAACTGTTCTTTCAAACAGTGTTTCATTAACTGCAGAAAAAATAAATAAATACTGCTTTCATAAGAATTCCAGCAAATCCTTTGAAATTTCTACTTTATCTTGTCTGCATTAAAATTTCATGGATCAATACTTTCTGAGTCGCATCTTTTTTGCATTCACTCCCAAATACATAGTGGCTACTAAAAGGTTATCAGAGAAAAAATAACATGTTTTTGTGGAAGTGCGTTATATCTGACCCGATTCCAGAATAATGAAAACTCGTTGAAACTTTGGGTGACATAGACTGAAACTTGACATGGAACATTATTTATGCTAGTTTTCTTTACCTTGGACAACTTTATTTCATGAGAAGATGTAAACAGCTCCATGAAAGGAAGTTTCAGTGGTAAGCTTAATGGCTTTAAAGATCAAAAAAAGCTACACTGAGTCAGAAAGACAATTGCTAGAGCTGTACTGCCTTTTGTATCATAATAGATTTTCTTCCTGCCCCTTCTATACAGAAGCCTCTGCCTGATAACTTTTATCCCTTGGAAGCCACAGAATGACGATTACAGGACAGGAGAAGAACAAAATACATTCCTAAAGAAAGTAACAAATGTGTCACCATAATGGAGACATGCCAATGTTACTTGATTACTTTCTGGGAGGCGTAATTATCATTGTTTTGAAGGAGCTTTTTGAAGCCCCACCTGAGAACAGGGCTCCCAGATTAGATGCCATTTGTATACAAAATAGGAGCCCATCCTTCTGCCAAATAGTTTAGAATCTATACCAACCGCCAAGGGAAAACACTTTTTAAAGTGGTATTATGATCCAAATTGCATTATCATTATTATATATATTTAGTATAATATTTTAATGAAGCTATTTTCCTTATTATTGACAGAAAATCAAAGTATAAAAGGACCATGTGTTTTGCCTACAGCCACATACAATTTTCTTTTTATAAACTTGGGAATTAAAACCCAGTCATGCTTAACAACTAGTTCATCCTAAACAGACTAGCTATTGAACATAATATTGGCTCCTGGGTCTTCAATCTTTTTCTGGTGAAAAGGGGAACGAACAATAGCCTCCATTCCCTCCCACAACAAAGGCTGTTCTAGTTGCTAACACACATTTCTAAGGTAACACAACAACACAATAAGGTCCACTTGTTAAATAGGTTCTGACACCTGTATCTTATTAAAGACTGAAAAACTATGTCAGTATTTACTTTCAAGGAGGTAAGAGATTTAGTATTGTTGGAAGGGCTGGTACTAATTAAATCATCCCAGTTACAAACTGAATGTTTATCAACAGTGTTTTTTATTTTATCTTTTGTGATTCTGTTTCTACTACAGATGCTGCCAAAGAGAATGAGGTGAGTAATTTTATCCTTTACTTCTGGATAAAAATATATAGTTTGTAGCAACATGAAGTCAGAAAAGAACACATTAAACATTAATTAAATGCTGCCAAAGTATTGAGATTTCAGAGAGAAATCCCTGAGTTTGAGATATGTGGTTTCCATACAGTTGCCCTGACAACTTCTAGATGTTTTTACCTGTAATGCATTCTGGGCAAGAAATTGGGCAAGGCTAAATTTTAAGTCAGAGAAATCAAGTTGGTTTTTTGTTGTTTTGGGGTTTTTTTATATTTATCTGGTGATGACACTATAAGGCTTTCTTGGTGACTTTCAGATCCTAAATCATGTACCTAGAGATTTTAATTTCTCCCTGACTATGCTGGAGTGTCCATCCTGGGGTTAACCTCTGAAAGAAATGAGGTACCAAGCAACAAAAATCCTTACTTGGATGAGCAGAGACAAGCCCTTTTGCAGTCCAGTGGACAGTAGCTGGGAGTGGAAATTCACACACGCACACAGCTGGTCCCGTACTAGCACAACATATACAGCCTCTGATGCCTAAAACTACACCAAGACATAAATACTTTTCCAGGAAGAGCATGTTCCACTCTCCATACCAAACTAAGTGTCTTTCCCATTTTGCCAGCTGTTACACATACACATATGGGACAAATTCATCTAGTTTCTAGCTTTTTTATTAGCTGGCCCTTGCCTCTCACAAGTTGCAACCAAACTCTCACAAGTTTTAAAAGTTTAAAAATTATAAGTTACAAGCTACAGAGATTCCCTTCCGTGCCACTGCCTCTGCTGGGTTATGTTGTGGAAACCTGTCAGCTATACCAGGTCTCTGACCTGCTTTTGCAATTGGGGCTAGGTGTGCTGCCTCCTGCTTTCCAGCCACAGAGAGAAATGTGTGAGCAGCCAGGGCTTTGGAGGAGAGGGAAAGGACCAAATGAAGGAAAAACCTAGGTAAACTAACATCCCGTATGTTGGGGTTTTTTAATGGGACACTGGATTCAAGCCCATAATACCCAAAAGAGTGATCGGCTAATGACTCTTTTTGCCAGTGGAGACCTCTCACTCTGTGCTGAGCCACAGAGCAGGGGCTGGGCTGCTGAAGGGGCTGACCACATACAGCTCCTCACTTCACCCACCTGCAGACCCTGGGCAATGACTAGCATAAACCCAATCATATCATCTGTAATAAATTCCAGGGTTTGGCTGAAGTAATACTCCTGTCCTTCACTAAGAGTTGGAATGAAGGGGAAAAAAACAGGCCATAACAAGAGAACAGCAAGACTAGGTTCTGTTTTAAATATATACATTTATAATACATATTTTGGCTAGATATTCAGAAAGGATAAGCTCCAGTCATAATGTCTCTCCAAAGTCTGATATGCTTCAAATTGTCACTAGACTAGCAGCAAAAAGAGCTGCACCAATTTTAGTTACAACAGCACCTATAAGGACAGGTGATTTCCTAGGCAAGCAAACCCTAGGCTTTTGAGGATGACAAACAGCACATTAAATAGAATATATGCGCTGCACAAGGAACTCCTTGCTTGTCAAATACCAGGAATGACATTCACTTGACAGGAGAAGATTGAGCTCCAAAACCAGGACAGGAGCACTTTCAGTCATTTCTTCTATTAGTTTGTACTCCCATTTTCATATATAAGTCTGTAATCAATACAGTCCCACTATCAGATGAGAGCCTTTCAACAATTTCTTTTTATGCTAATACTTAAATAAGACTTTACTTAATTCTGTCTGGGCAGATCCGTTCACCAGCGTAAAAAGCATCAAGAGCTGATACTTGTGCAATAAAGAGACAGAAACCCTTCACATCCTTAAGAACTAATTTCACCTGAATTTACTGACAATTGTAATCAGGTAGAAAAAAAATATATTAAGACTCAACTTTTCTGTAGATGGAAAATGGGCCATGTTTTTTCCAGTGACGGTAATGTTATTCAGATAGATAGCAAAGTCCCTAAAGGTGCTCAGTACCTGACAAGGGTAGCACCACATACATGTCTGTCAGAAGGGACACTTGTTTTTTGAGGCTTAGGCTCAGCTAATATAGGTGGTGGAGCCCCATTGACTGTGCTGCTCTCGAGCAGCTGACAGGCTCGTCCAAAAATTTAATATATTCATTATTTCTGTAGATGAATGGAGAATGTGAGAAAGAGGGATTCAGATAAAAATGATACTGTATTTGCAGGTAGACTGCAGCGAATACAAGAGGTTAGAGAGAGGAAGACCTATTTACTGCGAAAGACTCTATCAACCGTTTTGTGGCTCTGATGGGAAAACATATAACAACAAATGTTCTTTCTGCAAAGCAGTCCTGTAAGTACAATACTACATAACTACTCCTGAATAAACGAAAATCTGAGATTAGCTGAGTTATCTGGTATTTCCATTCCACCTAAATGCTATCATTTTTCTCAGGGTTGCTACTCCTCTGCTTCTTTGTTTAATCTTTATAGACTAATTGTTTCTCCCACCATAAGGTCCAACTGATCTAAACAAATAAGCTTGATATTTGTGTGAGCAACTTCCTATTCTAGCAGAAACTGTAGAAGTCGGACAGTAAAGAGAAGAGTCCAATGAGCAACATGGGGCTAACAAGGCATCTAGACCCAAGTCAGGTCGTAAGAATAAGAATTCAAAAGTGGTACCAGAAATACCTTGCTTTTTATGGGTAAAATATGCAATTTTGAAAAGAAAATTTTTTACAGATCAATGTCTTCTTGTCTGCTTCAAACGTTTACAGTGTCTTCTCTGTTAGCAAGTTGTTAGCTGAGAACTTCAGAGAGATTTTACTGCATAAAGTTATGCTTGCTGTCTGCAATGTCTATGTCCTTCCTTTCCTTTGCAGGAGAAGTAGAGGTGCCTTACATATGAAGCAAGCAGGAGTATGCTGAATGAATTCTGCATGATAGAGAAGAGTGCTGAGAACAGCTTTACACTGCTGTATCACAATCTCTTAATTTCATTCATCCTGCCTGTTCTGATGATGGTGAACAAGGCACAAAGTGGGCTTTTCATCTGTGCTCTGTCATTTGCTGCTTCTCTCTGCTCCAGAGTATTGGGATTGACACTTCTGTCCTCCCTGCAAAACACTTCCTCGGGATTCTCAGGAACATTCCCGTTTCTGTAGCAAGTTGGTTTTCACACGAGCCCTTCATTATATATTTGTCTCCACGGTTTAAGTTCAAATCTGACAATGCCACCTGATCTTAGTGGACACAAGTCAGTGCAGGCATTGCCTCCGTTTTCCTTGTTGGTGAAGTGTTTTCTTTCATTTACCCAGAAACTTTTACAGATACTTTTCTTTTCCCCCAAAGGCTTCAGCTTTCCTAGGCAGTGCTTTGACTCTTCCAGTTTTGTAGCTAAATTTTAAATGCTCATTTTTCTGCTAACTTTGTACAATTTTGATTCATGTATGTTATTTAGCTACTTAGTCTGCATGTTTATTAAAATAAATGTTGACTTTTTTTTTTGTCCGTGGTGACCTTTCTAGAGAATAAATTTATTGCATCCATTATTCACAAATGAGATTTCACAAGTTACAGAAAATAATCATAGAGCAGGAGCTAGGGCCAGAGGCAAAAGAAACAAAGCCTGGAAGACAAAAGTTGTCTTCCACTAGATGGCCTCATGTTACTGTAATTTACCCTACAATGTGGCTCTTCTTTTCCTTCAAATGAAACAACTCTGGTAAATTGTAAGACTGTGTAAGCTTCATAGCAGTGTCTCTGTTAAATCCTGTCATTTAAATGTGGTCATTAATGATTTTCTTCAGTCTGATAAATTGGGAGCTTTCAGACCTGAAGAAATTTCTGTTCTGCTTTTACAACCTTATTATCTTCATTATTAAGATAGTTTATGTCTTTTACACTTGAATAGTCAGTTAATGGAATGCATTTTCCCAGAATTAAAACTTATGAATGACTGACTTTACTGGGCTTACACATGAAGAAAATTTTGGAACTGGAATGTGGGTATCACTTCTGTCTGGTACTGTAGTTGGGCTAGAGTAAGACTTGTACTTCAAAAGAATGGAAAATGAGGAAAGAAGCTCATGTCCTTGCGTTTGAAAGCAAGACAGCAAAAAGCCTAGCCATTCCACTGCTGGCTAAATGTCGCTGTAGCATCAGGTAGGCTGCATTCTGTAATGGAAGGACCAAGAGGATTTGTTGGGCCACAGTGTTAGTATGTGCTCTTTCTCCTGGCGGAGGTGAGAACATCACCCTCATTCCCTGTAGAGGAGAAGAGGCTGTTGGACTTTGTGATGCTGATTACCAATCAAAGAAAGAGTCTTTCACAGGCTACTTTTTTACCAAGGAATTAAACAGTGCCAGGACACAGCTGTGAGCACTGGAACACCGTCATCTTTACTTTGAAATTGTTAGCATGGCCCTGCCATGATCCTGTCTTGGATAGCAGTAGCTACTGAATGTTATGTAAATCTTGGCCAGATGGATTTTTTTAATATATTATATAATAATATATGCTTTTCCCAGTCACTGGTGTGTCCCATGAAACCACAGATAGCAGAACAGGAGCCTAGGGACTGTTTTTGGGATTGAGTGGTGTTTATTCCTCACTGTGGAGGAATAAAGACTCCTTCAGACTCCTTTCTAAAGGACAGTGGTGCTCTTACTACATCAAAAACCTGCTCAACACTCTGGATCATTCAAAGGCCACTGAAACTGATAGGAGGCTACCTGTGACCTTGGCTTTAACTCCCTTCTTTCAGAAAGGAGGAAATGGGCATGTTGTTTTCTAGGTGATGCATAAGCAGAAGATACTCACTTTGACATTCTGTTGAGGTTATCAGTTTAGAACAACAGTCTTAGCCAAGTGGCAGGATAAAATCGGAAGCTTAAACATTGAGACTAATGAAGATGGATGAAGAGTTTCTGCATAGCCCGCTTCTCTTTGTAACTGAAGGCAGGATTAATTAGCATCTTCACATGTCAAAGGACTGACTACTGCTCTGAATGCCAGATCACACAAATATGTGAGGAACATAAAGCTCCTAGGGCGAGGACTGTGGTCACTTTCTTCATGGTACCTCCCAGACTGTGTTACTGCTTGGTGTATTTCTCTCAATAAACTCAGACTTTATGTATGGTGTGGGTAGGGAGAAGTGGTGGAGGGGCTCATCTCCAGGGGCCATGTTCTTCAGGAAACAGAAAAAACACAGTTCATTAAGAGCAAGCATTGTAGTTCCCTACAATGCCAACTTACTGATGTTATTCCAGAAAAGCTGGCAGAACAGATCACATTTACATTCTTCATCTTTGTACTCTGTTAACAAAGGCTTAGTTAATAAAGGTCATTTCCATGAAACCAAATGTTCATTTCATAGTTGAAAAAAGAGAGCCTCAACAGACAGTAACCAGGTTTCTATCACATATATTTCTTTATTTAGTCCCTCCATCATTAACATTTTCTGATTGTGGGAAGTTTATGTTACTATGAACTATGTTCTGATGGATATGTTTAAAATAATTACTTCATGAGACTGTCCCAACTGTTGAAGCAAGTTATCAGAATGGCACATTTTCAAATGTAATTTACACTCATGGTTGCTTTGGAAAGCAGACCTTCCTTCTACATTAGTGAAGAATGGATGCAACAAATCACAGATCACGAAAGCTGTCATGTTCAAGCATTTTCAGATGGTGGCAGTGGCAGCACCATGGGCAGATAGGTGAATATCAAACAGAACCAATGAACAATGTTTTAACATGATACAGGAATCTACGAGAGATCAACACATATAGACTAGAGTTTAACATCCCATAAGATCTCTTGTGTTCATCTCTTCCTCTCCATTAGCCCCCACCTTGACCCCGAAAAGGGAAAGGGAAGACAGAAGGTAGATAGACAATACTGGAGATGAATATATAAAATGCTGAGAAGCAATGGAATTCAAGTCAAAGAGGATTATTTTTATGGAAGGTAAAACACATTATCACAACAAGGGAAGTTAAAGGTGAAATGTAACAAATACTACAAATCTTAGGAAAAAAATGAGAGGAAACCTTCAGGAGAAAAAAACTCAGGGAAGATTTTAAAGCAGGAAGCTGGAGAGGACTTGTCCATTCCTTCTCCTCATTATTGTCTCAGGCTTACTTTAGTGCACAAACCAGAACAATATAATCTTTGCCGATTCCTAAGGACGCATCTGTTAGCTGAAAAAAATCTGTAGTGAAACACATATTGACCATGCTGCCTTCTTTCTTTTCCCATGATTCTTCTCCCATGCGTGGAGAAGACTCCATGCATTCAGCTAAGCCATGTACTCAAGAATCCTGCAGGCCAGGTGAAACACTAATAAGGGGTTAGGTACAGATGGCATTTTTTCTCTTCTCTTCTCTTCTCTTCTCTTCTCTTCTCTATGAAATAAAGAGGCTGGAGATTCTTGTAATTCTAACACAAAGTCATGTTGACTTTTTTAGTGGTTTATACGGTTATCTTCCCACTCTCTTTCAACCCAGCATGAACTTCTGTGACTAAATGATGGAGAACACTAGAATGGTGGCATATATTATGAAAATACTGAAGTAAACTGGCATTAGAGTTTTTTTCTATTTTTCTCTGGCCAAAGATAGGGACATTACCTACCATTGAAATATTTTCTAAAAAACTACCAGAGTTTAGTGAAGTTGCCATGTCTTGAAGTTACAGGTAAAACAGCTGACTAGAAAAGCATTGCAATAAAAATCCTCCATTGGGTCACCAGACTATTCAGATACTTTAAATACATTTTTAGTTTCTTCTTTAGCTAGACTGCTCACATTAGTACCTCCAGCATTAATTAAATATGTTGCTCGTAAAGACATAAATTGTAAATCTTTATTAAGGTAATAAGAAACTGTTGGTTAGAACCACAAGTGCTCATGAACGCTGGCACAAGAACAGCAAGACTTAAGGGCTGTGTGCATGGGCTGGTGACAGAGGCTAGTCAGATGGCTCTGACTATTATCTTTTGGATTAGGACATGTATAAAGCATGAGGATGTAGGCTGGTACTGCAACTAAAGATAAATCAGTGGCAGCATAAAGTCTGCCAGTATGGAATGTTGCTGCTCATCAGCTGGAGTTGTTTCCTGTTAAAAGAGACAAGCTAAGAAAGGTAAGGAATCTAATTCTCTTAGTATTGAATGAGAGACATAAATGGAGGACGTTGGCAGAAAATTCTTCTGTCCATCCTAGGAGACAGACTAAAGCCACCACTATCATGAATTCTGTTTATCTGGAAACCAGGTCCCAGCAATTAGGCAGTAGGAATGCAAATGAGCAAGGTAAGATTGTAAAAGTTTCTCATAGCTCGAAGGCTTGTGGCTCTGGACAGTCAACCTAAAAGAATTCTCACAACAGGTCATCTTGCCCTGAATGTGTCTTGACTGAGAAAGATCAAAATGAGAAAGCAAAGATCAAACTGAGAAAACAAAGCCAAACTCTGATGTTTCATCATGATGTCAGAAAATCCAGCAGACAATTTGGGGGTATTTTCTGCCATCCAGCTTGGCTTGTTATAGCCTAAGTGGATATTCATACCATCTGCTTTAGTTATTGAGATATTTAACTGACTGTGTTGGTGGACCAAACCTAAGATACTAAGTTTCCTATAGAGCCAATGCACATCCACAAAGGCGATTCAAAGCCCTGTAAGTTAGAGGTCTGAAATAGTCCACCACAGACCCCTGCATCTACCACAGACCCCTGGGACTCTAATTTGTTTCTGATAATTTCTGACATGAAATGGTAGACAAGAGCAGCTGGAGAGCAAAACTTTCCAACATTGAGTGCTTGTGCTTTTTATTAGCTCCTGCTAGCATCATGTGCTGGCCCATAGCTGCAGATAACGCTGAGAAGCATACCAGCTTTTGCCACACACCAGAGCAAAGAACATGATTTGCAAATTGCTGTAAATGACATCTGAAGAAAATGCTGAAGTGGCTGGACAATCTGGACAGTCAAGTTTGTGTGATGGAGCAATGACATAGAAATATGGGGAAGGAAAATTGTGCATAGCTTGAGTGAGCTGATGAAACATCCTCAGATCCTGTTTGCTAGAAAATAAAACAGAGGTAGCCAGATATTGGCATTGAATGGAAAAATAGAACAGATCTCCTTGCACTCTTTGAGGATTAGAGTTTTCAAAACTCTGCACTGTAAAGGTAATTGTATATCGTTGATGTATCTATTTATATGTGGAGGAGAAGGAAGGGCTTTCACAGTAAGGTCTTAAGACATTTTCTTTTTCACTTCTATGACAAGAGGTAATGAAACATAGGCCTGAAAATCAGATGGGTTGGATTCCCGAAAAAGAAAATGCCAGTGCTATAATAAAGCTACTTCACTTGTGTATAAAGCCTGCACTGGATTTTCTGATATTGTTGTTACTGTCATTTTCTGATACTGCTTTGCTGTCATTGTTTTAGCACGTAAGTACAGCCGATGAAGAGCACTGGCGCTCCACATGCTCAATATAAGAAATGGACCCTGCCCCTAAGACCTCAGAGACTGACCTGGAAAGCAAACTGTTGAGGGGGAATGTAGCCACTTTGATCAAAGCCTCTTACATATCAGACATGTATGGGTGAGCCAGAATCAACATCCAAGACTCCTAACTCCTACACTACCAATTACCTTCTTAAAGACATCAAGGGCAAGATGAAAAATTGCCAGCTGTGCTCTACAGTTGCTATTGCATAAATCATTCTTTAGATCAGACCAGAATCCCACATCTCTGGATTGAAGATAATACCAGGTGACTGACTGGTGAATTATAATGGAATATAATTCACATTCAGCTGGCTTCATTATGGTGTATCAGTGTCTGGTCAGCCTGGAGAGCTGCATTCTAACCCTGCTCTGAAACCAGTGTGATACTGCTCAGGCTGTTTACACTAAATAGCTCAAAGGTTATCTCATGCTTGTTGAGTGTTTATAGTTACTACAGTTATTCGGTGTTTCTGAATCTTTTAATAACACTAAGTATTTGGATAAAAACAGGCCCTTAGTGTCACAACTTAGAGAAA
Organism: Haliaeetus leucocephalus; assembly: GCF_000737465.1. Classification (NCBI taxonomy): domain Eukaryota; kingdom Metazoa; phylum Chordata; class Aves; order Accipitriformes; family Accipitridae; genus Haliaeetus; species Haliaeetus leucocephalus. The sequence goes on along the minus strand of NW_010973092.1, from coordinate 12,879,791 downwards.
GTAAGCAGAAGACATTTGCAACTATTTGGTCTTAAGATCATAAGGTCATACTCCATAAGACTCTGTAACTTGTGGCTGCAAAGGGAACTGGTAAAAGAAAAGTCACCACTGAAATACCAATGAAGTTCTCAACACTTAGTGCTCTTTCTTTCAGCCATGTGTCAAGAAGAAGGCATCTTGAAAGCTTAAGTTTTTATTGAATTTGCATTTTCATGGTAATCTCTTGCTTTGGAACATTCTTCACCTGGCTCCAATATAAAAAAATACACAGGAGAGGACCAAAAGCAAGTCTTGTGCTAATGGAATGGGTAAACAACCAAGATACAGTGCTAAATTAACTCTGATCGCATTATATGTAAGCTTAGAAAAAGATAGAAAAAAAAGTTTTCCTATCAGATTAGACACCTTTAACAATAAAGGAGATTGGAATGCTATCCCATTACTTTTGCACAGAACATGCAGACTCCCACATACTCTTTAAACATGTTTAAACAGACATGTTGCCCTCTCTCCCCAAAGTTTTAAAAATTACAATGCAGAACATCAGAGTACCAAAGCTATGTATTTCAGTAATAAGCAACAATCAACACACATATAGTATATTAACCAAGGAGCAGGAAAAGAAACTGGGGACTGAGGAAATACAGATTTTTTTAAAAGAAAAAATGGTTATAGGATTCTACATATTCACTTACAAGAGAGGGTCCTCTTCTGAGTTCAACAAGCCACATGGAGCAAAATATGTATCTGTCATGAAAAACAAAACAAAACAAAAAGTCATGACAATTGTCAAGAAATACGAGACAGACAGACTTGCCTAGGAATCTTTCCCCAAAAGGCTATTCCAACCATTCTCTGTGGCATGGAGCTCATTATCTCTAGTTTTCTTCTGTTCTGTTTAGGCTTTCATACTTCATCTCTCACTATGACAACTCTAATCATTGTCTCACTTTTTTTTCTCCAATTCAACTGAGGCAACCATCAATGTAAAACAAAACAGACTAATACTAAAGTGAATTGAAATGAAATGAACTCTGATATTCTTCAGAGAACATTATTCAAACTTACCATCCTTACTTGTGCTAATGTACCTGATGACTTTTGGTTTTTTGGACTAAAGCCTGAACAAATTCCATATATAGATTTTTGGATGCTTTCTTCCCCTTTCCTCAGTTTCAAATATTACAGATTTCCTTGCAAAAATCATTAAAGAAGCAAAATTTCCTCTCTGTTTTGCAGAAGATAAATGGACCATAATCAAAACAAGTAAAGTCTGATAACAGTTGGGTTCTGGGATTCAGTTCCTTGAGGAATTGGGAAACTGAGGCAATAACAATCTTCCTCAGGAATCACTCAGAAGGAGGCATGATCAAATTTAAATAGGAATCCAAACTGTGTATCTATCTTTCCTTGGACAACTCATAAGCATGTAACAAGATTTTTCAACTTCTGTATTACAGCTTTGACAGTTTGGACAATTTCTAGTAATGCAAAGCTTTGTATGCAAGTTATATACACCATGAGTTACATGAATTAACTTATCAACTGTTCACAAAGGGCTATTTTTTCAATTCTGTGGGACATGAGGTGTGTTAAACTATTGAGACACAAGCAAACATATAGAGATACATATTTAAAAACTGAAAAACTGAAAAGATCTAAAAAATTTTCTTTCCCTTTGTCCTGGTTTTGGCTGGGATAGAGTTAATTATCTCCCTAGTAGCTGGTATAGTGTTATGTTTTGGGTTCAGTATGAGAAGAATGTTGATAACACACTGATGTTTTCAGTTGTTGCTAAGTAGTGTTTAGACTAAGTCAAGGATTTCTCAGCTTCTCATGCCCAGCCTGCAAGAAGGGTGGAGGGGCACAAGGAGTTGGGAGGGGACACAGCCAGGGCAGCTGACCCAAAGTGGCCAACGGGGTGTTCCATACCATGTGACGTCATGCCCAGTATAGAAACTGGGGAGGGCAGTTGGCCTAGGAGGGATTGCTGCTCGGGAACTAACTGGGCATTGGTCGGCAGGTGGTGAGCAATTGCATTGCGTATCGCTTGTTTTGTATATTCCAATCCTTTTATTATTATTACTGTAATATTATTATCGCTACTGTTATCATTATTAGTTTCTTCCTTTCTGTTCTACTAAACTGTTCTTATCTCAACCCACAAGTTTTACTTCTTTTTTCCCAATTCTCTCCCCCATCCTACTGGGGGGAGGGAGGGAGGGAGCAGCTGTGTGGTGCTTAGTTACCGGCTAGGGTTAAACCACGACACCCTTCTTAATTGGATTTTAAAAATCCAGCACAAGATGGTCACAGGCATCACTAATTATGCAGCTTTCCCCTTGTTAGGCCTAGATATTTTCAGATACAGCAGGAAATCAGAATGCAACAGCCATAAGCCTGACAGTTCTAGTATCTCATTCCCAAAGGTTAATGATTCCTCAAAGAACAGCAGCTCCCCTAGACAGAGAAGTATGTCACATAAACCTTATGCTAATTTAGCCAAGCTGTGACCATGTTCCTTTCAGACCTCCCAGAAGCAGCACCTGAAGGTAGGAGGAACGTGGGCATGGGGAAGGCTGTTTTCCCATCCATGCCACTGAGGTGCCACCTCCTGGGAGAAGCACAGCACATCTGCAGCTGCTGGCCTCCCACCAGCACACCTCTACCCTTTCTGAGCACAGCTGGGAGGAAGATGATTTCATGTGACACAGAGCGTAACAAAAGAAGGACATGTTTGTTTCTGCTGCTGTATCCACTCTGGTGGCTGGTTTCACTCCTGCAGTGAACAAGACCATCACTGCAAGGACTGAAGCTGCATTACTTCCATAGACTACGCTTCAGTGTGACTTTACAGGAGGGCTTAAGGATTTCGATAGGGAAGGACTCACACCCTTCCAAACAGGGGAATGACAAAACAAGTGAGTTCCCTCCCCATTCCCAATAAGTGTTGCATAATAGCTCATGGTGGCTCCAGCTCTCATCTGTCTCCCACAATGAGTAGGACCCCAGTTTAATCCCAGCTTTGAAGGCCCTCATCTCCCCACCCTAATCCTAACCATAACTGACCTGAAGCAGGGGGCTGCAAATTTCTTTCCACATCTCAACTCCAAACATATATTTAACTATAGCTCCCTTCTGAATCCAATGCTTATTGCAGCTTTCCTGTCTGAGCAGGAAAAAAATTCAGAACCTCAAGGGAGGACACAGTTGCCTTTGCTCCATTTGTAACTCTGTGAAATAACAGAACATCACCCCTGTACCCATTGCCTTCACCCCATGCCGGCCTGAGGAAAAAGTGCAGACACTGAGATGCTGTACTATTTGATTTTTTGAAAGATACCTTTGTGCTGGTTTTGGCTGGGATAGAGTTGATTTTCTTCATGGTAGCTGGTATGGGGCTATGTTTTGGATTTGTGCTGGAAACAGTGTTGATAATGCCGAGATATTTTCGTTACTGCTCAGCAGTGCTTACACAGAGTCAAGGCCTTTTCTGCTTCTCAACCCACCCCACCAGCAAGGAGGCTGGGGGGACACAAGGAATTTGGAGGGGACACACAGCCAGGACAGCTGACCCCAACTGACCCAAGGGATATTCCAGACCATATGATGTCATGCTCAGCATATAAAGCTAGGGAAGAAGAAGGAAGGGGGGGTACGTTCAGAGTGATGGCGTTTGTCTTCCCAAGTTACGTGTGATGGAGCCCTGCTTACCTCGAGATGGCTGAACACCTGCCTGCCAATGGGAAGCAGTGAATGAATTTCTTGTTTTGCTTTGCTTGTGTGCACAGCTTTTGCTTTACCTATTAAACTGTCTTCATCTCAGCCCCAGAGTTTTCTCACTTTTACCTTTCTGATTCTCTCCCCCATCCCACTGTGAGGGAGGTGAGTGAGCGGCTGCGTGGTGCTTGGTTGCTGGTTGGGGTTAAACCATGACAACCTTACTAAGAATTTATTATATTTCTGGAGGCTGTTTTTATTTTTGAACTCTGTCTTGCAGCACAGCCTCTTAGGCCTGTTTTAACAGACTCTGCACCCTCTTAAAGGAGAGGAGAGGTGCATTGCTGACTGTTACCAGACCGCACCTCCCAATGCCACCAGCACATTCTGCCACAAAGGACTCCCCATAATCCTCCCACAAACAGACAAAAACGGATAACCCTCGTCACTTGTGTGAAATTAAACAGCCAAGCAATGCCTCCATGTTTTCAAGCAACCAAAGGATGTTACGTGGCTATTCTGACCATGCTCCCTGGGCAGCTAAACTGTCTCTTTCTTGCTGGAGGAAATCACAACAGCTTCCATCAGCCAGGTCAACAGAAGTCAGCCCTGGGTGACTTATAATCAGGGAAGACAAGACAGTTCCACTCAGTGTAACCAAAATACCTTGGCAGCAGATAGACTTCCCATTTACGAAACTGTAAATATAATTCAGAAGGGTCTACGTGCCACTAGAGAGGTACTTTCTCCTGTGAATGAACTTACTTCAAGTTCACAGCACCAAATTTGTATTACAAATGCATGCATCATTTTTTTTCCATAAATCCTTCCATAATTAAAGAATTAGTGAGAAGTTATTTCATGCCTTTTAAACTTCCATGACTGTCAAGAACACTATGGATCTGGTAACTTCCTACTATTGCAAACAGGTATGTAATTGCCCAAGCTGAGACCACCTTCCCTAAAAGGATGAGACATGTAGTCCCAGAATCCTCTATATTTAAAGTATGTATCATGACCAAACATATGGCCAGTGCAGATATGAGTTGTAACATCCAGGTGTGGATACAGACAGTATGGTGGCATTTCAGTGAAACAGGCAGACAACAGCAAGTATTAGCAATAAGAAGTAAATATTTTTATAGTATTAGTGCCATGCTAATCCCAAAGTTTTTATAAAATGTTCTTGAGCTTTTTCAGGGTGAAGAGGGACATGTGCATATCAGAAAATAGAACTCATTCCTTCAACATTTAACCTTGTTAAAAGAGAATATTTCTATGTGAAAAAGACACAAAAATGTAAGACTAGATATTTAAACCTTGGGGAATGTACTACTGACATGTAAGAGGAGCCATGTATGTCAGAATCCCTTTGATTCACTTTTATCAGATATCCGCTGTGGAGAGAGGAGCAAAATACTAACTGCTCACTCAGTGATGAAGGCGATACACATTAGGCACAGATTTCTTATAAATACGGAGAGAACGACTCTTCTTGGAAGAAAATAATGGTATGTTGGGGATTTGGGTATGCTAAGATATTTTCTAAGAATTATGTTGATGGGGTAGGAGCAGATACAAGAAAAGTGATATATAAATTGTTAATGAGGAGTTATAGATACAGTAAATGTGTTGGGTTTAGAAGATTTTCTCAGCTTGAAGTTTCTGTTTGGAGCTAGATGGGTACTTAATAAGTTGTTCCCTTAGAAGCTTTGACATGTTGATGATTTTTTGCTAGCCACTTCATATGTAGTTAGTGCCTAATTTTGTCATCAGTTGGGATGGAAAGTATTCATTGTCTCAGAAGATTAAAGCTTAGAAACATCTCTTTGGGAGACTGGTAAGTATTGAGAGTCTGTGGGTTGTAGACTTTTTTCTTTAAAGCATAAAAGAATGCATTAATTCCCTCAGGTCTTTGATTCAATAATACTTGTGTTACACAAATAAGATTATGAAACCTACATAAAATAAAAACTTGTAGTATGTATGTCCAAATAGCTTCTACCAGCTCTAAATGTGAGGCCTCAACACCCCGGATAAAAGGAAGCAAAGCCAAGGCTCTAATATTAGTTCAAGAAACAACAGCCTCTTAACTTTGTAAACTTCTCAGTAGTGTGCTATATGTAATGCAGTGTCCTATTTCAATTAAAATTTGATCAAGACCAGAACAGTATTTTTATTGATGGCTGCTCAGCATCTCTAGTTTCTCATGGTTTTGCTTTGGCTTTTAGTTCAGATATCCTTGAGTGCCGCAACCTCTAAACTTTCTCATATGTAGCAGTGGAGAGAGAAAGAAATAGAACCATCAAACTACCTTCAAAGATCCATGTATAACTGATCTATGTGATAAGTTACTGGTTCTCTGTTAAGAAAAAAAAGAGGGTGTTTTTGGTTTCTGCTGTCTATATTGTAACCACCTAACCATTCATGCATGTTTACACACAAGTTTAAATGACAGTTAAACCAAACTGCCCTGCCCAAATTCCTTAATTCAGTCTCTCTTGTGTCCTTCATGCAGTCTTCTCTTATTGCCACTAAATGCGTGTGCCCGACTTGAATCCTGCTATTGAATGAACTACTGTTTCCCTTTTCTTGTTTTCTTTTCAGAGGAGGCCTCACTTGCCTACTTTCCTTATATTTTGGGATCTAAATTTTTTGGATGCTGCTGTTGACAGATCTAAAATCCACACTGATTGCCCAGAATAGGGTCTGTCCCTGTTTTGCACAGCTGTTACCAACTGTTCTATGTTCAGCAATAGCATCAGTGGCACCAGTTCCTCTCCTTCAGCAGCCCAGCTTAAATTCAATCTATCCTGCATGAATTCCTGTCACTGGCTCATTCTTTTCCTGCTGTATGCTGCCTTCTCCTGCTTTTTCTTCTGTACTGAAAGAATCTTACAGGAATGTAATGTGCCACACTGTGGGTAGATTGTATGAGGTATTAGCCAATAGATGTTCCGGCTGTCTTCGCTGTAGGTAGCAGTGATGATGTGAGAAGTTAGCTGGGGGTTAAAGAGAAACAAGACTTGGACAGAGCAGTTATTTGATTTTGCAGTCATGAGAATTGCTTCTAATATGCAAGAGGAAAAGCCAAACAGAAACATTTCCTGAAGCCATTTCACAGTTGGGGTAAATAAGAGTAACATCAGACTAAATGTGAATGTTACTGCATGCATTTGCTATACGATCTTTCAAAAGAGATGGTCTCAGTGCTTCCTTGTGGTTTAACCCTAAGCACCACACAGCCATTCACTCACTCCCCCTGATGTGATGGAGGAGAGAATCAGAAGGGTAAAAGTGAGAAAACTCAAGGGCTGAGATGAAGACAGTTTAATAGGTAAAGGAAAAGGTGCATGTGAAAGCAAAGCAAAACAAGAAATTCATTCTCTGCTTCCCATTGGCAGGCAGGTGTTCAGCCATCTCCAGGAAAGCAGGGCTCCATCACACGTAACTTGGGAAGACAAACGCCATCACTCTGAACATACCCCCCTTCCTTCTTCTTCCCTAGCTTTATATGCTGAGCATGACATCATATGGTCTGGAATATCCCTTGGGTCAGCTGGGGTCAGCTGTCCCGGCTGTGTGTCCCCCCCCAGCCTCCTGTGCACTCCCAGTCTCCTTGCTGGTGGGGTGGGTTGAGAAGCAGAAAAGGCCTTAACTCTGTGTAAGCTCAGCAGTAAAGAAAACATCTTGGCATTATCAACACTGTTTCCAGCACAAATCCAAAACATAGCCCCATACTAGCTACTATAAAGAAAATTAACTCTATGCCAGCCAAAACCAGCACATTCTCCACACATTATTCCATGCCATTTACCTCGTGCTCAGGTCTCACAGTATCCAATACATTCTCATTACTCGCCACCCCCCTTCCCATCCTGTGATATAAACCACATGTATCATTCCCTTGGTCTATGGACCACCCCTGTAAAATGTCCACAAATATCCACAAAATGTCCATTGAGTTCATTTAGCCCACGACATTGGGCTCCGTCTGTTATGGTGGTCACTCAGGGCAGGAGAGGTGGTGTGTTGCTCGGAGTTATTGGGCACCAAAGCCAGCTCAGGTCAGGTCACTGCTGCACTTGCACTGTTTCTTGTAAGGCTTGTCCCCCGTTGGGAGGGGTGTAATTTTTTGTAAATTACACTCCTCTCCATATGTGTGCAAAGTGACCTCAGAGTCTCACTGTGGCCTGTGAGCTGTTTTAATCCACACCTCAAGGGTACACTGCCACACGTGCGTGCTTGCTGTTGTCCTGCCTGAACTGACCAATCTTTCAGGGTTTCCTCAGTTCCTTCTCTTTCAAAATACCGAATTTATGTCCCTGTAGCTCAGAAGGCATTTAATGCTCTCAGGAGTCTGACCTGGGGATCTCTGCCCGGTCACCGAGTCAGCGGACACACGTCCTGCCAGCCGCCGCAGGGCGAGGTGAGAGCAGGACGAGGTGAGAGCAGGGCGGCCGCGGCCGTGGGAGGCCGCGCGGGGACCTCTAGCGTGGGCAGCGAGGGGCCGGCCGCGGCTGAACCGTAGCCACCACAGATATGGCGGCCCCCTGGGCGACGCATTGAAGATGGCGGACGCGACGCCGCACTCAAGATGGCGGCAGGAAAGCCCCGCCTCTCGCTGCCCTCAAGATGGCGGCGGGGCGGGGCGGGGCGTCCCCGCCCCCGGTCGGCGCCGGAAGTGGGACCGGAAGCGCGGCGGCGCTGGCGGAAGGGGAGGCGGAGGAAGCGGCTGCCGGGGTTGGCCCTCCCCCGCGGCCACAATAACAGGGCGGCGCTGAGGGACAGGTAGGGAGCGACGGGCCGGCGGCGGGGGGGCTGAGCCGGCGGGGGTACGGCGGAGCTCGGTGAGCCGGAGGCTGCCGCCTCCCGTCGTCTCGCGGCGGGTGGGCCTGGTGGGGCGGAGCGGTGCCGCTGTCCCCCTTCGCCGGCTGGGGCTGCCGTTGTCCGGCACCGGGGGCTCGGGCCGGCCCGGCCCGGGGCCGGTGAGGGCCGTTCCCCGGCGTGACAGGCCCTGAGGAAAACTGCTGTCCTTCCTGCTGCTGCGGGGGAGAGGGGAGGCCCTGAGACGCCGCGTTAGGGGCGGCTGCACCCCCCACCCCCCCTTCGCTGAGGGAACGGCGGCGTTTGGGCCGGCTGCAGCGAAGAGGGCTGTGGGAAAACCTGCTTTTATATCGCTTATCTAAGCAAAAATAAACTTGTTCCTTTTTTTTTTTTCCTTCTCCCCATAAGGAAACACGCCTCTTAAATTAGCACTTGCCTGACCGTTCCTAGCTATCCTCTCCCAAATTTTCTCTAAAGCTGTCATTTCTGTGGGGCAGTGTGGGTCTCCCCGTGGCTTTTAAAGCTTTTTAGGTTCAGTGTAGTAGTTATTAATCAAGAAGATAACACATTGAGCTGTTGTTTCATACAAAGACTCTCCTGAATTAATTGAGTTGGGGAGAGCAAAAACTCTGTTTTGTCAGGTTTATTAAATATCTGAAGGTTGTTTTTTTTTTTTTTTAAATGGGGTCAGCTTCCTAATGTAGAATGAGATGTTAAAGCTGCATGCGTTAGCTCAAAATAGCGTCAAGAGGGGCATGTATTTTGCAGAAACTGCTGCCTCATAAGAGGCTAGGTCATTCTTTTTCCCCTTTACTTAATGGCAGAAGCCAAACTAAGCTACAGTCCAAACTCAGAGGGCAGGTTGTGCTCATTGCATTTAAATCTTACAGTATTCTTTCAGACATTTTCCCTATATGCTGGTCTCTTTGTTAATACATTTCTTTTTCTTACTTTAAATCACAGTCCTTTTAATGCTGTCCTTTAAATACTGCTGTATTGTACTCCGTCATGTGTCTGCATCAATCTAGAATTTTTTGCGTTGTATCCTGCCCTCTGTTCAAACCGAGTCATCAGGTGACATTCACTGGGAGTCTGTGTAATACTTATTTTCATTGGAATGCAATCTCATAAGTAGCTTGAAGTCAATTTGGGGCTTCATGAAGTTGAACAACATTACAGTGCAGTATTATGAACATACTAAACCCTTCCAGTGTGCACCAAAAGGGAGAGTAGTATGTGTGCAGGCAGCAAACTCAGTGTCTAGCTTTTGCTGAAGAAGTCCCAGCCAATCCAAAGGAGTAGAGATATGTTTCATGCTGTTGATGGGCAGAAGGTGCTAGTTTAGTTATTTTAATATTTTTAGAATAACATTTTAAATAAAATTAATTATTACAACATACCATTGTTAATTTAAAATGCATACAAAAATGTGTGAAAGCACATTTGTCAACAATTAGATCACAGTGAAGCTATCAATATTACAAATTTTGTGCTAGTATATAAATACCTTGTGCTGGAGAAGGCAAAATTTCTCTTTTTCATTTTTATGAGGTACTTTGTCTTCCCAGTTGCCACTTCCCATAATGTGAAGCAAACACTGTGGTATATTTACATCACAGTGAATGCAGTAACAGACACATCTCTGATAAGTTTTCCAAAATCTGTCTTTTTTTAAAGTTCTTTCTTCTCATCCACTGAATTTTGGTATTCAACCTGTTAAACAGGTTTACTGAGTTAATGATGCTTTACCCTACTTACTAGAAAGCATTCCTCAGCTAAATAGCAGTAGTGAAGACGTTTCTCATGCCGTTCATCTGCATGAGGTGTTAATTCAGTTATTCTAATATTAACATTAAGTTCATATTTATTTTAGTTACTTATTTGTTACTACTTGTAATCAATTTGTATGTTTTTAAATGAAACATATATTATTGTTATTTCAGTCCTCCTGTGTCTGTATGTGTACTCAGGAACAATGTAGACATGAACACGTTAATTCAGTAAGGGGAAAGAGGAGAGGATATCCTGCACGTTGCTGCTGAGGCAAGGTCTTTCAGTTTTTTCTGGAGCTTTGATCTTTAACTAAGCAACCTGAATATTTTATTTGGTATTCTAACCTCTAAGAAGAGCTAGTTTGAGGACATTTAATAGGGCATTTTTGGGGAATGATCAGTAGGAGCCTGTTTTTTCTAAAAGGGAAATTATTTATTTTTCTGCTAGATAGAGGCTTTGGGCTTTCTTTTTCACTGGAATATGACTAGTTAGTATTTGCTTGGTAACCTCTGTAGTCTTTGCACAGCTTTCCTGTGATTTGTCTTGGTCAACTAGTGTGTGGATGGTATCCTGAAGACATGTTATTCACACAGAAGAATTGATCTGTGATGAAACCTGTGGTGATTTTCCTCTTTGTTAATTTCCCTTAGCTTAGAGGAACTTTCTAGTTCCTAGTTTATCTAATAATTGTCAGGTTTTGTCTGAGACCTCGTGTGCTAGGCAAACTATAACTTGTTGGAAGAATTTTTCTATTTCTTAGTTAACTCAATTCAGCTGTACTGGGGCTCATCTTTATTGGCAGATTTTACTGGGTTTTTTTCAGTAAACAAAGCTTAACTGGTGTGTCCTCCTCTACTCTGTCCCTTTTCTCTTTCAGTTGCACTGAATTTGCATAACATTGTGAACATTTTCTTTCATCAGAAATCATTGCAAATATGGGTCCCCGGCGGAAAAATGTGAAACCATGCTCAGTGAACAGGGAAGGCTCTGAGTCTACCAAAGCTGATGAGCCAAAAGATTACATGAACCAACTCTCTCATGAAGTGCTTTGCCACATCTTTAGGTAAACAGCTTGTTGGAAGTCAATTTATTGTTTATTATTATATTGTTTTCTATTTTATTCTCAATTTACCTGCATTGATGCTTGTGTCACATAGTATTCACAAAGTGTAGAGGTACCATGAGTGAACTGGTGGATAAAAACTGGATAAAAAGGGGTGCTAAATGTTTTTTTCAGTCCCAGAATTCATTTGGATACTTTGAAAATTAATTTATGTGAATGTCATGAATGGTAGAATGAAGAAGAAATAAATAAGTGATTTAATTCTGTTCACCAGTGTATGGTAACAAGTGTTTTAATATTGATTTCAGTGCAGAAATATATCTCGGGTAGTACATAGTTGAGGTGCATGGTTTGAAATTGTTGCATCTGCCTCATAGTGTGCGGAAGGGAACTTGGATGAGTATATAATCTTCCCTACAGCACAGTCCTTCTCCAAGATGTTTGCTTAAGCCTATTATATTCAAAACATAATACCTTACTGACAAGTTCTTTAAAAACAGTAGCTTTCCAAAATGTTTGCAAATTGAGCATGCTAGTATGTACTAGAAGGTGAAAGTACCTTTAATTAAACCATGTAGAAACTATTGTGGCAAATGGTTCGGTCAGCAGTATTTATTAGAGAACTAAAGCATCTCTCCATTTTTATATTATATTTGTACCTTAAATATCCTATATTCAGTGTCAAAAACTGGTGAGTCATTGTGCTTAGCAAAATTTCACACTTTATTAGAGCATGGTGTGAAAATTCTCTTTGAATTAATGTTATTAGGTGTTAGAAATACATGAATTTGTGTAGTCATGCTAGGGATGCTCTTTAGTTTGGAAAAAGTCGAAAAGGATCCACCTTTGATAAATCAGAGGGGTGTTTTTTCCTCTCCCAAAGGTACCTTCCCTTGCAGGATATCATGTGCATGGAATGCCTGTCCCGGAAGCTGAAGGAAGCAGTCACTCTTTATCTGCGAGTAGTGAAGGTTGTGGATCTATGTGCAGGCCGTTGGTGGGAATACATGCCCACTGGTGAGTAATGCACTCACTCAAGATATGGCATTAAAGTGGTATTGAGCAAAACTGTCTGTGCTATCCTGGTATTTATAATGACATATGTAGGGTAAATTTTCAAAAGCAGTAAAAGGAGTTAGATGTTTAATTCCTTTTGACTTCTGTGAGATTTGGGTGGCTTCCTTGTGTATGTGGTTTGGAAAATTTATCTCTGTGTGTGTATGGATATATATGTTAGATACTACTGTAGCAGAAATGAGGATTCTCTGTAGCAATCTGTAAATACAATCTGTGTTTGTCTGATTATTGTAAGGGAGTTAATCCAAGGGTTAATCCAAGAAGAGGCTGTTTGCATGCAGGCAGGAAAAAATACAATGGAATGAGAGAGCAACTCATCTGCCAACACTTAACAATGTAAGAATAAATAAGTTTTGATGTCACACCTCAAGCCATCTTCAGATCAATAGATAAATTTGGCAACCTAGGTCAACCCTGTGAGTATTAGGATTTCTGTTGGATATAAATTACACTGCTGGGATTTGCTGGGGGAGAGAGATAAAATGAGTGAATTCTAAAAGTTAGAGGATCTGCAAAGTTAGATTTATTAGGGCTAATATCAGGTAGATGGTTAGACCTAACCTTAGATAGATGTAAATACAGGTAACTTACTAGTTTAAAATCCTTTGTATGTGTTGTCTTATGTTAGATTAAAATAATCCTTTGCTTTAAGAAACTGTTTTATTTCTTTGAGAATTGTGAGCTGTGGTGAATAGTGATGAACTGCATATAACTGATCCAGCTGGGCATTTTTGAGCCATGTAGTTGATAAATGGAATTCCAGGAAAGATAGAGAGAAAAAGCCTGACAGTCTGCAGAGGTGCTTCATTTGAGAAGGGAGAAAGTATAGTTAACCCTGTAGCCATGCAACTCCACTGAAGGAAACCTATAGCAAGCCTGCAAAATTCAAGGCAGAAGAGTATGTAGGTCATGATTTCTAGAATCTGGAAGTAGAAGACAAGCTATTGCTTCACTGAGTATATCTTTCGACGTTGTCGAATTTATACTGCCATATAAAGAACAATGTATTTGGCTTTTCCTTTACAGCTAGGTGTTTACTGTCACACAAATACCAAATCTGCTGTTGTCATCTTAGGTTTCACTGATTCCAGTTTCCTAACGCTGCTGAGGAAGATGCCAGACATTGAACAACTTTATGGTCTTCATCCCAGGTATCTTGAAAGACGCAGAGTCCGTGGCCATGAAGCTTTCAGTATTCCTGGAGTTTTAGAGGCTTTGCAGGCCTGTCCAAATCTGCTGGTGAGTGGTTAGACTCAAGAGAGAACCTCCTTCAGCAGCTGAGGTGATGCATGTTAACAGAGCGGAAGAAATGTGGCAGGGACTCATTGCTTACAGGGCTTTGTGTTCAGACCCAGGGTTTTATTCAGATCTGGCTGTACAGAGTAACAGTTAACTGTGACAATATTTGCAATTGAGTACTATTTTTAGTTGCACCAGTGGGAATCACAGGTGCTCTTAAGTCCAGAAATGAATTAAAACTCTGATCCCTCTGCTTTTAAAGAGGCAGGTCTGGCTACAAATTAAAAGTGAAATAACACATTGCATTATGTATTTTGTGTTATTGAGAAGTTTACGTGGTTAAGAGGATGTTGTTGCTTGAACTGGTGTTAGAGCGTTTGCTTTGCTTCCTTTTATCCAGGGTGTTGAGACCTCTCATTTAGAGCTGGTGGAAGCTATTTGGACATACATGCCACAAGTTCACATTTTAGGGAAGTTTCGTAATCGTAATGGTGCTTTTCCCATTCCTCCTGAGAACAAGCTGAAAATTCCTATAGGAGCTAAAATTCAGACTTTGCACTTAGTAGGTGAGTGTGGTAATGGTGAAGTAGTTGGTTTCAACACAGGTGAATTTAAAGGCTTTGAAACTCTGCAAGATTGTAATTCTTTTTAAGAGAGGAAATTTGGCATGTGGCATTTTTGAAATATTAGGTGCTATATATATGATAGCAGGCCCAAAGGGCAAATTCTAAAAAACTGTGTTGACAGACTAAGGTGAAGAAGTTGTGCTTAAAATGTTTACAGTTTTTCTCACATGCCACATAGCAAAGACAAGACTTCCTTTTTAAAGCCAGAATGTTAATCCAAAGAAATCTATCCTAGAGTTTATAGTTTAAACCTTGTTTAAAATGTTTGTTTTGTTTATGTATTATTAGGGGTGAACGTCCCTGAGATTCCTTGTATCCCAATGCTGAGGCATCTTTATTTGAAGTGGGTGAGACTCACCAAACCACAGCCTTTTAAAGATTTCCTTTGTATCAGCTTACGTGCTTTTGTCATGAGGAACTGTGCCGGTAAGAGGGATTCATATATGGAGGGGATGTTTTAGCATGTAGGAAATCTAATTCTATTAAAGCTGTATAGGCACCAACTGTAAATGGAAATCTTAGAACACAGGATTCTGAAAACAGTCATTGTTTTATTCAAGGTGTTGGGTAGAAATGTATCCTGCTCCTGTAAATTATTTGGTGTTATGTAGTTCTGTTGACTTCCTGATCTAGATGGATATATGTGGACATTTTAAAATTCTTTAGTGCGATACGTTCAATGTTGTTAAGTGAGAAACCTTCTTTGTCTATGTTGGTTTGTTCTGTGTAGGACCCACAAATTCTCTGAAGTATGTTCCCCTAGTGACAGGCCTGGCTTCTGCTCGAAATTTGGAGCATTTAGAACTGGTTCGCGTTCCATTTCTTGGAGGACTTATCCAGCACGTGGTAGAAGATAGCTGGAGATCAGGTATGAAACTTCTTATCCCATGTACTTAAAACAAAAAAACCAGATAAATAAAAATATTACAAAATACTGGAGGCATGTGAAGCATTTTTTTTGTCTGTAGCATATCCTTTCTTGATCATTATTTTAAAGGTATCAAGTTTGGAACTATGGTTATGGTGCTAAATATGGCTCCGTATTGAGTATTGTTTTGATCTTTTAACTGCAATGAACTATTGACTGGTAAGCTAACCCTCCAGTTGCATTTGCTGGTGAGTAGAACTAGCAGGATTGGAGGGGAGTTGGGTGCAAATATGTGTTTTATTGATTTGCTAAAAAAGATGTGTTTTGTTAATTCATTTGTCCAGACAACACTGGTGGAAATGTATAAGGCTTAAGGTTGTGATGGGTGACTGAAGTGAACTAATTTTTTATTTTTTATTTGCCAGGAGGTTTTAGGAATTTGCACACTATAGTTCTGGGAGCTTGCAAGAATGCACTCGAAGTGGATCTTGGCTACCTCATCATAACTGCTGCACGAAGGTATGGGCCTTTAGATCTTTCTTTTCCCCCCTTCTCCTTTCTCAAAATAAGTATCTTAGTAATGAAGTCAAAGAACATGAAGAAATAGAACAAACTTCAAAAATTGAAAGAATGAACATTTAAACTTTACAGAACAGGAGTATTATGTGGTTAAAATAACTGGAGTTATGTCTATTTCTGAATCACTTTGTGTCATAAGCCTTTTTCTTAGACCTATGTCTGAAAAGTGTGGTGCTGTCAGTCTCACAACTATATTGCTATGTAACTGCCTAATATTGCCATAAAGATACAACAAATACCCTCTTAATCCTGCCATTTTTGAAAGAATATTTCTTCTTATTATGAGAGGGCTTCTTGAGTGGTTTCTATGGCGATTGTGTTTTGGCATGCCTTTTAATAGGAACAATTCTTAATTGCATTCAGGTTGCATGAAGTGCGGATCCAGCCTTCCTTGACCAAAGATGGTGTTTTTTCTGCTCTGAAGATGGCTGAACTGGAATTTCCACAGTTTGAAACTCTTCATCTAGGATATGTTGATGAGTTTTTATTACAGTGTATGACATTTTTTTATGTACATAAATTATTTGACAAATACAAGGATTAAATAAGTTGGTGTGTTTTCAATAATTTTGTAAGAGTGATTAAAAAGAATATTAACATACCCATATTGAGGCTGGTGATATCATACAGCCAAATATGTTTTTCTTCACTGCCTGAAACTCCTACTGAAATTGGGAAAGTCTTAGCTTTATTGAATTGAAGTAATAATCTGATCCATTTTGCAAAATTGAACTAAAATAGGGAGTTAGAAAATCATGCTATAAAAGACAAGTTTCTGGAATTTACTGCTGTGTTTTCAACCTTTTTCATAGGTAAAATGACGAATGGAGACTTGGTGAAGTACGGCTTGGCTGATGTGGTTGAAAATCCAGGAATTATTACAGATATTGGTATGAAAGCTGTAAATGAAGTTTTTTCTTGCATCAAGTATCTGGTCATTTACAACTGCCCACATCTACATAACCCAAATAATTGGATCACAGGTATTGCACACCTTTGAAATTTTAGAGATGTTACATGAATTGCTGTGATACTAAACCAGAGTTTTTCTGCTCATAGTACTGCTTGTTCTATTTCTTATTAAGTACAGTAGATGATGCTTGGTTTGGAACCAGAAAGATGCTGGTAACAGTCAGAATGGAGATAAAGAAGATGTCTACTCTCAAATCTGAAAAGGGTATAATGAAAAAAAAGTGAGATAGGAATCCTTCAGGAAATGCATCTCTTCTCTTCCGCAGATCATTCAAGGTGGACCCGACTGGTTGACCTCACCCTGGTGCGATGCCATGCGATAAAGCTAGATTCTTTTAGTCAGTTCATTGAGTTATTGCCAAGCTTAGAATTTATTTCTCTGGACCAGATGTTCCGAGAACCTCCTAAGGTGAGTCTGTCGGGGAACGGTTTTGCTTTTTATTGTTGCCAGCTCAGTGGAAATATGGTAAGCTCCAGCTGTTATGCAGTCTTTTAAAAGTTGTAATTAAATAGCTTGGTAAATAAATGGCTTTGGTTTGCAGTTGCTATTATCATATGTTAGGGAGAATGATGCTTCTTCTGCAGGTGGGAGCAGAGGCAAGGTATGATATTGTATGAATATGTGACCAGGAAATAAGACTCACATTGATTCTGTGTTTCTGTTGAGGTCTCTGGTGCTACTTCATTTTGCTGCTGCTTTTTGTATGATTTTTTTCAGGCTTAGGGATCTGTTTACAATGTTAAGGCATTTTTATGATTTTGTAGTGGGTGAAATGGGGGTACTGTTCTCCTGTTGGAGTGCTTTCAGAGCTTAGGAATTTTATTTCTTTGTTGTCCCGTTTCCACAATGTAACACAAATCTTTGTAACAGCTGTTGCAATGTAAGAAAATAGCCTATGTAAAAAAAATACTTTGATAATTAATTTTATCTCGAGGCTACGGTTTTCTGGGAAGACTATATAATCTGCTATTTGTATTGATGTTGTATGATCTCATAGCAAATGAAATACAATTTAATAACGTAAGATTATATGCTTTGTGGAGTTCCCTTTCATTAAGAGTTTAACAGAGTGTTAGTTTTCTGGGTTGCCAAACTTAAGATGGATCTCTGCAATGTGTAGCATAAGGAAGTATTAGCAATGATTTCCCTGTTCTCCACGTGCATATTGTTCTGCTGTCCTGGATACTACTGACAGAACGCTTTTTCTGTTGGCATTAGAATACGTTGTTGAGATAATGTATCTGTGTTTTCAAATCTTAATAGTTGCTCTTTGTTGTCAGGGTTGTGCTCGTGTGGGCCTAAGTGCAGGCACAGGAATTGGTGTCTCATCTGCCCTAGTCAGCAATCAGAACTCTAACAATGACAATGACAACAACAATAACCACCAGAATAACAATAACCCAAACATCCACCACAACAATCACCAACACCCAAATGACCAGAATGAGGAGAATGAGCTGCGGCAAGATGGTCAAGCTGAAGAGCAGCAGATTGCAGCTGAGGGTAATCTCTGATCTTTGTGAACTTTTGTAGGGAGTGATTTTGTTTGCATTGCCACTTACATAGGGTCCTAGAGAAGATACAAATGTAGATTGAAAGCTTGTTGCTCTTTCAGTTCTGGTACGTAACTTCAATCTTTTCTGAGGGCTGTCTGCACATCTCTGATACCTGTGTGATAAAAGCTGTCTTTATATTGTATCTAATAGCTGTTATAGGCCCATTACAATTCAGTGATATATATCGGTACAGATCTTAGCAGTGTAGAGTTTCAGTGTGATACTCATCTGTGGAAGTGTGAAATGTTTTCTAGGCAACTCTGGTCAGAGCTGGGAGTACATTGCAGTGTCAGATGGTATATTTTTAAATTTACCCAGCAAAGGCAGAATTCATTGGAGGGAGTGAATATGTAAAGCCTGGTTGTGCTGCTTACTGCAGTAGAACAAGACTTTTGAGGAGGAGTAGCAGATTTGGGAGAAGTAAACCCCAGAAGTTAGGCTGGGGCCTTGGCTAAAGAGATGTAGAACAAATCTGTGAGAGACTTCTTGCAACCTAGAGATTCACTGAAGGAATCAAGGCAGCTATTACTTATTTCTTGATGATTCTCTGACTCTCTGTGGGTACCGGTTGAATTCCTCCTATGCTTATGGGCTCTGTTCCTTCTGTTTCCTCTTCTTGACCTCATCTTAATCTTTTCAGCACTGAATGAGATGGAGGAGGTGGCGCAGGAAGAAGGGATGGCTGCTGGGCAGGGCCAGAATGAGCTCCCGGCTCACAGCCAGGCTGTTGTTCCGATGGAGGTTGATGAAGAGCAAGCAGGTAACTCTTGTTTTTGGAAGAAACTACCTTTTTGGTATCCCCTTCCTGAGGGGCTAAATTTTCAGTGTAAGGCTGGTTTTGGATGGTTTTCTTCAACTGGATTGTCTGCTGTGTTTGGAATAATGATGCTAGCACAGCTTACTGCTGTGAAGAAATTTATTCTGGTTTAAAGTCTGTTTCACAGTCCCCAGTTTTCTTTTGCATTGGAGTAAAATATCTTGATCTTAAAGCCTTATTTGTGTGCCCAGTGTAATAAAAGACTCCAAAGCTGTATTGGGGCTGCATGGCAAGGTTTTGGTAGTGTCAGGGCTACAGGGGTGGCTTCTGTGAGTAGCTGCTAGAAGCTTCCCCTATATCCGATAGAGCCAATGCCAGCTGGCTCCAAGACAGACCTGCTGCTGGGCAAGGCCGAGCCTCAGCGATGGTGGTAGCGCCTGTGTGATAACATATTTAAGAAGGGAAAAAAAGTTGCTGGGGCACAGAAATTGCAGCCATAGAGAGGAGTGAGAACGTGTAAGAGAAACAACCCTGCAGACACCAAGGTGAGTGAAGAAGGAGTGGGGCAGAGGTGCTCTAGGCACTGGAGCAGAGATTCCCCTGCAGCCCGTGGGGAAGACCATGGTGAGGCAGGCTGTCCCCCTGTAGCCCAGGGAGGTACACGGTGGAGCAGATATCCACCTGCAGCCCGGGGAGGACACCATGCCAGAGCAGGTGGATGCCCAAAGGAGGCTGCGACCCTGTGGGAAGCCTGTGCTGGAGCAGGCTCCTGGCGGGACCTGTGGCCCTGTGGAGAGAGGAGCCCACGCTGGAGCAGTCTGTTCCTGAAGGACTGCAGCCAGTTGAAGGGATCCGTGCTGGAGCAGTTCATGAAGAACTGCTGCCCGTGGGAAGGACCCAGGTTGGAGAAGTTCATGGAGAACTGTCTCCCTTGGGAGGGACCCCACGCTGGAGCAGGGGAAGAGTGTGAGGAGTCCTGCCCCTGAGGAGGAAGGAGCAGCAGAGACAACGTGTGATGAACTGACTGTAAGCCCAATTCCCCGTCCCCCTGTGCTGCTGGGGGGGAGGGGCTAGGTAGAGAATTTGGGAGTGAAGCTGTGCCCGGGAAGAAGGGAGGGGTGGGGGGAAGGTGTTTTAAGATTTGGTTTTATTTCTCATTACTCTATTCTGGTTTGATTGGCAATAAATTAAATTAGTTTTCCCCCAGTTGAGTCTGTTTTGCCCATGACAGTAATTGGTACATGATCTCTCCCTGTCCTTATCTCGACCCACAAGCCTTTCTTTGTATTTTCTCTCCCCTGTCCAGTTGAGGAGGGGGAGTGATAGAGCAGCTGCGTGGTGCTTAGTTGCTGGCTGGGGTTAAACCACGACAGAATGCCTGAATGAACTTGTCATGTTCCTATGTTGGTGTTCACTACCTTACTTCTTTCACTGCAGCATGTAGATTCTTTTTTGCCTTTTTTTCTTTTTTAAGCCAGAACAATTTGTTCCAATGCTAACTGCATTTGTATTAGTGACATAAGGCAGTCTTGATTTTTTTTTTTTATAGCCACTATTTGCTGGACAACATAGTTTTCTACTAAATATGCCAACAACATTAACATACACGTATGCTGGATCTGTTCACTTTTTCAAGATAGCTCCTGAAAAGGTTATTTAACTTCATGTTCATTTCCTGTGTTACTCACAGGCAGATACATCATTGTGATTGGTTAATGCCTTCAGTTAGTAGCCAAGAGAGGTAACTAACAAAGCACATTTATACTGAAGCTTGATAATTCATGCTTCTCCTTTCCACTTCCAGTGGTGGGATTTAGCAGGATAATTGCAGATGTTCTGACCAACATTTCTGCCTTTGTGGTGAAGGTTTCAGGGACTGCTTATAATATGAACTGGTGCAGTTACTCATACTATTGTGGAAGAACCTTTAAACTGTTCTGAAGTAAAGAAACATTACAGAAAACCTGTGTTTTGTCTTACATTGTGACACTCTTCCCCTTCCAAACTAGAGTTCTTTAATGCTGA
This sequence comes from Haliaeetus leucocephalus, assembly GCF_000737465.1. NCBI lineage: Eukaryota > Metazoa > Chordata > Aves > Accipitriformes > Accipitridae > Haliaeetus > Haliaeetus leucocephalus. The sequence goes on along the minus strand of NW_010973092.1, from coordinate 12,858,708 downwards.
AATACAGTGTTTTGCTCTTCTTGTATTTGGATTTTAATGAGGGACCCACAGAATGGTTGGGTAAATTGAATCAAATTCATCTCTTGTCATTTTGTAAAGCAATTCTAGAAGTTCTTCAGCCCTTTAATCCATGCTTGGCTTATTTTTACATGAACTGTTGGTATTCTACTGTTTTCAGGACCAAGTGGCATTCAGCCTGTCGTAAAAGCAGCACCTATTACTGTCCATGATTCAGACAGTGAGGATGAGGAAGAAAACATGGGGACTTCAAGAGCCTGCATCTCTAACAGCATTGCACAGAATTACTCAGATGGTGAAGAGAAAAGCAGGGATCCAGTGGAAACTAGAGAACCTTCAGGTGTGGAACACATTGGTTCCTGGGCACTGTTAAGCAAAATTTATTCTTAAGTTCAGTCTTTCCACCTTGTTCAGTTTTATTTCTAGCTTTGTAACAGGCATGCTTGTTTGTTTGCCCCGTACTCTTTTCTTCCTGTTGTAAATCTAGAATTAAGGTGTAAGGACACGTGTCTCTGAGCTCCTATCACATAGTTGCTGTACAGAAACACAGGGATAGTGGTGCTGCACTGCTTTGCATGCAGAAACCTGCAACTCTTTTGGATTTCCAAGTGCACAGAATTTATCATGTCTGTGAAGCCAAATTTGCAGCTATGTTGTCTATATGATTCATCTGTCAGAGCACTGCTGCTGAAACAAAATGTAACCATTGGGGCAAATGCGTGAGAGTTGTAGACATCTTTTGGTTCATTGGGGCCCTGTGGGAGTGTCCTGAAGGGGGCACTTTAAGATCAACTTTACTTTGATGGGAGCTTTGGAGATTATTTAGAATTCTCAGGCTGATGTTCAGTACTGTCTTCACTTCTGAACAACACTTACTATTACAGCATGTGTATGTGTATTATTATTATTATTAGTGTATATATATTATTATGACTTATTCAGAGTTAGAAGTCTAGAACTTCATTGTAGTATGACAGCTATAGAGAGTCATAGAAAAGGACATTCCCGGTCTTTTGAGTTTACAGCTATAACCTGCACATCTGTGGCATCAAGTCCGAGTCCTGCTTCCGATGCCATATGATATACGTCCTTGCCAGCAACATAGATGACATGCTATTTCCTGAATTTTGTATTCTAAGTGAAGTAGTTTCTTATGTACACAAGAAAGGAGGAAGTTGAAGTCGATTTTTGATCTATAAATAATTGACAGATGAAGTACATACAGTATTAGGCCTTAACAAATACTTAGTGAAGCAGTTAACATAAGGATCTTGCATTGTGAAGGACTGAGAAATGTACTGGTCTAGTACTGGTTTAATTTCTGCAAAGCCTAGAACATATCAAAGCTGTAATGGATCAAGTATCTTCCTATTGTAACTAGTATACTCCCTACACATCAGCCTCCCTGTCATTTTAGTACATTTCAAGACTGGTGGTTTGAACTTGGAAATCTGTAGAGTGCTGTGCTTATAGTGTAGATGTCAGTTGTGGTTTGAGGTTTGAAAGAACCTGTGTTTGGAGACAATTTGCATAAACTTTTGTAGTGCCAATAATGTTTTTTCCAGGCTTGGTTTAGTGTAGTTAGCTGAGAGGATTAAGACAGTAGACATTAAGTTCCAATTGCTATTTGTACACTGTGCGCTATGGTTTTTTATTCATCTATAAACTGAGTCTACTGTAACCTATTGACACCACTTTCACTACCCAGGACGGGGAGCTAAGGATTGCTATTGAAAGCATGAACTTTAGTCCTGTCTATGTTACTATTTAATTCTTCAGATTTATTCCTCATATTTAAGAAAACAGGAGCCTATTATCAGTGTGCTTTTCATATTTTTATGCTTCGGCCTTTTTAACCAGTTAGCTGCTTTGTGAACATATTAGTCTCTCTGGCAATTATGTATCTCATTTACTGACAAACACCCCAGCACATCACTACAAAAATAGCTTCAAGACATTACAGAGATTCAGCAACTGCTAGAAATACTACTAATTACCATAGCATGTGAATAGTGGTATGGTCCTGACAAGACTTGTCATTGGCCTCTAGGCTGCCTTCTGTTTTAAGTAGTCTCTAACAGAGTAGCACTCAGCATTTATTTAAACTGTGTATTAGGTTGTCTCATTGTTCTCTCTTGCTTAACTCTTACAGTGAGGGGAAAAGGCAAGACACCACTGCGGAAGAGATGTAGTGCCAGCCAAGTGGGCCAGACAAAGCAGTTCCATACTGAGGAAAGCAGCTGTGAGAAAGGTTGTCAAGTAACAAGTGAGCAGATTAAAGCAGACATGAAAGCAGCAAGTGACATGCCTGAAAGGAACAAAAGCAAGGATTCTTACCCAGGCTGCAGTAATGCTACAGGATCAACGGGAACATCCAGCTCCTGCAGTGCTGTTTCTCCTAGCCCTGACTGTGCACAGACAGCTAATAGCCACTCTGCTGGCACCAGTCCAGCAATTGGAGATGAATCCAGGCAGTGTGTCTGCTCGCCTTGTAAAAGTGAAGGTTCCAGCAAGAGAGAGACTGAGGAGAGCTCTGTTTGTTCCAGGTGTTCCTGCTACAAGCCACAGGATGCACAACAGAGGACTAGTGGGTGTTGCGATGGGGAATGCCCATCCACGAGTGGAGCCTCCAGGAATGGACCAAACAGCGCTGGGTCAGATTTTGCACTTAGGACTCTGCCAAACTGTGGGCCTCCAGGAGAGACAAGTGATGAGAGGACTAGTGGGAGCGCCTGTGGGCCTGCCAGTGAGGAGGAGAGCATGGGCTCACAGAGAAGGAGCTGTGAAATGGAGTATAAGGAAGAGTATCCTCGCCGACCACTAACAAGAGCTAGAAGCAAGCTGTCCCATGTCCCTCTGGTGTCAGAGTCAGGTATGACCTATATTAATATCTGAGTAAACTACTGTGCTGGCATGAGATAGTATTGAATAACTGCAACACCCACAGATAATACTGAAGCTAAACATGAAGTTTATTGGTTAATCATTTAAAACTAATTGGTTTGTTAAAGGGTCAGAATATTGATGGAACAGAAATGGCTGACTTCACTGCCATAGCTAGGTAAAATAACAGATCTCTCTGAAAGAGTGCCAGTGACTTTTTTCTCCATGCAAGTATTTCTGTATGTGTTATCCGTACATACTAAACAGTGTTTGATTTACTCATTTGAAAACCAAATGCAACTTCTTTTGACAGCTTCTCTCTTCCTGTGAAGGCTGTTATTCATTGAAACATAAGACTGTCTCCCCCATTAAAATTCTCCCTTTAAAAGGAAGAAGACAGCAGGTATGCTCAGATCTTAGCAAGAAGGCAGAAGTTAGTAACTGATACTTTATCAGCCAATAAAGAAAGCCATAATTATAATTGAGCCAAACTTGTGCACCTGCCTATTCAATTCTACTTGCAAGCGTATAAGGTGTAGTGATCGAACTTATTGAAGATTGTCTTTTTGTTGGATAGGTTCTTGCTTTGCATCCTGTAAACCAAACAAAACAATAAAATAAAACCAAAATCCTGAAGGGCTTGAATGAAGCCAGATATGTTGGGAGAAAAGAATACATGTGAGAGGGACACTTGCTGTTTCTTCCAAATATACTCGCTTTCCAAAATAATCATCTTAGTCTGGCATAGCACACTTTATAATTACGTCATATATCCAGGATTCTTTGCTGAGATATCTAGCAAGTAAAATGAAACTGAAAAATGAAAAGTGCTAGTTACAGAGCTGCATGCATTGGAGGTAGAAGAGATTCATAGCAAATTTGTATCTCTGTTAACGTTCAATGATTCAAACACAATACGTCCTAGTGTCTTTCCAGTTTGTCTTAATATTCTCAAGTGTTAACAAAACCTAAATCACCTAGGATATTGTTCTGTAGCTAGATGCATCTCATATTGAAGAAATGATCTTGATATTAAATTTAAAATGTCTGTTTTCTACCTTGCTCCACTATGATTAGTAACTAGTCTACAAAAATGAAAAGAAAATATTTCTTCTCTATCCTCATCCATTACAAAAACATGAAGTCAGTCAGATCTAAACATTAAATTAGGGTGTCTTTCTGAAAGTATCTCTGTTTTCATGTTTCAGTTGTTAGGAAAAAGATCTGTTCTGCTCACGGAGAAAAACGTCTCAGTATTTCCTATATTTAGCCTGTACAAGTCAGAACTGTTTGCCCAGCCCCATGCAGTTATGTGTATACCTTTATGCACTTATTTTCCTCTTTGAAGCATCAGATATTAGCTGATGCTTGAGGAAGAGACTTGATGTGTCATTTTATCTTTTAAATCTGTGTTTAATACATAGGACAGTGAGGCTTCTTCTGCCTGGCTGTTACAGTGCTTTTCTTCACTAGGATAGGATATACAACTCATTAGAGTATAACCTGAAAATGCTTTGTTGCAGAGTTGGAAATTTTTTTCCATAAATAGTCTAAAAATGTGCCTTGAATATGACTGCTTTCTATTATTCTAGCATAAATGACATTGTGGTTTTTGGCTTCTGTAAAACAAACCTGTATTTGATAGTAGAAGTTTTTTTCCCCTTACAAATTTTTTACTCGTATTAAACAGTGGAACAAGTCAAATATTAAAGACAGTGAAATTTTGAAAGCATTATCACCACAGACTAGTTGGCTAAAGGATGACTCAAGTGTGTAATTTTGATTTTTATTTAAGCCACGCTTTTTCTTGTAAAAAATGTGGGGTTTTTTAAAACTTGTTTTAGTCTGCATTTGTAGTGAAGCAAGCTTTTCACATTTTAGAATGCATGTTATATTAAACCTTCTGTAAAGATTGCTTGGCCTTGGGTTGCACCTTGAACAATTAAACACAAAATTGGAAAGTTTTTCCTATAATATAGCTAGGAAGTATTTCACTATCTGTAGATACTCTAGGAACTGTCAAAAAATTTCTCTGGAGATGATGATTCATGGGTGCCACAAAGCTGAGTACTTAATACTAATCTTTCAAGCTGTAGATCCTCTAAAGCAGTAGCCTGAATTCTGGAGCTCATAGGCCCACTGAATGTCACATGTTAATTAATAGTTTACATGTATTGGTGGAATTTGATGAAGTTAAGTAGGAAAAGAGATATTTTTTAATGTTAATGGTAGCATAGCATGAAGTAGTTCATATATAGTCTCTAATGTTTTGCACTTCTATCTTTATTGTGGATCTTTGTGAACATGCCATATGTTTTAACAAAAAAGCCGAAGCTTAATTTCAGTAAAATAATTTCTCATTTTGATCTGTTAATCACAGAAAATTAATTCTAGGGCATTTTTTGTCTCTTACTGTAGGAAGTAAGGGTGGTCATCTATCATAATTTCTTTCCAAAGCCTCACCTTTTAAATCAAGCAGGAATTTGATGTCACTGGTACATGAAATGGAGTAAGAAGCAGCTTGGGAACATCTGAGTATTTTATACCTGGGCATCCTTTGCCATATTAGGAAAAACTTAGTGACAGTTATAAAGAGCAGACTTTTGAGCAGCTTGAGATTATTTCTACTCTTTAAAGCATTAAAGCTACTTTGGTTCTTGTATTTGTCAAGAATGTTCTGTTTGCTGCAGAGAACCAAGTGTAACCTAACAATCTTCTATTCTTTTCTTGGCTCTGCATCTTTCTGTGATGCTGAACTTTGTAGGTTCAGCATTCCTGTGTTTTCATCCATAAACAGCCCACCCCCCTGCCCCAAGTTACTTAGTATGAATGATACTGAGCAACAAACCTGAAACTGGTTTTTGTGCAAGGAAAAGTGATATAGTTGTTTTCAAGCCAGACAGGTATTTTGATCTGCTTATGTAAGAAATGTATGTTCTTATTGGGTGTTTGCAGCTAGGGAATGCCTCTGTTGTTATCCTGAAATGTAAACGGAGGAAAGATTTTTCTGGTTTTCTGTTTCCAGAGGTAGCTAAGCCAAAGCCACGGCAAACCACAAAGCGGAAAAGGACAGCTGACAAGTCCACAAGTACAAGTGATCCAGTTATTGAAGATGATCATGTTCAAGTAAGGTCTTTTTCTTCACTTTCTACGGTTTATCAGCTGGGGATGCTTATGGATAATGATATAATTATACAAGCTTGTCCTCCGTCTAGAGCCAGATGAGTTGTAACTGATGTTGCTGCTCTCTTTGATCTTAACTATATACAGGAAATTTCTCTGTTAGGTGCAATGATACTCTGGCCTGAGCGGAGCAAAGTATAAGCTAAAGCTAAACTTGAAGTTTGTCAGATGCTCCTGGCTATAGTGCTGCATGAAGTCCTGCCTTCCTACAGTGTCCTTCTTGATATGCAGGAAAAAAATTTATTCTCTGGCATATATATTTTTAAATGACAGCATAGGCTACTGCTCTTAAAAAGAAACATGGGATACATAATGACCTCTGGACATAGCAACTCAGCTGTTAGTTTGCAGGGTGGAGGTTCTCTTAGTATATAAGTAACATGAGTTAATTTTTCTGCAGTGAAGATCAGTTATGGGAGGCAAAATTGCAAGGTCTGGCTTCACTGTATTGAGGCTGTTTACCCAAGGCTTATATTCTAGCCGAGCATGAGGTTGTTTCAGAGAGTGACTCTGAACATCTAACTGAAACTTCTCTTCTGAGTTCTGCTGTAGAGGAGCCTCCTGCATTTATTTTGCCCTCTCTGTCCAGTGAAGAACTTAGCCATGCTGATTTAAGATAGCTTTTGTGAATGTGTCCCATTATGTTTTTCTGGCTACTAGGATGCATTACAGCTTTTGTAATTAGCATAAAAGATATTTTTGTGTACGTGATTTTTCTTCTTAAAATATGCCATTTTGAAAGAACAGTATTGTTTTATTTTTTTAAATTTAACTACCTGTGGTTACAAGAAATAGCTTAAATTGCTGGAACTGAAAGAAGCCATTGCAGAGTGCTTCTTTTTTCTCTTTACATGTGTTTACTTTGTTTTAATAGAACTCTGTTTAATCTTGTTTGTATAATTTGTCAGCTTCATTCTTGGGCTGCGAAGTTTTGCTAGAATTTTTAGTGATAAAACTTTGAAAAATTTAGATAAACCCCCCCCAAAATCCTTTCTTATTACATTCTCCCTATGCTCATGCTATTGGAAATGATTCTGCTCGAGTTTGATGCATGCTTTATTTTTCTATCTCTAGAGGATTAAGTAGGTTACATATATAATTTTCAACCCTCCGTGTGAGGTTTTCCTCTGAGATAGCACTGGTAAAATACATTAGTACGGGAAGTTCAAACCATAATTCTCTGCCATGCCTTCTTTCTTGTGTTTAAACAATGTAACTGTCCAGAATTGCCATTTTTGTCATCGTGGTTGAAAAACAGAAATTGAATAGTAGAGAATTTGAAGTTCCTGACAGATGATACTTAGGTTTTCTGATAGAAATTGTGCTTTCTGATATGACTTCTCTTTTTAGTCTTGTGAATTTGTTCTTTTGTGTTTTGTGATGTTGCTGATCAGCAACATCATCTGATCAGCAGCATGTTCTTTTTTTCTCATTGCCATCAGTAGCCTGGTTGTCTGAAGTACGTGTTGCAAACAGAAGCTGTGTTATATTGATTAGTATCCAGTTAATATCCTTCTGTATCTGGCAGTATCTTTTAAAATTCAGTTTATTTTATTTTTTTCTTTGTTTTTACCCTGATAGATGATTTCTTTTTTTTTTTCTTTTTTTTTTTTTTTTAATTTTCACCAGGTACTGACTTTGAAATCCAAAAACCTTGTTGGAATCACCTTGACCAATTGTGGAATAACAGATTTGGTACTGAAAGACTGTCCCAAAATGATGTTCATACATGGTATGTAGTTAATGTCATGTGTACCTCCTCCACCTAGCATTAGTAGAAATTTCTGAAAATTAAAATCAGTCCACTGCTTATTTTGTGTTCATCAGCTGCTTTGCTACATATCAGACTGATGTTTAGAACACCAAATATTACTGCTTCTCAGTTTGAATGTCTCTTCCCTTATAAGTTGTAACAGGTTTAATAAAGATTAATATCTGAAAATCAACAGGTGAAATTACATGACAAGAAGATGAGATGTTTATTGAAGAGTGATAATACAGTAATTGGAAGCTGATGAAATGAGTTTCAGAGTACCTTGTTTTTTCTCTCATTTCTTCCTGCTTCTATAGATTGTTTAGCTGACATGATGATACTTTCCTCCTTGACATGATAAAAATCTGTTTTAAATTATGGCACTTAGGCTGTATTAGATTCACATGCCAGGGTGTGTGACTAGTTCTGTATTGAAGCATTGGGTCATTTATTGTTTTCTGCAACATCTATGACAAATAACACTTTTTCTTCTGAGATGAGGTATCTCTACTTAGCAGAGAATGAAGAAATTATTTCTTTATTCCAGAATACTTCAGAACATATATTAATTTTGAACTAGTTTTGATTAGGTGAGCATCATTGCTAGAAAGGAAATAGCTTTATTTTACATTGTGTGGCTTCACAATACTCTGTATTTGATCTGATTTTTGAAGTCAGTGGTTTTCAGTTGTGGCAGTCCATGGACCATTTCAGGGGGCTTTGTGAAAGGAAAAAAGAGAGAAAAAGGTTATTGTTAGATTAAATTGGACATGCCCTTTTAAAAGGACTCTTCTTACAAGTTCACAAATTAGAAGTTTGATCATAATGTGGAAGAAATGAACAGCTGGTCTATTTCTTTGATATACTTAAGTTGCCAGCTATCCAAACTACTTCAGTAATTGTCTATTACTTACATTACTTGTTTGCCTTCTTTTGAAACAATTGACTTTGAAAATCTCTGATGGGAGGCTTCTAAGGTCTTTTCAGTATTGTATTTCTTTTAATAATTTTGTTTGCTGATTTATAGCTACAAGGTGCCGTGTATTGAAACACTTAAAAGTAGAAAATGCACCAGTTGTCAATCGGTTTGACTATGCCCAGTGCAAGAAGTTAAACATGGATCAGGTTCTGGATCAGATTCTCAGGATGCCACCAGAAAGAAACCGGATCATTTATCTTCGTCCAATGCAACAGGTACACAACCAACTTTCATTTATCATTTAATCATGAACAGATCTGAAGTTCTGCTTGTATTCTTTCACCACTCTTGGCTTCATGTGTTTTTCAATTAATGCAAGAAATGTAAATGTTACAAGAACACAACTCTGAGAAACTTGTTTATTAAAACTTTAGACCATCAAGGCTTTTATTACAGATCTGGAACTTGGATGATACTGAATTTTAAGACTTAATGTTACCATCTCCAATATTCATTGCATTAGAAGATACTGTAAAAAATCATGATGCATTGAATTCATTCCAAACTGAATAACTAAAAGTAACTGTAAGAACCTAGATGCTACTAAGTCAGCTTGTAGTTCTGTATAAGCAGAAGCATGACGTAGGCATAGGTATCTGAAATCTTTAACCTATGTCCTATTAGATTTAGTAACAGCAGGTAGTGTTTTGAATACTACTTTGCTGAAAGATGCATCTTTTTTGATGCTAAACACTGTTCCAAGACAGTTGTGGTACTGGCAGCCACCCTTTCCTCCCTCAGATTACGTGTAGGAAATGTAAGCACTGACATTTAGTGAATTGTTGAGGTCATTTGGCAAGTAATTAAGAGGGCTTAATTTAAGATTCAGAATGGTTTTTTGACTTTATCACTCTCACCAGAGCATTCTGTATTATACTGTGCTGCTTCTGTCATGCAAAGTAATGCTTTTTCTGGCTCAGTTTGCCTGACCAACGAGGAAAGAATGATTTGATATAAAAGCTGGCTTTTCTTTGAAACCACATCTCTTGCTTTAGCTCTTAGAGGACAGTGGTAAGACTGTTAGGAAAAACAAAACAAAACAAGCCACCCAAACGACCAAAAAACAACCCCTCCCCCTAAGCCAGAGACAAATTCTGAGAAAGTGAACATAGTTTAGACCATTATGTGATTTTATGAAAGTTTACTTACATATTGGAGTTGTGAAATCAGAAAACAGATATTTCCCATCAGATTCTACTGCTTGAGAAGATTCGTTGGCAAAGCTGTACTAGGAAAGTTGTACTCCGCTTTATCACGTATTTGATTATGTATGCTGTTAAAATTTCTTTCCCCCAGAATTTGGGGGATTTGGTAGATGTCTGCTCTTGACTCTAAAATCACATCTCTTTGTTTCTCTTGGTTACAAATCTCTTTGCTGCCTTTCACAGGTAGACACGTTGACTCTCGAGCAAAAGATATTTAGTGGCCCTTATCCATACCACATTTGCATAATTCATGAATTCAGTAACCCACCTAATGTCCGCAATAAGGTGCGCATTCGGAGCTGGATGGACACAATAGCAAATATCAACCAGTGAGTACTTGCCCTTCAATAACTTTACAGAAAAGGTATTCAATCCTGATTCAGCACCTACAGCTTCAGTCAAGCTGTAGACTTGCTGTATTCTGTTAGCCAAATTAAAAAAAAAAAAAAGTTTGTTGACTAGCAAAGGTTGAATTCTAGATGGTCCAGTGTAGAATTTCAATGTCAAGATGTATCTAATACAAAATGTAGATTAAATAAACCTAACCATATGAAAAATACTGTAGAATTCTCCAGTTCTATTCCATCCACAGTAATGCAATTGAACATTGAAGCAGTCAGGATGGCTGAGGAATATCTTCAAATCTGAGAACAAGTTCCTTTTATTAAAAAAAGAGAAAGACTGATTTACTCCAAGAAATAATGTTAGTTTCTGGGGAAGATGATGTGCAGTCATTATCAGCTCCTTACTGAGGAGCAAAAATTCCCAGCAGCAGGGAATTGTATACAGTGGCTCTCATCCAACTGTGTTAAACCAGTGTTTTTATTGTCCTGGTTTTTCACTAAAATGACTAAGAGAACAAATTTACTTTTGAAGTTTTGTTTAGTTGCAGCTATGCTGGATTGTTCCTTACAGATAGAAAGCTATGCTTAAAAGGTGGCTTAATTGGTTGCTCATCTAAACCATATGTATTTTCTGCAGTTACTCTCAAAAGTGAAGGGATTGCATACTGAGTTTGTGTGAGGGTCTTAGAGGAGTGTTTCTATGGATTCAGGCTCATTAAAGGAAAGGTTGTGTAGTAGGATTTCCCATTTAGTTTTTCTCCCTTCTGCCTTCGCATTTCCTATTGCTACTGGCTGTAATCTCTTCGTCCTTCTCTCTAGAGAGCTTATTAAATATGAATTCTTCCCTGAAGCTACACGAACTGATGAAGACCTGAAGAAATACACTAAGTACCCTTGGGGACGAGATATTTACACTTTAGAAGGTGAGTGTTTATAGAGAGCTGAAAGCTGATGATCAGTCTCTTCCTAAGATAAGTAACTTTGCATCAAGTTACAAGAGACATGAATAGTAGTAATTCTTGTGAGGAAAGTGGAGGACCTTTGGCACAGAGTGGGGGAACTGAAGTGAGGAGGTGCTTTTCCTGCATTAGAGTGACCACTCTATGTGATATCAGTGAATTTTACTTGATAAAGGGTGCTGATGCTGCAGGAGTGACATTGTCCTCTTCATATCCTCATCCTGTCTGTCTTCTAGGCATTGTGGATGGCGCCCCTTACTCCATGATTACTGACTTCCCATGGTTGAGATCACTGAGAACAGCAGAGCCAAACAGCTATGCTAGATATGACTTTGAGGATGATGAGAGAAGTGAGTAATCTTTTTTGATGTGTTCAAAGAACTTTAACTTGTTGCTTGGTCCCAAGCTGACAATGCATTCCTTTATTTTTCAGTTTTCTAATTCTTATGCTATTTTTGGTAGACTGTAAATAACTACTAGCAGTGTTGGGCGCTGGATGAGGAGGGGGTCCAGCAGAGGAAAGGTCCATAGTGCTACAACAGGGTATTGACCAGCTGGAGACCCCTAATACTGACAAAATCAGAGCACCAGTCTGGTGCTTAGCCTAAAAACGTGATGGGATTGTCATATCCAGAAGAATGAGTGCATTTAAAAGACATACAAAACTAACATTGTGATGCGTAGTCCCAGCAATTCATGTTCTGTGGAGTTTACTGGCATGAAAGCTCAGCTGGACTACTGCCTCTGGCTTTGCTTTATGAAGGGTGGTTAAGGTAGGCTGAAGACAGTCCAGCAAAGAGAAATGAGAGTCACAGAAACTTGGGAGAAAAGAGGAAAGAACTGGACTTGAAAACTCTGAAACAGAGATGACGTGGGTTAGAGTTTAGGATAGTTAGACCTCTTTCTATTTAGGAGCTCATCTTATAAAATATTACAGTGAGCAGTTCCTAGGGCTCAACTAAGAACCTTGCTTGGTAGCAGGGAAAAATAGGTACTTCCACTATTTAATTAGGAAAATCTTAGAATCTTCTTCATTAGAGGTATTTTTAATTGACATTGTTTTGGATATTCTTATCTAGCTCCAGTTCAAGGGAATAAAGCTCAAGAGGATGAGGAAGAAATCTTTTTTGGCTATACCTTTCTCTGTGGTTTCTTTTTTTTATTTTTATTTTATTTGAAACTGATTCATAGACTTAATGCTTGTAGTTTAGTACGTAGTCTGAATTATAAAAAATTGATATGTGTTTGATTTAAAAGAGTAATTAGATTAAACATGATGTTAAAGCCATAAAAAATAAAGGCAAGGCTGCTGCTTTATCCCTAATTGCTCTTGTTTATAAAACATTTAAGTGATCACTGAAACGGATAACCTGAAAGCATGTCAGATAAGTCTCAGGAGGAAGGCTTTGTTATGCGCTGGGATTCCCTTCACTCACAGACATATGGATTTTGCATACATTAAATGAGTATTGGAGCTATCAAAAGGTTTAAACATGGGGAAGGCAGAATACCTTTTCTGCTTGAATAATATTCCTTAAACGTGGTTGCTCAATGGAAGATTTTTCCGTTTGCTTTGTTTTCCAATCTTAATCTCATTTAATGCAAAACAGATACGCTTGTGAATTTCTTTATGGGAAAGACTCTAGTTTTTGTTCTTATGTGACTTCCACAGCTACTATTTATGCACCCCGAAGGAAAGGACAATTGTCTGCAGACATCTGTATGGAAACAATAGGAGAAGAGATCTCTGAACTGCGCCAGATGAAAAAAGGTGTATTCCAACGTGTGGTGGCTATCTTCATCCATTACTGTGATGTCAATGGTGAACCGGTAGAGGATGATTACATTTGAGTGGATACTCTCCCTAACCTGTCATCTCTTCCTAAATTCTGATTGGCACTGCCAGCCAAGAAAGCACGTGGATTCTCTCTGAATGCAAAGCATTTTCTTGAAACACATATTTTGCAGTTGCTCTCACACAGTTTGGAAAAGAGTATGTAGTAAATGTATAATGAAAAGTAAAAATTGTATACTAAGATTTGTACATAGAGGAAACAAAAGAAAAAGTTCCTAATACTGAGACTTTATTTCATATGTTTATACAATTTAATTTAAATTCCATTGTAATGAAGGCCAATAATTAGGAACAGAGAAGAATATTTGACTTTTTCAGCCCATACAATTCATAGCAGTATTTTTTTTTTCTTATAAACAACATCCCATTTTCTGTGTTCAAAAGAGTCATCAGAGTCTCTTTTAATCTGTGCCTTTTTCTTGAGCATTTAAGAGTCCAGTCTGAGTAAACCTGTTGAGCACAATCTTTGTGTCTTGTGTGCATTTTTCAAAGGGAGAGAATTATTCTACAGCTGTTGAAAAGGAAGCCAAAAGCAGAGAAAAAGTAGTGAAGTTGGTGATGTATGGGAGTTTCCAGAGTTCATTGAAAACATTTTTGGGGAAAGAAAAACCCCACATTTAACACATTGGAAACAGAAGATATGTTCTAAAGCATTTTGTACCATTAGATTTCATTTTAATAGTGTATTTGACTCTCCAATATGAAAAATAAGTTGCTAATTGTTGGTTCCACTTTCTTTAACGTAAATCTGAACATACTAACTGGGTGAAAGCTGAATTTTCCCTAAAGACAGGCAGGAAAAGGGATGTGTAATTGCTTAGTTATAGCTGTGTCAGTACAGGATCCATCTGACTCAACCAGTGAGCTTTCAGGCTGATTCATGCTCACTCATGAATGCAGATTTTCCATACGGTCAGTAAATACTGCTGCTCTTTGCCCCTGGATGCTTGTTTTTATTGTACATAGAAAATGTCTCTGGTTCCCACAGTATCCAGATGTTTTGTGTGTATGTCCAGAATTAGCTGCAAGTCCAGTATACAGGTATAAAAATGCACAAGTTAGTATTAAACTAGCTGGCCTGTGTGCTGTTAGTAATGTGCCCTGTGGGGGTGGGGCTAATTTGCTGTGCTGTGAAACAGTGTCTGCATGCATACACAGCTGTGACTGCACAAATGCACCTTTAGATGTGCCATACGATCAACTATGGCCTCATCTATCGGTCATGCTTTTTTAAAGTTGCTGAGTTACCAGCCTAACAAGTGACAGTTTACTAACTTAGTGTGGTAAAAGCTGTAGAGCAGATTAGTTTATACCTTTATACAATTTTACACATCATTATTAATGATTTTCATCTTTGAACTTTGGTATAAATGTGACTAATGGGGATTTCTATGACATTTAGCTCAGTAGAACTGAAGAGGCAAAACTGTTCAACGCAGGAAAGCCACTGTTAGTTTTCTCTGCATCTGTCCCTCTGTGGAAATTCTTGAGGTAAGGTGGAACTAGAAATATATTAGGTAAGAGGAAGAGAATGGTGCCTGATGAAAGCAGTGAGAGATTTGGTACAGTAGCATTTTCTCACATGTGCGCTCTCTACTCTCACTGGAGGTGGAGTGCTAAATACCAGATAATGATGTGAATGCTGTTAAATTTGCTTTAATGCAGGATCAAAGTTAATGGTTTAGTTGTAAAAAATATATTTAACTATAGATCATATATTCAATGATATTCAGACAAAATGTAATTGTGACCCTTCCTAGAAGTGTTTCAAGTAATGTGAGTCATTGATTCAGTCATGTTTACCATTTTAATACAGCATGTACAGAAAAACGTTACTGCATTTCTAGAGTATCGCACCCGATCTCCATCTGGTATCTCTAACTTTAGCCTTTTGAAGAAGTATTTATACAAATAATGCACTTATTTGTATTCAATATTTCTTTTTGTAGGCAGTTGAACTTTGGAGTAGTTTTAATCCCTTAAACATTACACCCATTTTACACATAGTGGTATTGTAGTGACTAAATTTGTTGTGTCCATCTCATGAGAGCTCTGGGTGATTGAGATTGTGTTGAGATTGTATCTGGGATCTGGCCAGCGAACCTGCCCTCTATGTTCAGTATCTGAAATTGAGGAAAGGCGCCAAACAGATGAAAAGAATTATTTTCCTGCTCAACCTTCATTAGTTAAAGAAATAAATAAAAATCATTATTAGTACATGAATGGATATAACTTGTGTCAGCAGGAGCTGCTGTACAAACAATTATTTGCTTGCCAGTCTCTGGCTTCAGTGGTGTTCTGCTAGTGGCAGGCATACATGCTCAGTACTCGATCAGCTCCTGGTTAAAAAGCTGTCCCAGTTGTAAGGGCTGAAAATGTCTTGATTTATTTTCCACTGTGAAGAACAGGAAGTTGCAGTTTTCATTTGGATTTCTGATTTCTTCTTTTGTGGATCCTTGAGTCACTGCAATAGGGAACGTGTGTTTACAGTAAAGATTGCTTTGACATCAGCCCAAATTTGCTGATGGAGTGTGCAGTAGTCACGAGCGTTTTCTTTTGCGAGTTGTTTTTGATTTTTGTCAACTGAAGAGGGTTAACTACATCAAAAGACTTCTCTGCAAGAGCAAGGGAAGTGAAACCTGGTACGGAGCATGAACTTGATGCATATACCCTTCATTTGTGTGCTAGGCCACCTCTGAGATCTTTATGTTACATGAAGTCTTTTCCCATCGGGGTTACTTCTCCTTTGCAGGACTGGGAACCTAACCAGTATTCGTATCTGAGGTCTCTAATTGGAATTTCTGGGATAACCGGTTTGCCCATCTGGTCCAGCTGAAACGGTCAGGTTGGTTTCGCGCTCCTCTGCACTGGGGCAGGGCTGTGCAGCCCACCGGCGCTCGGCTCGCTTTGGCAACGCCTGGGCGTGAACCCCGGTGGACGGACGGACACGGAGGTGGGATGGGACGCTCGCCGCCCGGCCGGCAGCGTCGGCCCGGGGCGGACAGCGCGGGCCTCGGCGGCC